>NC_134236.1:134093448-134396478 GCF_965152275.1 Natator depressus
TAACAGCCAGGGATATTTTGCAAAATGAGAAGTAGGACTGTATTCTATTTAGACCAAAAGTCTCAGATATTGTGGAAATTCAGGAGATTTCCTTCCCTGAAGTACTCTGGGTCAGAAGAGAAGGAAAAAAAGTTAGATTTGGCAAGTGGCTCACAACCAAGAAAATGCTTGTCACAAGAGAGTGTCGACAAAGAACCATAAGAGGTCAGGGAGGAAAGCACTGACCACATGTTCCCAGGAAACTTAACTAGGGTTTCAAGAAGTATCATGTATGCAATTTCCTTCAAGTGCTAAGAGAGCCAAAAAACAGAGGTGCTGTAGATACTGAGCAGAGTGCTGCAGATACTGCTACCATCCGTTGTGGACCCTATGGTATCTTACACTGCAATTTGACACTGCCAGCTGACTCAGGCTCACGGGGCTTGGGCTAAACGGCTGTTTAACTGCAGTGTAGACATTTGAGTTTGGGCTTCTGCCTGAGTTCTGGGATCTTCCCACTTCGTGGGGTCTTAGAGCACAGGCTCCAACCTGTGACCAAACATCTACACCACAATTAAACAGCTCCTTAGTCCGAGCCCCATGAGCTCCAGTCAGTTAGCAAGGGCCAGCTGCGGGTGTCTAGCTGCAGTGTAGACACACCCTAAGATACTATTTTTGAAGCACAAAGCAGATACTTGTAACACCAAGTACCAAAACTGCAAGTAGGTATCCCTTGTTGTAATTAAATTCCCCACTAGATTCTAGAACAATGTGCTAATGGGACAGAATTAAGATTTGATATGCCAAGATCTACAGAAGAGCGTTTGTACATTCTCAGTGTGTGCAGACTCAATGGATTTCACAGGGGGACTGAAGTGAGACACTGTAGCAAGGCGAGTTAATGATCCCTGCTATTCTGAGAATCTCATGAAGAACCAAACTGACTGTACTCTGATGCCAAGGCATCCTGGGAGATTGTTAGATGCAGACCTATAACCTTCAATATTCTGCTATCTCAGCCTATTGCTACATTAGATAATCTCATCGGTGTTCACTCTGGGAATACCAGTGTACCTGTCAGCATTATGAAGGTTAAAGGAATCAGCAAAGTAGCTCGTTTCTAACTTGAGGAAGCAAGCAGCTCCCTGCTAACACTCATACTATAAATATTTTATTATAACTCAAAGTGGACCCTGGTCCACACCTCCATATTTGGCTGAAGCTACATTTAGTCCTCCTATTCCCATCATACTAGTAAAGGAGAAGAGACTGGGAGGCAGAGGCCCATTTGGAGGGGGACACAGGATGGAAAGCAGCTTTAAAAAAAAAAAAAATCTAATCTCTCAGATTTCTATGGCACCTATCACCATGGTATCTAAGTGTGAAATGAAGATGACGGAAATGAAAAAACTGTTCCTACCCATGCCTTGAACGGCACAGTTAGAGAGGCCATGTGAGTAGTAATAAGGGAACCAATGAAATTCTTCATGGCCCAGGATGAGCTAGAGCAATCTGGAGGGGAAGGATTGTCTAGTTCCAAGAGTGCTCTCTCACATATTTTGTCGGAGGAGAAAGGACATGCAGGGAACCCACAGAGCATAACAACTGAAATGGAAAGAGGAGACAGGAGAAAAACAGTGCAGGATCATATTGCTCCCACTCAAAAAAAGAAAGTGAAGCTCTAGCCGTTACTTTGCAAACCTCCAGCCCAGTAGATGCCAGAGACACTAGAGAAGCAATTTCAGAACTACCATAGCAAATCCCATTAGATTTGAAGGTGTCCAGAGCCAGGCTTGTTCACCAAGGCATTTAGGGAGCTTGCATGGGGAAGGAACAGCAACTCATGCTACACCAGCAAAGGCAAGGCTGGCAGAAGGAGCTGTAGCTACCTCCCAAAGGCAAAGGCTCTAAAGGCCAAACCCTTAAAAACAGTAGTACTTAAGAGCTCAGATTCTCCTCACCCATGGCCTCCCAAGTGGCCCTTCCAGGAGAAGTGAGCATAAGTAGGTGAGAATAAAAGACAGAGAAAGACATTCTTGCAGTTGGCAAACCCTGAAAGGACCACAGACAGGCACCATATGAGGAGTAAGTGAGTCTGGAGAGGTGGCAGAATTCCAACCTCACACACCTGCAGCCTCCTGAAAAGCCCCAACCAGGGAAGATGGGTTGAGACACAGAGTACAGTAGTCGTTTAGGACCCAGACAGTTCAACCTTGTGTCTAAAGCTCCAACCAGGGTTGGGAGCATTAGGCTGCTGCATTGCAGTCAGCATTGCAGGGATGAATAACTGAGTCAAGAGAAACAGATCCCACTCCCTGGCTCAAGGAGGGGTGCTCTGGACAGAGCCAGAATCTGAGCACCAAGAGAAAGTACATAGGAAATAACGGAATCAAACCCCCTCCACACACACAGCCTCATAGCCAGCTGTGAAGCAGAGTTCTTTCCTCTGACTTTCATCTTTTCTCGTCTTCTTTATTTCTGGACTGGAGACTGGGGGCGGGGGAAAGAACAGTTAATTAGAAGACAGGCATAGGACTGCACTCCAAACTTCCAAAACAAAGGAGACAGAGGTGGAACAGGAGTGGGTGGGCTGGCGCCTTGCCTGAAAGTTCTTCTGCTTCTTTCTGTCAGGGTGGGCAGAGAGAGATAACGTATAGTGAACCAATTCTATCATAGGAGAGGAAAGAGGAGAGATACAACAACTTAGACATTTTTTGTAATTATCTGAAAGATTAAAAAAGTATTAGGACAAATTCATCCCTCATGTTTCACCACCACAAACTAGCGGAACCCAGGGCTGATAGCAGAAAGTCCACCTGAAGGTTGAGAAATGGTACAAGCTACCTGCAACTTCCTCTCCACAAGGAGGCCTGGAGCAAGAAGGCCTAGCCCAGCAGTGCTGGGGATGTTCCAGCCCGGCCAACTAGGAGACATGCTGTTCAGTTTATCTCCCAGAGAGTTTCTGCCAGTGAGACTCCTATACTGGCCTGTATACGCTGCTTCCCCAGCAGAACCCCTATGCAAATGGTGGTGGAACCTGAATTTCCTTAGCATTTAAAACCTCCTTTAGAACAGCTGCCTCCAAAGGCATGGGGTGGAGGGCAACTGAAAACTAATCATTAAGATAAAAACAGATATGTGTTTAAAGACAATTTTCAACTACCTTAAATATTACATTTCCTTTGCACTGTCAGGTAAGAACATAAGACCAGCCATACTGGATCAGACCAAAGGTCTATCTAGCCCAGGATCCTGTCTTCCGAAAGTGGCCAATGTGAGGTGCCCCAGAGGGAATGAACAGAACAGGTAATCATCAAGTGATCCATCCTGTCGCCCATTCCCAGCTTCTGACAAACAGAGGCTAGGAACACCATCCCTACCCATCCTGGCTAATAGCCATTGATGGACCTCTCCTCCATGAACTTATCTAGTTCTTTTTGAACCCTGTTATAGTCTTGGCCTCCACAACATCCTCTGGCAAGGAGTTCCACAGGTTGTCTGTGCGTTGTGTGAAAAAATACATCCTTTTGTTTGTTTTAAACCTGCTGCCTATTAATTTCATTTGGTGAACCCTAGGTCTTGTGTTATGAGAAGGAGTAATTAACACTTCCTTATTTACTTTCTCCACACCAGTCATAATTTTATAGACCTCTATCATATCCCCCTCCTTAGTCATCTCTTTTCCAAGCTGAAAAGTCCCAGTCTTATTAATCACTCCACATATGAAAGACATTCCCTACCCATTTTTGTTGCAATAAATATAGGTACAATAAATATGTATTTTTAACCACAGCTAGGAGACATTCAGTCTCTATAATTAGCTTGCAAGCATGCTGTAGTCATGAACATATATTAGTCAGGGGCATGTTCTGTTCTTTTTTCGAGTAACTGTAAGATGCACTTGGCAGCACATGTCTCTCACTCCCATCTCACCCTTGCCCCACCCTGCCCTATCCCAACAACATAGCTCTTGGCCCTTACATATTACTGCTTCAGGTGCAGAGGGCTATATCTGATCCTAAGCTCCATCTTTGGATTTGGTCTTTCAGCTATCTTTAGCTCCTACTGATTCAGTCCTTTGACTGCATGTGTGAAGAGGTAGCTTCCTGAGTCCATTCACAGTTATTAATTTGGTTTCCACAGGGAGGTTTTACAAATAAGAATTTCATCTAAGAAAGACATGTGTGTTAAAGATACAAGGAGCATGAAAATCTGTGCTTGTGAGTTCTAAGCAGAGTGCCAATATACAGCTGATGAAAACAGACAGTTTGCAATGTTATACTTGCCTCTTCTTCACTGCTATTATCCTCCTTTTCTTTTTCATCTTCTTCCTCTTCTTCAGCTTCACTGCTGGAGCTCTCCTCTTTCAACTCAGTCTTCCAGTTACTGGGAACAGTTCTGCTTTTACGGAATTCAAGGGCTTGGTCAAAGGCTGCAAGAAGACCAGCATTTATTAGCATTAGAAGAAGGATCAATTTGCTCCAAAAAAATTTTTTAAATAAAATAAAATAAAATAATAAAATAAAATAAAAAAGAAAGAAAGCAAGCAAGTAAGCAAGCTTAGGGGAAGGCAAGGGAAGAGTGAGAATCCAAATCATAGGACTTTAGCAGTGTTGTTCCGCAGCCACTCCTTATCTGCATCCTTATGCAGAGGTGCTCAGCCATGCATACCCAGTAGTCTCTACATCAGGCACTCCAAGCTATTTACAGTTGTTACTATTTATGCTGAAGTGATGCCTAAAGGCACCAACCCCCTCTGTTAGGCCATGTACAAACACATAATTAAGAGGCATCCCTGTCCTAAAGAATTTAGGGTCCAAATTAATGACAAGACGCAACTTGTGGATAAATAAAAGGGTAGGAATGGGAAATAAAGAGGATTGAAGTAACAATAATATAAGCATTTATTTTCAGATTAGATTCAAAGATTAGTTGAGCACACAATGTAGCTTGCCAAAGAGCCCACCTCTCCAGCATGCAGAATGTGTGGAGGCAACCCTTTCAAGGCTATCCTGATGAGTGCACCATGGTGCAAACAACTTTATGAAGGTCCAACACAGGGGGGCTGGATTTCAGACAAAATCCATGAAGTTGGTTTCCACTACATTACTACTCCTTTTGTTTGTTGTTCCAGCATATATAATCAATGCATTACAGTTTTTATGCTTTTAAAGATTGTGCTTGATGACTTTTAGAAATGAAAAATTTCTATAAGTCTGTAGACAACATCATAGGGAAGCCATATTTCTGTAATTTTACAGAATGCAAAAGCATGCTTTCTTACATATTTGGTGCAATATATACCACTAGCTAGTTGTAATTAATCAAGAAAAAAATGCTCTTTTTGTATTTAAAGGCTATTCTTACCTTGTTTTAACAAAGCATCAGGCTTTGGTGAAGTTTCACTAATTTCTTGAACATCTTTTCTTGGTACAGAAGCACTAGAGAATTTAAAAGAGTGTTGAGAAGGCAACAATTATTTAAAGTATACTTCTTAAAAATCACATATTTTTAAAAGCCAGCATTTATCAAACTGGGGATCCTAACCCAAAGGGGGGTCGCAAGGCTAAGGTCGTGAGATCAAGGATTACCATACATCAGATTTTCCCGGACCTGACCTTTTTTTTGGTCCTCCGATCTCTGTCCGCGTAGATTTTTGAAATACAAACAAATGTCCGTGATTTTTCCTGGCTCATCCTGTTTCCTTGCCTTCAGAACTGGGTGGTCAGACAGCGGCAGCTGCTGGCCGGGGCGCCTACCACTGGAGACAGTGCCATCACTCTGCAGCAGTGCAGAAGTAAGCGTGGAATGGTATGGTATTGCCACCCTTACTTCTGCACTACTGCTGGTGGGAGCACTGTCTTCAGATGTGGGCAGCTGGAGAGCTGTGGCTGCTAGCTGGCTGCCCAGCTCTGAAGGCACAGCCACTGCCAGCAGCAGCGCAGAAGTAAGGGTGGCATGGTATGGTTACTTAGCTCTGTAGGGATGTGCACTCATGCCATGAAAGCTATGTCCAGAAACAAGGTGGCGGGTGGGGGGGTCAGGTCATCAGAGCCTGAAATATTTTCAAAGGGAGGGCCCAGAAAAGAAAAATAGTTTGAAAACCCCTGTTATAAAGGGTAATATCAAACAACACACAGAGGTATTAAATGTGTAGAAAGAGCATATGAAATGTATCTGGACAATAAATCATGATTTATCATGCAAGTTTATTTCAATAAGACAATATCTTCTTCAGCAAGTTAAATATTGCTGACAGTTAATTAAAATATACCCTTTTCACTATTATAGTTTCGTACAGTATTAAAAAAATGCTGAAAAAATCCAACTGCCTTAAAAATTTGGGTGGACCATGAGTAGGGTTCCATGTCTGTCATGGAAGTCGCAGAAGTCACAGATTCCATGACTTTCCGTGACCGCCGTGATTTCTGCAGTGGCCGGTGTGGCTGACCCCAGGACTGCCCAAGCAGATGGCTTCAGGGTCAGCTGTTCAGGTGGCCCTGGGGACAGCCACACCATCCGCTGCTGGAGCGGCTCTGCAGCCAGCTGCTCAGATGGCCTCGCAGCCAGCCACACTGGCTGCTGCTTGGGCGGCCCCGGGCAGCTGGTCCTAGGAACCTCCCGACAGCGGTCCCCATGGCAGCCAGAGCAGCAGCTGCTCTGGAAGTGGCCCCCAGCAGTTGGTGCCGTTGCCCACCCCCTCTGCCCCAGGTTTAGTCAGGGGTATTTACAGTACAAGTCATGGACAGGTCATGGGACATGAATTTTTGATAACTGCCCGTGACCTGTCCAAGACTTTTACTAAAAAATACCCATGACTAAATCGTAGCCTTAATCATGAGCATCCATTCATTAACACATTCAGGAAAGCATTCGCTTAACAGCAGGTGTCACACACTTTAGATGGTGCACATATTTAATTGGTAGCTTCTATGTTTCTACTCACAATTTACCATCCTTGAAAGAACGAACTAGAACATTGTCCTTTTTCACTGCAATATCATCACTACAATCTGGACAAACCACCTACAAAAAGATAAGAAAGAGGTAAACATTAAAAAAAAGATATGCTGCATTTATAACACTTTGAGGAAGTATTTAGAGCCTAACCAAGCAAGGCGCTTACCACCCTTACCTCCAACTGACTTCAGTGGGAGTTGAGGGTGCTGAGCAACTCTCAGGATTTCACCTTTAAGGGCCAATCTTGCAAATGTTTAGGAGAGGAAATCTGCTCCTCTATACAAGTGTTAGGGACCCTTAGTGAGGAAAAAATGGTTACTCACCTTCTTGTAACTGTTGTTCTTTGAGTTATGTTGTTCGCATCCATTCCAATCAGGTGTGCGTGCGCTGCGTGCACAGTTGTTGGAAATTTTCCCCTTAGCAGCTCCTGGAGTGGCGCCTTCATGGCACTCAATATATGACCCTGCCGACCTGACCCCCCTTCAGTTCCTTCTTGCAACAACACATCTCGAAGAACAACAGTTACAAGAAGGTGCGCAACCATTTTTTCTTCTTTGAGTGCTTGTTCATGTCGATTCCAATCAGGTGACTCCCAAGCTGTCCCCTAGAGGTGGGGTCGGAGTTAAGGAACCATTGATTGGAGAACTGCCCTGCCAAAAGCTGCATCCTCTCTGGCATGCCGTGTGATGGCATAATGGGTAATAAACGTGTGCATGGATGACCAGGTCGCCGCTCTGGAGATCTCCTGGATGGGCATCTGAGCCAGGAAAGCAGTGGATGAGGCTTGAGCCTTCGTCGAGTGCGGTGTAATAGGCGAAGCTGGAACCTTGGTGAGGGTGTATCAAGTACGGATGCAGTCAGTGATCCATGATGAAATGCGCTGTGAGGAGACCGGAAGTCCTTTTATCCAGTGTGCCACTGCTATGAACAGTTGGTTCGATTTCCTGAAAGGTTTCGTGCACTCAATGTACAATGCTAGCACTCTCCGGACATCTAGCGAATGAAGACTCTGCTCCCACGCATTGACATGCGGCCTGGGATAGAAGACTGGTAGAAAAATGTCTTGTTCAATGTGGAATTGAGATACCACCTTAGCAGGAAGGCTGGGTGAGGCCTGAGCTGTACCTTGTCCTTATGGAAGACCGTGGTGTGTGTGTGTGTGGTGTGTGTGTTTAGTGCTTTTAACTCAGACACCCTCCTGGCTGAAGTGATGGCAACCAGGAACGCTACCTTCCATGAGAGATACAGAAGGGAGATGTAGCCAGTGGTTTAAATGGGACTCCCATTAGTTTGGAGAGGACCAGACTAAGATCCCAAATGGGTACAGGTCGTCAAGAATGTGGGTACAGCCTTTCCAAACCCTTGAGGAAACGGCCTACCATGGAGCTGGTGAATACAGAGTGCCCTGACTCTCCTGGGTGAAACGCTGAGATGGTCGCAAGGTGTACCATGATACATGATCCTGCCAATCCTTGCTGTTTCAGATGTAGTAGGTATTCCAGGATGAGTGGTATAGAAGTCTGAAGTGGAGATGTGAGACACTGCTCACACCAGCACAAGAACCTTTTCCACTTAGCTAGATAAGTGGCCCTGGTGGAAGGTTTCCTGCTACCAAGCAATACCTCCTTCACCGAATTCAAGCATTGGAGATCCATTGGGTTTAACCATGAAGCTTCCAAGCCGTGAGATGAAGAGACTGGAGGTCTGGCTGAAGGAGGCGACCATGGTCTTGTGTGATCAGATCTGGGTAAAGTGGCAGTGTTATAGGGGTGTCCGCCGACATCTCCAGAAGCATGGAGTACCAATGTTGTCGCGGCCACACTGGGGCCAGGATGATCATGTCTGCTGTTTCTGTGGATCCTGAGCAGCACCTTGTGGACCAGTGGGACCAGCGGGAAGGCATACATGAGGTGTCCCCCCAAGGTAGCAGGAACGCATCCGAGATGGAGCCGAGACTGTGTTTCTGGAAGGAGCAGAATGTTGGACACTTCCTGTTGCTCCTGCTGGCGAACAGGTCCACCTGGGGAAAGCCCCACCTTTGGAAGACGGAATGTAAGACATCCAGATGGACTGACCACTTGTGGTTGAGAAACGACCTGCTGAGACGGTCTGCAATCTCATTCTGCAGGCCTGGGAGACTGGACACCTCCAGGTGAATAGAGTGGGCGATACAGAAATCCCAAAGCTGAAGAGCTTCCTGACAGAGAGGGGAGGAGTGGGCTCTGCCCTGTTTGTTTATGTAAAACATGGCAGTGGTATTGTGCACTTGAAGTCTGTCCTTGAAGGTCTGGCAGGCTAGTCTCACCGCTCTGAGCTCCTTTATATTGATGTGGAGCGGGATCTCAGACTGCGACCACCTGCCCTGAGTCTGTACATCTCCTAGGTGGGCCCCCCCAACCGAGGTCTGATGCATCTGTTACTAAGGTCATGGATGGCTGAGGAGCGCTTAATGGGACTCCCTTGCACGCCATGCGAGGGTCCAGCCACCAGCATAGGGTGTCAAGGACTCGCCCTGGCACTGTTACTACCGAATCCAAACTATGTCAGCCTGGGTGATAAACTGAAGCGAGCCAAGCCTGGAGTGGCTTGAGTCTCAGTCTGGCATGTCTGACCACATAGATGCATGCTGCCATGTGTCTGAGGAGACTCAAGAATACCCTTGCAGTCGTGGTGGGGTACCGCTTGAGAGTCTGAATGATTCCTGTTAGTGCTTGGAATCTGGACCCCGGCAATATCGCTCTCACCTGAACCATGTCTAGCACCGCCTCAATGAATTCTATTCTTTGGGTCAGTGACAACGTCAACTTGTCCATGTTGAGGAGGAGACCCAGTCTCTGGAAGGTATTTGTGACTAACCAGACTTGGGATTCCACCTCCTCCCTGGAACACCCCCAAAGCAGCCAGTCGTCGAGATAGGGATACACCTGTACCTGCCTCTTGGAGAAAGGTCGTGACCACCAACATGCACTTGGTGAATACCTGGAGGACCGTTGATAAACCGAATGGGAGCACCGTAAACTGGTAGTGCTTGTGATCGACCACAAACCTCAAGAAATGTCTGTGGGCCAGACAAATGGCTATGTGGAAGTATGCAACTTTCATGTCGAGGGCAGCATACCAGTCCTCCGGATCCATGGACGGAATGATCGAGCTCAGAGAGACCATGTGGAACTTCAACTTTACCATAAACTGGTTGTGTCCTCGCAGGTCTAAGATGGGTCTCAGATCCCCCCTTAGCTTTGGGGATTAGCAAGTAATGGGAGTAGAACCTCTTGCCCCTTAGTTCCTGAGGAACCTCCTCCACTTCCCCTAAGACGAGGAGCGATGCACCTCCTGGACAAGGAGTTGATCATGAGAAGCGTCCCTGAAGAGAGACAGGGAACGGGGGTGGGAGAGAGGGGAGGAGCAGAATTGGAGAGAATATCCCACCTCTACCGTGTGAAGGACCCAACGGTCCGATGTTATAAGGGACAATGCATGGTAGAAGTGGGATAGATGGTTCAGAAAGCAGGGGAAAGGATCCAGTATGGAGTCTGGCACGCTGTCCTCAGGCGCCCCATCAAAACCCTTGTTTGGATCCTGACTGTGGCTTAGTCGGACCCTGACCCTGGCGTGACGACTGGTTAGGAGGCCTACGCCTATTGTTCCTGCCCCTATGGCGGTGAGGATCCTGCCTTGGGTGGGGTTGATATTGCCTCTGCTGTTGCTGCGGTTGAGGCTTGAAAGGTTTTCTCTGGGTAGCAGGTGTATGCATCCCCAGAGACTTCATTGTTGCCCTTGAATCTTTGAGGCTATGGAGCCTCGAGTCTGTCTGGTCTGAAAACAGCCCTGCACCCTCAAAGGGAAGGTCCTGCAGCGTCTGTTGGACCTCTGGGGGAAGACCTAAAGCCTAGAGTCAGGAGGTTCTCCTCATGACCATCCCTTAGGAGATGGTTCATGCCTCCGAGTCTGCCGCACCAAGGGAGGCTGAAGGGATGTCCTGGCCATTGCCTTCCCCTCCTCAACCAGAGCTGAGAACTCCACTCTTGACTCTGCAGGGAGCATCTCTTTGTACTTGGACATATCATCCCAAGAGTTAAAGAAGGCGCCGCTCCAGGGGGTTCCTTAGCCGACCCGACGGGAGCTGCTAAGGGAAAAGTTTCTGACGACCGTGCATGTGGCATGTGCACACCTGATTGGAAATGACATGAACAAGCACTCGAAGAAGAATTTTTATTATGCAGACTGAATTTTTTAAAAATAAACTATAAAATATGTGCCAAGCAAAGGCACTGGCACCCACAAAACAATGTTTAAAAATAAACCCAGCAACAGCATAAATATAATGCAAATTAATCAACCCCCCGAGTCCTACAGCACCACAACCAGCCGTCCCCAACTTTCATATGCAAGGGGTGGGCCTTGGCGAATGCCATGAAGGCTGGCAACTCTGGATGTTATGGACCTGAGGAGAAAGGGGTTCCAAACATCTGGGACCTAACGTAGAGTGCCCTGCCAGCCACCCCCACCTCTTACAGTAATGGAGCTTCAGTGCAGGCGACTCTACTGACTGCACTTGTCCCAGCGTATCACTGGGATAGAGACAATTTCTTAGATAGGTAGATCTTATGCAATGTAGGACATTATAGGTCAAATGACCATCTACAATCAATTTGGAAATCAACAGATAGCTGGTGCATTTTGTAGAGCATAGGTTCCATGTGCTCACAAAGAGAAATACTGTTTAATAAGCAGTACATCAAATTCTGCACCAGCTGCAGTTTCTGAATAGATTAAGTTGCAGCCCCATGCAGAGAACATTACAGTAGTCTTATTTCAAAGCGACAAAGGTATGGATCACTGTTGCTAGGCCCAAGAAACAGACGCAATCTCCTAACCATCTGCAAATTGAAAAAGGCCATCTTGGCTGTAGCTGTTACCTGATCTTCTAATAGCATCCATGACCCCAAAATTGTACACCTGGTCAATCAAAGGCAAATGCACATCCTCAAAGGAGAAGAAACAGCACCCACACACTATCGCTTCAGGTGACTTACCTCAACCAACACCACTTCAGTCTTTTCTGGATCAAATCTCAGCCAACTAGCCCTCCTCTATGCTCTAATCTCCAGATAATAAGTAATGCAAACCAATAGCTCCAGATGAGTCACTGGAGATGGAATTATAAAGCTGCAGGGAATCAGCAGACTGAAAATAATGCAACCCATGCCAGCTCACTAACTTTTCCAAAGGTCTCATGTACACATTAAACCAGAGGGATGACAAGATGGAGCCCTACAGAACATCCTCTCTAACAACATTCAGGTAGGTTAGATCAAGACTATATAAGAGCAGCCTCTAGTATACGCCTCATCAAAATTAGGTCTTTAAATTAAAGGCAACATGGTCTAATGCAGAGGTAGTCAGTTATTTTTCGCAAGGTCCAAATTTCTTGGTCAACGTACAGTCAAGGTCCAGATGCCAGAGACAATAATAAAAAATAACAATGATAGTAAGCAAATAAAAAGATTTCGGGGTCCGTTCAAAAGTGCCTGGCGGTCCAGATTTGGCCCATGGTCCAGTTATTGACTACCTCTGGTCTAGTGCACTTAAACACAAGACTGTGAGCCAGAGTCCTCACTTCTAATCTTGGCTCTCTTACTGACTCACTGTGTAGGTTCAAACAAGCCCATGAACCTCTCCCTACCACACAGGAATATTCTGAGAATTAGGGTTTGCCCAAAAAGAAAAGGAGTACTTGTGGCATCTTAGAGACTAACCAATTTATTTGAGCATAAGCTTTTGTGAGCTACAGCTCACTTCATCGCATGCATCCGATGAAGTGAGCTGTAGCTCACGAAAGCTTATGCTCAAATAAATTGGTTAGCCTCTAAGGTGCCACAAGTACTCCTTTTCATTTTGCGAATACAGACTAACACGGCTGCTACTCTGAAACCTGTCAAGGTTTGCCCAGTATCTTGACTAAGCATAGCATTTCAGAAGCATCAAAGCTATTCCATCTTTTTTGTGGTCCAGAGAATATGTACTATGATACCAAATACAGTATAACAGAGTGAAAAAAACACATGCTGTGAAGTGTATTATTCAGCATTTTAAGTATATGTCTCTATTATTCACACCAATATATAGTCATTATTAACTATAATGTACAATAAAATTAAGCCAAAGTTTCTCTACAACAAAATAACGTTATTTAGAAGATTAAATTTAAGGAGGCACTAAATCCTTGGCTAATGAACTGAGAAAATAAACCCTTGGAGGCAGGCATCTTATCTTTTTGGCACTAACTTTACACTATACACAATGTGCTGTGTATATTTATGGAGCCGCATAACCGATTACAAAGTTAACTTGAGGGTGGTTCCTGATAAGGCACTGAAATAAGTTCTCTTTCTCCTCTTGCCTCTACACCACATACTTCATGGTACTTGGGAAGAATTAGTCCTGACAGCCACAATGGGGACTAACTTTATTTTTAAACTATATTTTAAAAATGCCCTCTGGTTAATCTGAGACAGGGTATGTTTCTGTAATTTGTACAGATTACACATTTTTAAGTTTTAACTGCAAGATTGTGAGAATAAGTAAACCACAGCAAAATAGCAACAAAAAGGCAGCAGTGAGTTTACTAATCATTTGTTGAGCACCAACAGTATACTCTGTATTGGCACATGATTAGGTAGAAAATGATGTATTAAACAGAAGAGTTTAAACTGGAGAAGAACGAATGGAAGGGTGAACAGCAGAACAAGTCTCGCATCTTGTTTTTTCAAGAGACAGTAACAACAAATTGTAAAATTATATTAAAATAGATCCACTGTTTGCATTAACACCTTACATTATGAAACACAAATTTTAAAATCTAATTTGCTTTTCACTATTTACACTCTTCATTTGCTTTGGTATTCACTCAGTTTGGATAATGAAAGAGACTTCAATTTCACTTTTGTATTAGAACATTTACGTTCTCTATACTGAAGAGAGTTGTATAAATACAAAAGGGATCTTACTTCTAGTCATATTAGGTTTGGTTAAAACAGTATGATCTACTGAAAGAGAATGATGTTGTTTGCTCAAGGAGGGTTATAGCTTGAAGCAGTTAAACCCACAACCAACCAGAATACTTCTGACTAAGATTACTTTTTTGAGAAAAAGCCATACACACACCCTTGTTTTTAAAAAGAAAAGGAGGACTTGTGGCACCTTAGAGACTAACAAATATATTTGAGCATAAGCTTTCGTGAGCTCATGAAAGCTTATGCTCAAATAAATTTCTAAGTCTCTAAGGTGCCACAAGTCCTCCTTTTCTTTTTGCGGATACAGACTAACACAGCTGCTACTCTGAAACCTTTTTTTTTTTTTTTAAGAAAATTAAGTACATTGAACAACAACTATGTTGTCCTATGAAATTTCGTAAGAGTGATGCTCTACTTTCTGACCCGTGGGAAATTCGCACAACAGTACTATGTGGGGAAACGTAAACTTCATACTTGAGGGTAGGATAGAGCTTCTGAACTATGACTACTTACAAACCCTCCCCTCCATATGTATTACTCTGACAGTGGCTTGCATAGGGTAGATCTCTGTGGAATAAAGTTTTGTGTAAAATAATCTGTGCTGGCTAGGACAGCACTAAAAACTCTGAAAATAACCTGTCCCAAGCATGGAAGTTTTCATTTTGCCAATTCAAGTAGAGGCTTATTTTTGAGACTTTCTGCACAGTTCCAGATTGTCCGGGTAAGCAACAGAGACAACACTATGTTATTATTATGGCTAATGTTATTGGCTACACTGGCAACAACCTGAGAGATTAAAATTGCTGGGTTTTGGTCACAGTGGTGGGGAAGTTTTATTTGCAAACCGTGCTGCACTACTGAACTAACTTTGAAGTATGCTGTAGTTTTAAATAATGACTGCCCCTTTGGTCTCTGTGAGAGAGAGATATGTGGTGATTAAAAAATATTGCTAAACTTCTCGATTTGTAATCCTCAGGACAAATACCCCAGAGAATAATTATTTTGTTTACCTAATAATTTCCAAGAAAAACCAAACTATTTTAATCTCCAATAAAAAGCCAAAAGAAACATCTCCTGCCTTCACCAAGTCCCTGGAAAGATGCATTGTAACCAATCCAGCTATACTTGAAGATCTAAGCTCCCAGCTACCTTGAGTAACACTACCGTTGATTTTCAGATAAACCCAATCCTACTGGAGGTTGCCGAAGGTATAAATCAAGGGAACCTGTTGATCAGTTATGAGTGTGTCCAGGAAGCCTGTCCAACCAAAGGGACATAAAAAGGTTTAAACTAATAGAACTGATTGTCTCAAGAGGTACTGAACAGGAGGTGTGGGGATATCCCACCATAGTTTTAAGTACAGCCTTCAATTAAGTAAAATGTTTTATTTCCTTACTTATTTTTAGTTTTTCATAATGCTACCATCCACTGACAAGAACATCTCACTGCTAAAAGAAAAGGAGTACTTGTGGCACCTTAGAGACTAACCAATTTATTTGAGCATAAGCTTTCGTGAGCTACAAGTACTCCTTTTCTTTTTGCGAATACAGACTAACACGGCTGTTACTCTAAAACATCTCACTGCTAGATATTCTGCCCTTTTTTGGCTAGCTTTCGCCGGCTTTGTTGATTCTCCCCTCCGAGCCTTCTCACCCCGACCTCAACAGGCACTGCTGCACTCCCTTGGAAAGCCACTGGACTGCACAGCAAGCCACAGGAGGAGGGGAGTAGCAAGTTTCAGAGTGAGAGCAGAGGATGACAGCTACTGCACTCACCAAGGCTGATGGTGCAGTACAGCAACTTTTCAACAGAGGGAGTGCACAGGCCTCTTTGCTAAAAAGAAAAATAAAGAGTCTTCAGCAAGTCTACCCCCAGAGCCAAAGAGAAATGAGCAGAATACCTCACAGTGAAAAATTCATAGCCATTCTTATATTATGTTTGAGAAAACCATTTTCTAAGTATACCGGCCAGATGCAAATGAAGTTTTAGGTGTTTTAGGTGTTTTCAGTTAAAAAAAAAAAAAAAAAGCATTAGTTAAAATCAGATATTTAGTCTAAGATAGTTAAGTGGAAATTTCCTTGAAAACATGATAGTAATCTATCTTTGTATTCAGCTAGAAAGATCATGGAAGAATAAAACAAGGTACTTATTCAGTTACTTAGCATTTCTTAAATTATCCCTTTTAATGAATCTTGGTATTGAAATAAAAATCACAGTAATCTAGAAAAGCTAACATTGGTTATTTAGCAGTGAGCCCTAATTAACACAAGTTATTCAAGTGAAATTAAGAAAATCAGTAAGTCTGATTATTTGAAAGATTACAACCACATTAGCATTTGCTTTTATTAGCAAACTTTTTTGATATATATTTCCCCTGGACAATTATGATACTGTTTAATGTTAAGAAACATACTACTGTGTACATTGGTTACATGTGAGTCACACAGGACAAAGAAAAAAGGACAATTACTATTCATTTGGTGCTTATAAAAGATTAAAAGCCTCTACAAAATAAAAATTAAACACTTACCAAGGCTGGAAACCACAGAACTTTCTTTTTATCCACATTAACATAGTCTACACATACGACTTTTCCTAATAGTTCATCAGTTTGTTTCCTATCATCTTCATCTTCATCACTGGATGAGGATGAAGATTCTTCTTCTGGGCTACAATGGGAAACAAGAGAGACTTAAACTAAACTTCATGATAGTGTATAGGTTTATAACCTGCCAATCAGAGAGGGTACAAAGCTAACTATCTGAAACAAAATTAAAGCATGGATAAGAGGAGATTTTTTTCAATTTACTATAGGAAATTTACAAAAATAGAAAAGGCTCCACATACTGTAACTCCAAAGAATTTTCAGGATGCAGTTTGATCACCACAGCATAAAAACCCAAATCACAGAACTTATTAAATCTTTAAATGCCTTCTTTTTTTTTTTTTTTTTTCCCAGAGAGACAAGGTGAGTGAGGTAATATCTTTTATTGGAACATCTCCTGTTGGTGAAAGAGACAAGCCTTCGAGCTTACACAGAGCTCTTCTTCAGGTCTGGGAAATGTACTCAGAGTGCCACAGCTAAACACAGGTGGAACAGACTGTTTAACTTAAGTAGTTAACACACATGGAAACTCCACAGCATGAAGAAAAGGAAGCAAAGCTTAACACCAACCCTTGTGTTTAGCTGTGACACTGAAGTGTCCAGCAGTGCTCAGGCTACATGAAGGGAGAGAACTGAATCAGTTAGCCAGAAATCAGAATAGTCGAACATTTTCAGGGGCCTCAAGTGTCTCTTTAGGAACAGAGTTTCTTTCAACTAGAATGGAGAACCTGGTAGAACTGAAACCAAGAAAAGGTCTGCCTTTGGGACAGACTCCTCACAAATCTTGTCCTTTGGAAATTTGTATTATTTGGACTTGGCTGCTAGGAGAACTTATAGGCAAAGTTTTACAACTAGAAAGGGCTGAGGATTTAATGGCTAGATAGATAGGAAAGATGCCTTCTTCTGTGTCACCTTTCAATACAATTTTGCTATTCTTTAGTGGTCTGTTCTCCAATGACTGAAGTGTGAGATAAGGTGAATAATTGGAGGATTTAAAAAAAGTGTTACATGTCTCAATTTCCCTCCCAAATATATCTTTTCGTTTCCTTCTTTATCATGTTGTTAAGCATTTTTCCCCATTTTTTTTTTAAATAGCAATCACATAAATTGATAATATTTTAAAAGAAGTCTTTCAGGCTGCTTCATAAGACTTTGGAACCTCTTGTAGAAAGAGGAGGAGGAGTCAGTAACCCCAATGTCTTTGTCAGATCAGTCAGTATGGTGGAGGGACAGCAGGACACTGGGGAGTGGGGCAATAGAGAAATTGCTGCTGAGCTTTCCGTCAGTGTGGGCACAATTTGCCTTTCCTTTACTTCAGTTCAGTCAATGTCGACAATAAGATAAAAATAACAGAGGGAGCTGTCTCTGCTGTGACCATGTCTATACAGACAAACACCCAGAGAAAATAAGTTTTAGTGAGAGAGAGACAGACTGAGGAAAGTACATCAAACTGACTCTGCCACAAGTCAGTTGGAAGCAAAAGGTGAAGCAATCAATCACAAACTAATGTATTGAGGGTGAAGAACAATGGTTTGGGCTCATGTGTAAATATGCTGCCTCTAAAGTAAAATTTTATTCACAGAGCCCTCCAAACATCATTGATGATGCTGGTGCAAACAAGGAAGTTAAGTGAAAAGACGTGTTAATTTCAAGCTCTGTTATTCCAATGGGGCAGGCTCAATGTACCGAAAAGAAAAGAATAAAATGTATAAAAATCAACCACATTTAAGAGTATTATGAACAAGGGAAGAGTTCAATATAAGCAGTATTTTAAAAAAATGACTATTTAAATGTCTTCTTAAGCACCTGTCAGAACGAAAGTGACCCTATTGTATTCTTGTGAAGCACATCTTTCTTAAGTACTAAATTTATTGCTGAAGACTTCAGGGATCGGCAATTTTACTGTTTGAAAAATAACAGAATGTCTAAAAAAGGAATCATAAGACCTTTTGAAATTCTTGACAAAACCCACTTCTACTGTATATAGTTATTTTTTTCCCACTACAGCAGAAAATGTTTTAGTCTGCTTCCAAGAAGTAGGGTTTGCAGTAGAACCAGATGGTCAATTCTGCAGTTTGAAATCTTCAGAAATCCCCTTTTCTCTGTTTTTTGGAAGGAAGTACATTTTTTAATAGGAACACTGAAGCACTACGATAGCCCTTTTGGTTGTGGTAATGTCTTCAGTCAATTGCTCTAGTCCAAAGCTTACTCCTGGGGGAATTCTGCACCACTGACCACATGCAGAATTTATGTCCCCTGCAGATAATACATTCTGCTGGAGAGGCACTGAAATTACACCTTTTCCCCATCGGGGCTGCTATGGCACCAGAAGAGAAGGCAGTCAGCTCAGCCAGCCACGGACAGGGAATGTGAGACTGCATTCCTCACAGTGCCTTGCCCTCAGGACTAAGGTAAGAAACCTCAAGGTATGGAGGGGACGGACAGAGCGGGGCACATGAGGCTGCTGGTGGGTCACACAGACTGGGGTTCAGAAGGGCTAGTGTGGGGGGGGGAGACTGAGGTGGGAGCATAGGAGCTAGTGGGGTGACAGCATTGAACCAGGGACTGAATGGGAGTGGGGATGCAGGGCGACATGGGGACAGGGAGAAGCGGATGGCTGAGTGGTGGTATAGGGACACATGGGGACGGGGGAGGAGGGGTGCAGGGACACATAGGGATGGTGGAGGAAGGGTGGCTGAGTGGGGGTGCAGGGACACATGGCAACAGGGAGAGGAGCGGTACAGAGACACATGGGGACGGGGGAGGAGGGATGGCTGAGTGGGGGTGAAGGGACACATGGGAACAGGGAGGAGGGGTAGCTGAGTGGGAGTGCAAGGACAAATGGGGAATGGGGATAGATGTACCTGACTGAATGGGAGAGGCTAGGGGTCAGCCTGGGTCTGCATGGGGGAGACTCCCCAATTCCCTAACAATCCCTACCCCCTCCAAAAAAACCCCAACTGTTTCATATTTCTCCCACCCACACCCAACCACCTTCCAGGTTCACTTCCAGGCTCCTTCCTGGCAATTACTTCCCTCTCCCTCAGCTCCCTGTTACCCCTGACTCCCAAGCCTTTGTACTGTTTCTGAGGGGAGCAGGAAATATGTTTCTGGATTGTAGTTTAAATGAATTATTACTCAAAGTTTTGTATTAATATGCCTAGTAATGAATGTCTTTCTCAGAAAACATTTCCTGAAACTATTTGGTTGTCTGTATTGTTACAGACATACTTGCTGACAGGTATTTCAAAATAAATGACCAAAATAATTAAAACTGGTGTAATTATATTGTGTTATTTTGATAAATAAAATATGCAGAATTTTAAAATATTTGCACAGAATCCCCCCAGGAGTAAAAGCTGACAAATGAATTCCACAGAGCAAAATACTGAACATTGCTTTGCAGATACTATCCAAAAGGTCCAATTACAAAGCTAAAAGAGCAGTAACTTGGGTTAATAACAACTTCTGATAACTGTGTTAATAACTTGTGCTCACCATTGGAGCTGTTAACGCAAAAGAAAGAGGAATTATTCAACCGAGATTTTAATGTAGATTTTCTGTAGATCATGAATATCAAGATGTTTGGTTCCATGGAAATTTGGCCACCATATTTGTAGCAGTTTATTCTTCAGTGTCACATTTGGTTGGAAATGTTGTACTCTTTTGAAGAGGGTGAACAATCTTTACCCACGGGACTAGAATTATGTAAAGCATTCCCAAAAGACTGCTTTGGGACCCTAGAGGCTAAAAAGCCCTCTTGTCAGCTACAGAAAGTCTACACCGATTTGTAACTGTTTGAAAAAGTTTTCAAACAGATAGAGCCGAACACAATTTCAGCTACTGTTTTCAGAACCTATGCTAGTATCCTGCCAGAGGGAAATCTATTGCATGTTTTTTTCTTTTTTTCCCCCCTTTATAAAATTCCTGTCCACAATGAACAGTGAAATTGTGCTAGCTGGAAAACACATTGAGTACTTGTTGCAATCCTTGCAGTACAGCAAAGCAGGGGAAATTATTTCCTGACTTACTCTTCAACTTTAGAATAATGTCACTTTTCATTCAACTTGCTAAGTATCTTAAAAATTTATAGAAGTCTGAAATATACAAAAACTTCTGGAATTAATGACACAATATAAGAAGGTAAATTAATGCAGAGCTCAAACAAATGATTGAAAAGATATTTAACTTACATATGATTAGATCTCCTTCCTCTGTTTGTTTTCTTTCCTATGACAGGAGTACCAAAATGTTCAGGGTTCGTGAGTGGGAGCTGATCTAATGTCTGTTGGAAGATCATTAAACTCATTAAAACTCAAACCAATCATTTTTCAAGAGTTTATACCAAGTCTAAGTTTGTATATACTTTAATAAATGTATTTTTTGTAAATGGAAAGTCTCCCTACCGACAATGTACTCAGAGCAGAGACAGCACTGCTTTAAAAACAATGGCCTTGTCTTTTAGAAATTAACATTTCACAGCAACTGCCTTCTTCCACGTGCCCATTCACACACACACACCCTGAAGGCCCTATTCTGAGACCACTTATCAGTAAAGGAGAACAAACTCAGGCAGCGGGTCTGACATCCTGATATGAGATACTCCTTTCCCCTTGCTAGATGAAGCACATTCTGCTTCTGAAGCACCCGTAGATCCACATCCCAATTATACATGTAAGGGAAATGGACAAAGGTCCCTCGTAGAAAAACTGAAGTTAGCAAGGCTGACCAACAGAGACTGGCAAACCAAAATAAGTTAACTTTCTTATTAATTAATGACAAAATATTGCACAACTGTGTTCTTGCAAGAGAGAAGAACAGAGTCTGGCAAGAACAACATGTTTCTCAAAGATTATAAACCAGATGTAGTTAGGAAGAGGGTACTGGCTGGAAAGGCTGAGAGAGCATATCTTAATTTAGGTCTTTTCTGCATGAGGGTGAAAAAAAAAAGGATCTCAAAGACCTCCAGTACCTTACAGAGCAAGCCTTTGAAATTGGAGTCTTATGGAAAAGTTGTTCTCTATTATCATTCATAATTGTAAATAATTGGTTTTTAGGGCACCTAGAGCTTTTTCTATTGGCATATTTTATTGTTATTTAAATGGAAGTTGACACAGTTAAGGGGCAAACTGCCTCTTAGAGCCCTTCTAGTCCTTCTTAAGTATACCCTCCAGTGACAGGCCCTGTGTCTTGTACCTCACTCTGGATGGAACCAGTGGTGAGCTGGAGCCAGTTCGCACTGGTTCGCTAGAACCGGTTGTTAAATTTAGATGCCCTTTTATAACTGGTTGTTCCGCGAGGGACAACTGGTTCTAAAAGGGCTTCTAAATTTAACCTGCCAAAAATGGCGCCTTAGGCGCCGACTCCTGGAGCACCCAAGGGGAAAATTTGGTGGGTGCACCCACCGGCAGCTCCCCGCCCCACCCCCACCCCCAGCTCACCTCCACTCCGCCTCCGCCTCCTCCCCTGAACGCACCGCCCCGTTCTGCTTCTCCACCCCCCAGGCCGCCCGCGCCACAGCAGGTAACCCGGGGGGGGGGGGGAGGGCGCGCAGGGGAACCGCTCCCAGCCCCAGCTCACCTCCGCCACCCTCAGCCTGAGTGGGAAGCCGCAGTCTGCTTCTCAGTCCTCCCCAGCTTCCTGCCAAACAGCTGATTCGCAGGAAGCCGGGGGGGGGGGGGGAGCAGAGCGGGGCGGTGCGTTCAGGGGAGGAAGTGGAGCGGAGGTGAGGTGAGCTGGGGCCGGGCAAGGGGTGGGGAGTTGCCAGTGGGTGCTCTGCACCCACCAATTTTCCCCGTGGGTGCTCCAGCCCTGGAGCACCCAGGGAGTCGGCGCCTAAGGCGCCACTTTTGATGTGACCAGTGGGGGAGCAGCCGCTCCCCATGCTCCCCCCCAGCTACGCTTCCCTGCCCCTAGGAGCCAGAGGGACCTGCCGGATGCTTCCTGGGAGCTGCCCCAGGTAAGCACCGCCAGGACTCCCCACCTCGCCCCCCGGCAGGTGCCTCTGGCTCTTAGGGTGGGGTGGGCACCCACTATGGTGGTCCACGAGACCCTCCTGCCTGGTTCTGGGGGCAGTCAGGGGACAGAGGAGGGGGTGGGGCGCGCGTCAAGGAACGCGGGGGGGTTGGATGGGGCAGGAGTCCCGGGGTGTGGGGGTGGGCAACGACCCTCTCGTAGGGTGAGGAGGGAACCCGTTGTTAAGATTTTGGCAGCTCATCACTGGATGGAACCATACAACCAACTACTCTGGGATTTGGTCTCTGAGCATCAGTGCACCTCTCCCAACTGTAGAAATGAAATAGGCCCAACTGCAGTTGATGCCTGTAAGCTCTTTCACTCCTGGCACCCAGGAGCTGATTAAAGTGACTCAAGAACACATCTTCAAAATACAGGGTTTTTTATTCCTTCCCCAATGGTACAAAGCACACAGATTAAAGGGTAAAAACAATAAAAGGCATATACACATGGGTCTTACTTACACCCTAATCTTTCCTTGCCAGATTTTTAAGTTTCCCTCACTCCAGCCACCCTCCATCTCCAGCTGAAAATAACAAACTGTCTTGCTTGCAGCAGGCTCTTTCTATTTCTGTGTGTCCCCTTGCCAGCCTGTCAGCTCTTCCTGTCATTTCCTGGGCAGTTTTCTGGCCACTCACACAACCCTCATCCTTTTCTATATCCAGGGTCCTGTAATGTCTTAGTGTTCCCTTTTCTCTCTCTCTTCCTAGCCTTGGCAAAACAGCTATGTCACCAGGTTTGGGGCTGAGGAGTCACTATTCATGGTAACAAACCTGACTATTGTGTTTTCCTTGGGATGCCCTTATCTAGGCCATTATTATACCTTTCCTGCTTGGTTCCTTTAACCTTTTGATTTAACTTCATAGCAAGTAACCCATCATATCTACACACATAAAGGCATGAATCATAGTCATATAAAATATGAGATGAGATATTCCCCCAGTTAGTTACACAATAAACAAATGTTACCACACTACACTTCAAGAAGTGTGAAAACTTTCTTTGTCTTACCATTCTCAATGCTATGCTAGTTTCAAACTATGAAGAATACATCAGATTCTCATTAAAAAATATTATGTAGGTGTGGTGGGGCAAGTGCCCCACCCCCCTGTGAGAGTGGGCAAAGACAGGCCAGAGAGGCTGCGCAAAGCGGCAGCCAATCAAGGAGGGCCTGTTAGAGAGCCAATCAGGGTTGGGCAAGAGGTGGCCAATCAGGGCTGAGCTCAGCCCTATATAAAGGCTGCCCATGAGAGGAGCAGTCAGTCTCTCCCAGACCTCCAGCAGGGAAGGTCAGTCTCCTGAGCAAGGAGACCAGCACAGTCAGGAGAGCATAAGAGAGCTCCAGCCTGTTTCCTGCCAGGCTGTGGGCCCTGATCAGAAGGGCCTAGAGGGTACAAAGGGGTCAGAGGGGAAGTGACCCGCGGACAGACGAGGGGAGAGAAGGAGGGTATGGAGGCTGTTGCTAGAGGGTCCCTGGGTCAGGACCCAGAGTAGTGGGTGGGCCTGGGTCCCCCCTTCCCTCTTATCTCGCACCTGGCTGTGGGAAGTGGCCATAACGGACTGCACCAGACCCCTGCGGGAAGGGGTTAGACTTTAGGGGTGTGGTTGGCCACTGTGACAGGGGCAAACCAGGAGACTGCTGTTAACACCCCCACAACCCCGGAATGGGGTGAGCATGGACTAAGGGGCACTGCTGGAGGGCAGTGTCCTGAAGAGGACACCGCTGAGCAGGGAGCAACGCGGGTTCAGATGCCAACGGAGGGCGTGAGATGGATGGGACACCACCAGTAGAGGGCGCTCCACCTGGACTGAGCAAATTCCCAGAGTCACCAGTGGGAGGCCCCTGCAGTGGTGAGTCCCGACCCTGTCACAGTAGGTCAGACTGAACTCACTGCAGCTGATGAAGCCCACCTCCTTCAAACCAAAAAGCAAATGCACACCTGTCTGTTACTGTGATAGACGTTGCATATTTACCCAACACAGAATGATGGGCATGGACAGAGTTAAAACCCTAGCTCAGAACAAGAGAACAGCACTGTGGCATAATTCTAAGGCTATGTCTACACTACAAATTACTTTGGCATAATTTACGTTGTTTAGGGGGGTGAATAATCCACAACCCTGAGCAACGTAAATTACACTAACCTAAGCACTGATGTAGACAGTGCTATGTTGGTGGGAGAGCTTCTCCCACTGACATAGTTACCACTGCTCATGGAGGCAGGAGTTATTAAGTCAACGGAAGAGCTCGCTCCCGTCGGCCTAGAGCATCTTCACCAGAAGTGCAGCTGCACCGCTGTAAATGATGTACACTAGAACCTCAGAGTTATGACTGACTGGTCAACCACATCCTTCCTTTGAAACCAGAAGTATTCAATCAGGCAGCAGCAGAAA
This sequence comes from Natator depressus, assembly GCF_965152275.1. Lineage (NCBI taxonomy): Eukaryota > Metazoa > Chordata > Testudines > Cheloniidae > Natator > Natator depressus. Next base: position 134,118,418 of record NC_134236.1, read on the forward strand.
CAAAACAAAAAAGCTAGTACAGTACAGTACTGTGTTAAAGGTGAACAACTAAAAAAAAAAAGGAAAATTTAAAAAAAGATTTGACAAGATAAGAAAACTGTCTGTGCTTGTTTCATTAAAATTAAGATGGTTAAAAGCAGCATTTTTCTTCTGCATAGTAAAGTTTCAAAGTTGTATTAAGTCAGCGTTGAATTGCAAACTTCTGAAAGAACAATCATAACATTTTGTTCAGAGTTATGAAGAACCTCCATTCCTGAGGGGTTCATAACTCTGAGGTTCTACTGTAGTTTAGACACAGCCTAAGTGCTGAAGAAAGTGGAGGTGCAATTTTAACTTCCAAGTGTAAAGGAATACTATCATGAACCAATTTGTAGAACTGCAGAGTAAACCCCCAATGACAGTGAGGGAACTGAAAATCAGTGATTTTTTGGCTAAAAGTGATTTTTGGCCAAGTGCTCAGATACTTTTCATTTTGCTAGTCCCTTTTCTTTTCAGGTAAGAGAGGTTACCTTAAAATTAGGTTTCTGCGAATCAGATACAATAATCTGGACTGATGGACATTCTTGTTCAGACAACAGGGAGGTAGATTAACCTATATAATAATCTTGGCCAAAATTTTCAAATCTGGATTCCCAAAGTTAGGTTCCGAACCCCATATTTAATTTATATAAGCAGCCCGATGTTCAGAAGTACTGAGCACCTACAAATCACTAAAATTCAACAGGAACAGGAGATGCTCATCATCTTTGAAAATTAGGCCACTTATAGCTAAATCCATATTTAGGTATTTAGGAGCTTAATGTTCGGCACATACACTTGGAATTTTTAGTGAGAGCATCTGAGCACCTTAACAAAGGCACAGTAAAAATGCCCAGTTCACAACATCTGAGCAACATGCTCAATTGAGTATAGCACAGAAAGAATTTTCCTGCTAAGCAGAACACTTTCTCAAACAGCTCTTTGATAAGTTAACATGTTCACATATATTGGTCCATCTGCTTGTCTGTCTGTTCACACAGTCTTGTGTAATAAGCAGAAATAAATGTCTGATTTAACACTCTAATTGTTTAGAAAGCATGTGTATATTTTAGAAGTAATTAGTCTGTAGGCTAGACAATCAAACAAATATGAAAAGATTTCTTATTTGTGGAGGGACAAACATTTCTTCAAAGTAACAGGTGACAAGAGGCTATAATTTACCTAAAACAATAGTACACAGATGTATCTCAGATTTCAAATTTATTAGCTATTACAACAACACTTACAAATTAACATGGTCACTTGCATCAGCTCCCATTAAAGTGTAATTATGTGAGAAGATACAAATCATAATGTGTGTCATGCACTATACTGCAGTATCTTTTTTCAATCAATGCTTACAGAGAAAGCTAAGAAAAGTATTTATAGCAAAAATAATTCAACTTATAAAGCAATATCACTATTGAACCCCATTATGCAAAAAATAAATATGAAATGTCAATTTTGATGGCAACTTTTAGTTTGGAGAAGTCACTCTCAAATCTTATTTCTGGGTGTAAAGGAATGAACTAGATTTTGTGGATTATATTTTGCATAGTCACCATTTTAGCAGCATTAATATATTTAGCCTTTGAAAGTCTGAGGCACTAATTAAACTGATGAAATTGGGATGAAAGGCATTGTTTTGATTATTTTAAATATAAACACTGTGGAATTAAGATGTGTTCATTTTGACAGCAATCACTTACCTCACTTTCAGCAAAATGTCTCTCTCCTTTCAGGCAAAGAGAAGAGCGTCTAAGAGTCTTCTCATCCCCATCATCAAATACTGTCACCAGGGGAAAAAAGGAAAGGCAAATTATTAGTTAAACTGAAAAAAATCCTTGGCCTGTATTTTCCTGCTACAGAAATATCCTTTGCTCAGTTCCCTGAATATTTTTCCTGTATAAAATCCAGTACTCTCTGGGACGGGGCATTGAGAACCACCATTTCTGAACATGACACACCCAACCCCAGTTTCATCACTAAGAGGGAGCACCAAACTAAATGGTAACTGTACTTTTCTATAGTTCTAGAAGTGTTTCAGGGAACTAGAGGATTGAGATCACCTATTATTCCAGGGAACTTGTGTAGTTGGGCTGTAACCCCAAACCCCACAACATATGTGTTTCCACAAGCTGATTACAACAGGAGAAAACTCTCCCTGGTAAGCTCAGAATTTGGTAGGTACCTGCATTATGGACCCTGGGCAGTTGGGCTCTGTATACTGTGTTTATTTTGCCTAATTTATTTATCTCCTCCCCAACCCCTGGCTCAGGGCATCCTAATAATAGAGAGCAACTTCCTTTTCTTTTGTTAAACCATTTAACATCATGAAGTCCCCACAAGAGGTATGTCTTATCTGGCCAAAAAGCGTGTGTGATCTATAGAAAGCAGATGCTAGCTCTGCCACACTTGCATATTCTTCTCCTTTACCTCAGTGGGAAACCTTCAAAATACGCCAGCAAGGCAACCTGTCCAGCCTTCTATCAGAAAGAAGTACAGTAGTGCAGTGCATTTAAAGGAACTATCCTGAAACTGAAAATTTCAAAGGAAACCAAGAGGTCAAGGTTTCAGAGAAAGTCACTGAAATGCAAATCAGCTATTCCAAGATCTTAGAGAAAGGAGAACTTGCCCATCAGCAGGCTTTTTCTTGAACATGTAGAACTCTATGCAAAAGCTCTGGACACCAAATAAGTCAGGTGCCTGTATATACACAAATGATGTTACAAAGATAAGAAGTGTCAAGGGCATGACTTAGTCCTTATCCATACACCAGTAATACTGCTTTAACCATATATTGGCATCGTTAACATGTAAAATGGTAACAACCCCACACCTCAACAGAGTGGACTCTTATCAGTATATAAAGGTGCCTTATACCAGTGGTTCTCAACCCTTTTCTTTCTGAGCCCCTCCCCCCCCCCCCCCCCCCAACATACTATAAAAACTCCACGGCCCACCTGTGCCAAAACAACTGTTTTTCTGCATATAAAAGTCAGGGCTGACGTTAAGGGGTAGCAAGAAGAGCAGTTGCCCGGGCGACCAAGCCACAGGGTGCCCCGCAAAGCTAAGTTGCTCAGGCTTCTGCTTTAGCCCCAGGTGGCAGGGATCAGGGCCCCTGGCTTCAGTGCTGCATGGCAGGTTTTAGGCTTTCTGCCCTGAGCCCCAGCGAGTCTAACACTGGTCCTGCTTGGCAGACCCCCTGAAACCTGTTTGTGGCCCCCTAGGGGGCCCCAGGCCCCTGGTTGAGAACCACTGCCTTATACTACTATAGCAAAGGGAATAACCCATACTGGTAAAAGGCACCTTTGTTATAATAGTAATATAACTGGACCCAAGCTAGGGATTGTACTGATTATTTTGGTAGGAAAGAATCATATACCCACATCAAAACCTGAATGTAGGCAAGGCCTTAGCCCTACAAAAGCAAGGAAGGTTGACATGCCTTTAAACTGTTCTCCACTTGTGCCTAGGTATTGTAGAACATACAGTTTTCAAGCGGCTCCCAAATGCATGATTCTATAAAGACTTTGAGCCACAAACTGAATGAATCTCCAAGGTGTAACAATTCGCTGTATAACTGCTACGGTGTTTACTATTTGCCAAGTGAAGCTTTCAGCAGAGGAATTTGTGAGCAAGGTCACTCTCTGAATTAGTGATGTCACCCAGTACTTCAAGATGGCTGGGTGCTAATGTAAACTTAGACAAACTTGCTGAACAAGGAAACTGATCACTATGGAGTCTGACAGGAAAGCCCAGCTCTCAACCAGACTTTCCTCAGATCCACAGATACCAATATATCCAAAGTTCTTTTCAGTCCTGCTTCTATTCACCCACCTGATAAAGTATATTCCTAATCTTCTGCTGCTAAGAATGTCATTTCACTCCAGAACTGTATTAGACACGATGAAGTTGCAGCTGTGATACCAATTTTCACTGATCCCACAAGATGGGCATCATCTAATCTGGTACGCACAGTATCTTCAATCACATCTCCAGGTCAGCTCTCTCCTCCCTTCTTTACTTCCACCTTCCCTTTCTTTCTCAGGCTCAATCTTTGACAGCTGCATATGTCACTTTGAATCTCAAATTGCAACTCCTTGCACCAGCTGCCTCCACTATTTAGCCTGTATCTATTTCTACATCACTTACTTTGGCAAACTGCTGATTTCATGCATTTGTCACATCACATTTTACAATTCTATCCAAATTTCAGGCTATTTGGAACTCGGAAGTATACTTTTTTATTTACATGTCCATACACCATTGCTTCACCACCTCACATGCTCACTAATTCCCATGTCCACTTCTACATTGCTTATGAAAACCTTTTCTCTATTATTCTGCCTCTTCCCACCCCTTCATTCTATTTTGGCCTCTGTTCTGTCCATGTCTCTCCCTCATCCTACTTTCTTATTCTGTCAGATAATTTCTTTGTAGTAATACCTACCTGGAAAAGCATACTCATCTCACAAAATTTCAATGTCTTTTAAAAGAGAAACAATGGTTACCTACCATTCGTAGTTGTTATTCTTCGAGGTGTGTTGCTCATGTCCATTCCATTGTAGCTGTATGCGTGCCCTCTTGCAGTCGTTAGAGATTTTTCCCTTAGCGGTATCCGTCGGGTCGGCTGTGTCAGCACTCCTTGAGTGCCCCGCCCATAAGCTGATATATAGGCACCGCCGACCCTACGCCCTCTCAGTTCCTTCTTGCCAGGAACTCCGACAGAGGGTAGGAGGACAAGTAATGGAATGGACATGAGCAACACATCTCGAAGAACAAAAACTACAAATGGTAGGTAACCGTTTTTAATTCTTCGAGTGCTTGTTCATGTTGATTCCATTCTAGGTATATCAGGATGTAACCTGAGGACATTACTTTGAGCACCCAACGGCCCGTGGTCAGCTAAGACCAGGACAACCGGAAGGGGTGGAGGCAGCTGAGGAAAGAGTGGGAGGTGACTGGGGCATCGTCCTTGAGCGCACCCTCAAATTGACTGCTTCTGAAAGACCCAAGCTGAGCAAATGAATGGGAAGATGACGGGTGTCGCTGCTTACCCCCTTGTCTCTATCCTTCCTCCTGTAGGTGCCCAGCCAGCGGGTACCCCTGGACCTAGACTGCGGAGGCAGAGGAGTTGGAGGGCAGAAGGGCTTCCAGGCCTGGTGAGGAGTATGGAGGCACAAGGAGTGGAGGGTGGCACAGGAGTGTTTAAGGCCATGGAGTCTCGAGTCTGTGAGCTCGGAGAAAAGACCTGTTCCCTCAAATGGGAGGTCCTGTATAGTGGCCTGCATCTCCTGGGATAACTCGGAGGACTGCAACCAGGAGGTACATCTCATGGCCACCGCATAGGCAAGCACCCTGGCCACTGCGTCAGTAGCGTCCCAGTCCATCTGAAGGGCCCCCCTTGGCACAGCTGTGCCTTCGTCCACCAAAGCAGCAAACTCCTGGGCTCGGTCCCACAGAAGGTCCTCCCTGAATTTGCTAAGGGAGTCCTACAGGTTAAAATTGTACCTGCCTAACAGGGCCTGTTGGTTAGACACCTGAAATTGTAGGCTTGCCGTCAAATAAATTTTTCTGCCAAATGCCAGTCTCTTGGCATCTTTGTTTTTCAGCGTACCACTGACTTGGCCCTGCCTGTCCCTTTCATTAATAGAGGTCAATATCAACCAGTAATGCCTCTGGAGAGTGTGTATACAGATATTTAAACCCTTTTAGAGGGACATAATACTTTTTTCCCGCCTTCTTAGAAGTAGGCGGAATTGAAGACTGGGTCTGCTACAGCGATCTAGCAATCTTAAGGACCCCTGGGTGGATGGGCAGTGCGACCCAGGCCGGGGTGGCGGTGGATATAAATTTAAAGAGGTCATCGGACTCCTCTGGGACCTCCTCAATTTTTAAGTTAAAGTTGGTAGCCACCCTCTTAAGGAGAGCCTGGTGCTCCTTAAAGTCATCGGGGGGGCTGCCCATTTGGGAGGGAACCGCCACCGCTTTGTCCGGAGATGACGAGTGCACCACTGGGGGAGGGACGGGTTCCCCTTCCTTCTCCTTAGGTGCTGGAGTCCCTATGTGCTGCCCCCCATGTTGGATTCAGTACCGTGTTCCGACTCTGGTGCCTGCGGCGGTTTGTCCAAGGCAGTCAGGGAGGACTGGTGGGAATACAGGACCGGCATTATGGGCACGGCCACGAGTTCCAGTGTGGCCATTGAGCGGGCCACTGTCCCTGCTGCCATGCCGTCACTGCAGGTGCTGCGTCAGCTTCGCGGTTTGGTGGCAAATCACCCCTCCTTGGCGAGGAGCTGAACTCCCAGTCTGAGGCTGACCATCGCCCTTATGGCGACCAGGGCGGAGCCATCGAGGCCTGAGTCTGCCAACTGACCCTGGTCGGTGACTGGCAAGGTAAGGATGAGGATCGGTGCCTGCCTGACGAGTGGAACCAAGGGGATGGAGACTGGTGCTGCGACCGGAAGCGATCTCGCCCCAGTGGGGACCAACTTCTTGGAGACCGTCTGGGCAAGGGTCACTTGCACAGTGGCGATCTTTGGTGGGCAGCTCGCTGGTACTGGTGGTGAGGGACTGGTGCTTCAACTCCAGTGTCCCATGTGTTGTAGGGGAAGAGCGTGGCGTTGGGGACCTGGGTCTTCTGACCGGAGACTGGGAATGTGGTGCAGGGGTCCTAGGCTGCAGAGACAGGGATCTAAGCCTGCGGTCCGGGGACGGAGGGTGCTCCACTGCCCTATGGGGCAGTCCCACGACCGGTTTGCCCTTAGGCATTGGGGCCTTAGCCGAGTCTAGCACCTGGTATGGTGTCAGCCTGCTTATTCTTTAACCACTGGGGCCGCTTCAGGCAATGAGGGCCTTAGGAGAAGCTGGGGTCCCCTTCTGCTCCTGGGAGTCGAAGGCGGATCCCTGGCCAGTCTCGGGGGTCTGACCTCAGCAGTGTCCTCATGAAGCCCAGGGGCAGGCACGTGACCTGACACAAGTCCTTTGCCCGAGGCCCCTTTTCCTTCCGGTGCCGGGGTGCTCTTCCTCTTTCGCCACTTCTTCGGCACAAGTGAGGGGGAACGGTGTCTGACGGAGCCAGTGCTGGAGGTGCGCTCTGCACCAATGCCAAGCTGCTCAGTGTGGGATCAGAGTGGGAGGGCTCTGCAGGACATAGCGCAGTCTCCATGAGGAGTGCCCTCAAGCGGATATCCCACTCCTTCTGGGTCTAGGGGGAAGTTCTTACAGATTCTGCACTTGTCCTTTCTATGGGACTCTCCCAAGCACTTCAGACAACTGTCGTGGGGGTCACTAATAGGCATCTGCCTGTTATACGACGAGCATGATTTGAAACCAGGAGAGCGGGGCATGCCCCACTCCGGGGTGAAGTCCCAGCCGGGACGCTAACTACCGAACTACTTCACACTTAACTTAAAGGCTAACTACGTATCTAAACTATATACCGGGGTGGCCAAACTTATGGACCCTCCGAGCTGCATACGACAATCTTCAGAAGTTTGAGAGCTGGAGCATACCTGCCGGGGCTTCTGCCCCCCAAGAGGCACCTGCCGGAGCTCAGGGCTTCAGCCTTGCTTCTGCTGAAGTCCCAAGCCCCGGCACATGTTCTCTGCGGGGCTGAGGCCCCGAGACCTCCCTCCCGACTGGGCAGAAGCCCTACCCGAATATAAGGCAGAGGTCCCAAGCTCCCTCCGACAAGTCTGATAGGTGGAGAATGAGGGGTGAGCATGGGGGGCTCCACGAGCAGTACTTTAATTGTAAAAGAGCTGCATGTGGCTCGCAAGTCACAGTTTGGCCACCTCTGCTACATACAAAGAAGCCAGAAAATGGGCTGTTGAAGACCCGCTAATGCTCTTGCGATGGGAAAGACAAGGCGCTCCGATCAACCGTCACAGGTGGTAAGAAGGAGCTGAGCGGGGGTAGGAACAGCGGCACCTATATACCAGTGCCTGGGCACAGCACTCAAGGGGGTGCCACTGCCAACCCTACGGATACCACTAAGGCAAAACTCTCCAACGACTGTGCACATAAGCGCGCACATACCTAGAATGGAATGGACATGACAAGCACTCGAAGAACTATCACTCTGCTCAGAACTCACCTAGCACACGCTTCCTGAAGTCAGTTCTCATCTGCCAGTTCTCCAGCATCAGTTTACAATTAGCAACCCTTAATAATAAATGGTCACAATTGCTAATATTTTTCTTTACCCATAATTGCAGCTAATGATGTGCATGAATGTATTTTCAATCTTGTTTTATATTATGCACCCGTGTGTAACAGATCAGTCTACCAATTTAGAGGTCATGGAGTCCAAAATAAGCTTCATTTAGATTAGCCAAAAACATGGTCCATGCACAAGATCCCCACACCAACATTAGCCTATGTGATGGGAGAGACTACCTGTCAAGGGCAGCCTTCACCTTAAAAAACTGCCAATTAGGGGGAGTCAGTCTCCCCCTAATCTCTTTGTATTATGGAACTCAGGGTGGGAGAGGACAAGTTTCTCAGCAGAAATAAATAATAATAATAAAAAAAAATTTAAAACCCCTTAATTGGTACTTTCTATTTGCCTATATTAGGGCTGTGTTAAGGATAGTATTGGTTCCTGAGACCTGAAAAACTAGTTTTACATGTACTCTACCCTTCTACCTCTCATATACTGGTTGACGTGCCATGGAAACACTACTGAAAAGCCAGTGCCATCTGAACTGGGCTATGAAAAGCAAGCTTTGCTAGTGCATTTGGATTAAGTCATCAGAAAAAATGTTTTAGGACTTGATTAGATAATGGAAAAATTAAAGGAAAAGTCAACATTGTTATGTGCTTGTTTAAAGGAGCTATGATAGCTTTTATCTTTGTTCTAAACTAGGGGAAAATAAGTACTGTAAACTGTTACTGAAGTTGTTGTAACACTTAAAATCACCATGAATTATTTCTAACTACTGTCAAAAGCAGGTACATGCTACAATATAGCATATTAGATATTCTAGAGTCCAGACCAATAGTTCTCAAACGAGGACCTAATGAATCACATCTAAAACTAAAGTATTTGGTGTACAATCGTCACAATTTTTCAGCGTAGTTAGATTGGATTCTATTCTGATTAAACCAACCTATATGTACCACAGTTTGAAAACTGCTTTTCTAGACTAATAAAACACATATCTTGTTAGGAAACTCATTTTTTAGAGTGAATCTCTTTAAATATCAGACAACTCAACTTTGAATAACTTTGTCTACTGGTCTAGTATTTACTTATTTGCTATTTAAAAGTACTCAAGTACGTAATTTTCTATATGGTGCTAATCCTGTAAAGATTTATGCATGTGCTTAACTTTACACAGTTCCATTGACTTCAAATGGGACTACCTGCAGTACATAAAGCGTGAGCTTAAGCCTGTCCATATGCTAGTATCAAATCATCTCGACAAAAGCGTGCAGCACAGGGAACACTGTTAAACAACTGCTTCTACAGATACAAAATCTTGTTTTTATTAAGTACTTCCCATCGAGAATATTCTCTAAATACATTTATAGCCCAAAGGCATTTTCTCAAATTTAAAACAGATCAAGTGTTGATAATCTTTGGATAAGTGGTGATGTTTTTCTGATGTGTACTTTCCAGTTTGAGGACATAGTTATCCATTTCTCTTACCTACAGTATACCAACTTGCATCTGTTAATTTGTTGATGACAGCTTCCTGGTAAGTTCCATCTGGATTCTTTACTTCTACAACAGATCCTACCTAAAATAATATAAAAGCTACTTAACTTTTGAGAACTTTCAAACAGATAATTCATCTGAATTAGGACTGAAAAATATTTTAAAATCAGCAAATCTTAATAAGGGTAGGATGCTAAAAATACTTTGCTTAGAACAGGTGCAACCTTGTGTTCCTCAGGTGCACTGAATTTCTAGTTTTGCACAGTTAAAATATACTTTACCTTTTACCTTCGCTCAAAATTATATTTGTAAATTTGTTACTTTATTTTTCCAAACCAATCCAGATAACTGAATATGGTTCTTTCTTTGCTGCCAGCAAGTGGGGAATAAGAACTGTTTTGAGTGATGTCATTCTCTTGTATAACAGCTTGCCAGTTCAAACCATCCAGCTGAGTTTTTTCCAAAGCAACAGTGACTAAAACCAGAACCAATCAAACGTCTTAGCTTCAAGCCAAAAAGCCTAACAGTTATGCACTGAATGCTCACATCCCCTTCACCTCCAGAGGAAGGCGGCAATATGAAGATCGAGAGACGGAGAGCACTATAAGCCTATTCTCCCCACTAGTCTTTGCAAAAGACAAATCATGTCAACCATTTTTGCTTTGCAGCTTCCTTCAATACTGTTCCTCTACTACTCATGCCTTCTGTCCACTTTTATTCTTCTCTTTACTATCCTATCTGCTTCTGTGTTTTGTTGAACACAGAGAGGGAGGTGTAGGTCCTATGAGGTAGAGGTAAGAAGTGGTTTTCCTTTCATCAAACAACACTTCATTGGAAAATCTGAGCCAGCAGGATCTTCTTAAAAAAAAAAAAAAAAAAAAAAAAAAAAGCTGTCACTAAACACTTCCAGAGGAAGATTATCTGAATTGGTATTTGAAACCTAAAATCCATATCAACCGGCTTACACTGAAATATTAAAGTTGAAAGAATGTGACTAATGTGTATTTTATATTTTGACAAATTCCTATACTTAAACTTTGGCAAGTGATCATAGTTGTACTTCTTACAAAAGTCCCATCCCTAAAACGTAAGTTCATTCTCCCACTACTATACAAGTCTTTACTTCTAGTAAAAATTGAGTAAATTGACTCAGTAAAATAGTCAACAAGACCTATTTCTTTAAATTCCTTGCCTGTAGTGTGGAAGCCCTTAGAGTGTCTTGTTGCACTGTTCAGTTTTTAAAACTTCAACCAATCTATGTGTCATGTTCACCTAGGATTACTGGCCTGGTTCCTCTTGCAAGGTTGGTTACCAGTATGTGATCCTTGGTAAGCTGTTTGATTGGTTGTTTCTGTATCATCTTTAGCCAGAAAGCTGGCTAGTTTGCTGACATCCACCCCCTGAATGATATCTGAAACTTTTTCAATGTTTAAAAACCTTCAAGCCTTGTGACATGCCAATTCTCAATTCTGGCTCTGTATATATGCACAAAGCTTCAACAAAAGTTAGGGCATAAGCATGTCAGTCTTAGTTCTCGCCTACTGGCGGGACCTAACCCTATTAAAAATTGTGAATAAACATGATTTACTTTCATAATCTAGAGAGCATTTAGGGCTGAACTAAACAAAGTTGATATAGATACTAAAATCCGTAAGGACAGGTTTAAACTACTGCAAATGCCTGTGGATACTAAAATCAATTTAACATTGACTTATCAATTTAACATCTCTTGATTTGGTAGAGAATAAAGTTAAACCAGCATAAACAAGGGTTAATTTTTTTAAGAGTGTCCACACAGGCATTTGCACCAGTTTAACAAAAGGAGTCTAAACAGACAAACTTGTGCAACTTTGTTTGGATAAGGCTTTTGTAAAACTGGGGAACTAATAAGTGTGGCTCTAGGATTTTTCCAGGGAAATAGGGACATCCCTCATGCTCTTAAAGGAGCCCACATAAAAAAGGAAATTAGGTGTGTGATTTAACAATTACTCCACTTCTGGTAGGAAGGCATCAAAACATCTGCAAGCTGGTCAAAAAAGATTTGTGACCAAGCACTTAAACTGAGGAACCAGCTTTGTTTTCTCCCCTGGAGGCAGGGTAGAAATCTTAAATGAATCAGCTATAACTACTTAATATTCAGGGTGATGGCCAGTTTCTTGTTAACCTTCCCCCTGTGGTTAGCAGGGAATCTGCTAAACAAATTCCCTTTATACCTTGTCACTCTACATTGGCAGTGCTGGGTTTCGCTCTTTGCAATGGGCAATGGAACAGACTTATGTCATGGCAGGACTATGTTCAGACCACCCACATTTTTCCATATCATACCCTACATATTTAAAAAAACGCTTTAAATTCTCATTCCTATAGAAAGACATTTATCTGGCTAATCAGTATTCCCAAAAAGGAAAAAAAGTGTAACCTTAGATAGGCATAACTATCAACACATTTTGATAAATGACTGAATGAATTCTACTGAAATTCAAAAAATGTATTACCTTTAATGGGCCCTTTATGTGGTCATCCTGAACTTCCACTGTTGAAGAATCATGTCTAAATGTTACCTAGAAAATATAATTCAACTAACAATCACTTGATACAGTTGAACAGCGCAAGTACATGAAAGCGTAAGCACTCCTTTTTCTCCAATTCTCATCTTGTATTCAACCAGTCTCCTGTAGCTGTTCAATTTCCTGAAGCTCTGTCACTCAGATATTTTTTTCAAGGTAACAGCCATGTTAGTCTGTATTCGCAAAAAGAAAAGGAGTACTTGTGGCACCTTAGAGACTAACCAATTTATTTGAGCATAAGCTTTCGTGAGCTACAGCTCACTTCATCGGATGCATACTGTGGAAACTGCCACAGTATGCATCCGATGAAGTGAGCTGCAGCTCACGGAAGCTTATGCTCAAATAAATTGGTTAGTCTCTAAGGTGCCACAAGTACTCCTTTTCTTTTCAGATATTTTTGTTTTACAAGATAACTTTAAACACTTCCAAGAAGTTATTTTGCAAGTGACCTTGGTGCAAAGAAACACCGTAAAAAAAACAAAGCTTTGCATAAAGATTTTAACTGGTGCAATCTAAAATGGTTGAAATAAAAGGATAAAGTCAACATATTTAGACCCAAAACATAGTCCTTAAAGCAATGGTTCTATTTAAATTTATAACTTTAAAAAAATAGCTTCAGATTGTACTCCTGGCCTCAGTTTATGGTGTTACAATCTCACTTTTGTTTTGTTTCTCTCCCCATTGTTGAGTGAAAGATACATGTAAAACAGAGGAAACTATGCGGGGACGTGGTAAAAGTGGCTATAGACAACATGCTTTATGCACAAGCTGAACAGAATTCTCTAGCCTCTCAGTTGGTGATCTTAAGCATTACTTGGAACAGTCAGGCTTTGTCTACACTGCCACTTAAAAAACCCCCGCCTCCCCCCGAAAGACAAAAGTTTTGCAGCCAGGAGTGCTTTCTTGTTGACAACACAAACCCCGCTCATAGGGGGTGGAAGTACTTTGTCGGCAAAAGTGCCGACAAACAGCGTTTACACTGCCCAACTTTTAAGCTAAAAACTGTGTAGTGAAGACAAAGCCGAGGTAAACTTTCAGAGGGGTGTTAAGTTGTCATTGTCCCTTTAAAGGTAAATACCATGCAATCTTGGAGGACTGTTTGGGTGTATGGCAACAATGTTTTATTCTATGCATGCATTCATATGTTGCTCAGGGGAAAAATACTTAGGTAAGCTAGAGTTAATTTCTTTTTTGGTGGGTAGGGAATAATGAGTAGTGCAGTTTTCTTAACTGCAAACACTAAAACATTTAAATAGACTTTATGAAGCACAGAAATGTATAGTTCACGTGAATCAAACTACTTTGCATTCTGCCTCTTCATGCTGAGTGTCACTGGTCCGGCACCTTGACACTAAGCACCCCTGTATTCAGACCATACATACACTTGTAATAATCTTTGTACAGAATATGCCTTGAGGTATCATTTAAAAACTAATAACTCACTGATCATTAATATTCTTGTGTAATGTATATACGCTGTGGGTATTAAGAGTTATGAATAAGGTTGCAAGTTTGTCCCGGAAGTCATGGAAGTCACCCCTCCTTGGCGAGGAGCTGAACTCCCAGGCCGAGGCCGACCACTGCCCTTACAGTGACAAGGGTGGAGCCGTCGAGGCCTGAGTCTGCCGACTGACCCTGGTCGGCGACCGAGGGGATGGAGACCAGGAGGCACTGAGCCAGGTAAGGAGCCAGCCGGCCCTGCCAACCTCTCCCCTCAGCACCAGCAGGGGTTCCGGTCAGCGTGCCGACCCCCGCCTCCCCTCACCACCTGGGCTGCCCTCCCCCAGCATACGCAGCGCCTCCGGGCAGCCCCCACCCCCAAGTTTTAGTCAGGGGTATATAGTAATAGTCATGGACAGGTCATGGGCCGTGAATTTTTGTTTACTGCCCATGACTTTTACTAAAAATACCTGTGACTAAAACGTAGCCTTAGTTATGAATATATACTAGGATTATGACTGAAGTGTGTTTTTAAACCAGTCATGCCAGGAGGAGTTGGTAAACAGGTATGAACTAGACAAAGAAATGTGTTTTCCCCACCTGGGAGTTACTTCCAAAGTACTTTGAAAGACCATGAGAATGTATTTACATATTGCCTAAACAGACCCATCAAGCAAACAAGGGATGGAGGCAAACTTCATACTAACAAATGGGGGAGGAGATAGCATTGTGTCTACAACCAGCTGGAGAGAAAGAAGTTTGGTCTCGGTTTTACCTTTCAAAGAATATGTTGTAAAGATTTACTAGTCTATACAGCCAGGGGATGAACCTCAACTGAAACAACTGAATCAGCAGACTATACACTTTTTATAATACAGAAATATTGTATACAGAGTGAGGTCTTTTCTCAGAGCCTATGGCGTGCTAATGATTAATACCATGAATTATATGTATTAACACCATACAAAGAATTATGGATATTCACTGATATTAGGTTGCATAGTCTTCCCAGACAGGAGAGAAGGCAGCTATTTACCTGTCTCCTATATAAATTAAGAATGGTGGCATTAAACAATGGAAGCTCCATTTATCTGCAGGGCATGGGAAACCCACAGGAGGGAAAAAACAGCATGAGATCATCCTGCCTCTTGAAAAAAAACTCATTGAACTTTGGAAGATAAGTAGGGTGGATAAAAATCAATGATTTTTATTAAAAAATAAAAAAAAAAGTCGGATTTTTTTTTATTTAAATCAGATTTTTTGCATAAAATGCTTTTTGAGGAAAAAACCTATCTAAAGATAGCTGTAATTTAGATACATTGTAGCTCAAAGATATCTCATCATGGAATAGGGATTATAAATTCTAATTCTATAGTATGAGACAATATATTCATATAATGTTTAAGAAAAGTTTTGTAAATGAGTTCTAATAGTTCATGGCTTAGGGACCCAATCTTACTGGGTTCCAGGGGCTTCTGTATAGATTATTTAGGTTAATCTATCTACCCAATGAGACTCAGTGCTCAGTCTAGAAGATACCATCAGAGATGCTTAGTTTTGCAGTTCTCAAACTGTGGATTTGTGTCTCCAGAGATAATATGCTTGTTAACAGCAAAAATATTTTAAAATAAATAATATATAAAAGTGAGAAATAACAGACCTCAACCCTATTGTCACTCTGCAAATTTGTGTACACAGAGTCAATCCCTTACCTCTCTTTAAAAGTGCAAAGTTTCAAAAAGTGCAATGAATAGAAGATTGTTGGGGGTGGAATAGATCTGGACAAGGAGAAGAAGTCTGGAGATAAATGTGAGAAGGCAGTAGAAACAAAAGTAAAACTGTTTGAGCAGCACATTCCAGAAGTCTTGAGGTCTTTCTGAGTGTAGCCTTCATTGATTTGAGATCTACCATACCACTCTCTCACTAGAAGGGAAAACCTATAATGGCAGCAGGCTGTAAAAGAGACTCAGTTTGGGAATATTTTAATGAAGTTCCTCTACCTGTGGGTAAGACAGGCACGCATGCAAAATGCAAACAGTGCAACAAAGAAATGTAAGGCCTGGTTGCCCGAATGAAACAACATCATAAGAAGTGTGCCTTCTCAGGAGGAAGCTGCATTGAAGATGATGAAAGGAATATGTCTGAACATGCGGGATCTTCAGGTTGGTAAACTTTTTTATTTCATACTTTTCTTAAGGACTGCCTGTCTTCCTTCTGGACTATTCTTGAATTCTCAAGTTTGAGCAAAAAATATAGTTGTTACTCTATGGTACTATCATTTTAGATACAGTTGTGATAAAAAAGAAATAGCTGAAATAGGCAGATCTTCCTTTTACAATTTCACCTTTAAAGTAGTAATACTGAGTGTCAGTGAATGCAATGAGTAATACTAAATGAGCAGTATGGTGGTAATAATTAAATAACTGCATTGACTTATTTTGTTTAGGAGAATCCATTGTCAACATACAGGATTCTGAAGACTATCCACCTTCAAGATCACCATCATTTTCTACAGTTTCAGAGTTATCTGCCAATGAATAGTGTTTCTGTCACATCTTATGGTCACATAGCCACAATATATCACCTGTAGCAAAAAGAAAAAAAAATCTCGATCATCCAGAAACAACCATAGATATATTTGTGATAAGAACCAGCAGATTACAAAAAGAGGTAACTGATGAAAAAATTGCCCGGTTTGTTTCTGCAGTAAGCTCTCCTTTCTGTATGATTGAGAACCCACACTTCATTAACATGGTTCAGTCATTAAGACCAGGATACAGTCCACCCAACAGAACAGATGTCACAGGCAAATTGCTGGATAAAGTGTATGAAAGAGAAATTGTGCAGTGTGCAAAAGGTCTAAAGGATGAAATTGTTAACCTGAGTCTTGATGGGTGGAGCAATGTCCGCAATGATCCTGTTGTATGTGCTTGTGTGACAACAGAAGAAGGGAATGTCTTCCTTACAGAAATCATCGATACATCAGGAAATGCACATACAGCAGAATATTTACAAGTAGCAGCAGTAAAAGCTATAACAAACTGTGGAAACAAATTAAAATGTCTAGTATACAGCTTGGTCACAGACAATGCTGCAAATGTATCCAAGATGAGAAGAAATTATTTAGAAGAGAGTGAAGAGAGTCCCAAGCTAATAACATACGGTTGCAGTGCTCATTTGATGCATCTCCTAGCTAAAGATTTCAGTGTTCCAGAAACAAAGGCTAATGTTGTTCAAATTGCAAAATACTTCCGTAACTACCACTTTGCAGCAGCTGCTCTGAAAAAAGTGGGAGGAGCCAAGCTAACTCTCCCACAAGACGTGTGATGAAACTCAGTAGTGGACTGTTTTGAGCACTATATTAAGAACTGGCCTAATCTGATGACAGTTAGTGCCATTTATTTTTTCACAATTTTGTTCACAGTCACAGCTGAAGCTCTCAACATTGGACTTAAGAGAAATGCTGAACACATACTGAGTACCCTGAAGCCTATTTCTGTAGCCTTGAACAAAATGCAGGAAAAAAAGCTGTTTTATTGCTCATGCTGTTGAAATCTGGAAGGAACTGAGTGAGATCTTAAAAAGAGAAATGAGCAATGACAGTTAAATTACAAGCATTAAAAAAAATGAATGGGACAAGCACTATCTCCAGCTCATTTTCTTGCAAATATTCTCAATACTCAGTACCATGGTCAAACCTTAACTGCTGAAGACGAGGAGTTGGCTATGACATGGACATCCATAAATCATCCCTCCATGTCGCCAACTATAATAAACTTCAGCCCTAAGGGTGAACCATTCAAGAAATATATGTTTGCTGATGATGATTTAAAGAAAGTCACACCAGTGAACGGGTGGAAGTCACTTAAGCACTTGTATTTAGAGACTGTTGAAGTGATAATCTCACTTTTAACAGCAGTAGCTTCTTCTGCTGGTATAGAAAGAATATTTTCTTCCTTTGGACTAATTCATTCCAAATTGAGAAATTGTTTAGGTCCTGAAAAAGCAGGAAAGCTTGTTTTTCTTTTCCAGATTATGAACAAACAGGAAAATGAAGGTGAAGACAACTGAGTTAGCTGCAGAAGCCAATATTTTAAGTTTCTCATGTTGACCTGGCTGACATAGTTGATTTTTGGGTTTTGTTTTTTTTTAAATATTTCATTTAACTATTTTAGTTAAAAACAATTTTAACAAAAACAAACCTGATTTTAAAATACTTGAACGTTTAACTAAATTCAAAATGTATATGCTTGTTTTGTTAAAATATTATATGTGTGCTGTTGAAGAAAAAAATGCAGAATACATAACGTTGTTGTTTTAGTTAAATAAAACAATTTAAATGTCTGTCTGGTGATGTTCTCCTCTTCATACAGCATGGGAAGAAAATCATCCAAATATTAATGATTAACCTGTTGAATTGGAGATCGTTCACCTCCCAATGACTTCATAAATATCTGCTTCAATTACCTTTGATAAATTAAATAACCAAACAATTATTCATTTTCTGATATAACTGTAAAACTAATCTGAAAAGTTTTCAAAATAAATCACTTTAAAAATGTACAGCGTGTACCTTCTAAAAATGAAGCCTACATCTACCTCTGAGTTGTGAAGAATATGTATTAAGGTTATAACAACCCACAAGAACGCACTTTTATGTCGAAATCCATGATTAAATTGAGTCTTCCTGACTAGTGATTTAATAATGATTTAAATCTATCTGATTTAAATCAAATCCACCCTGAAGTTAAGCAAAGACCAAAGCCATCTTTGGCATCCATTACTAGACAGACACAAGGGAACAGCACTCTTAGGAACTGAGAAAGATGGATCCTTCAACCAAAGGGGGGTTGAAGTCTCTGAAACTAAATATAGGTAAGAAACCTGTTTAGGCAAAGATCTTTTCACCTAGGAAGACAAGGGAAGTCAGCCCCTTGTGCTTTTCTGGAACTTCCTGACTGAGAGAAAGTCAGCCATGGCTAGGAAGAAGGGAGACTGGTGAGAGAAGCCATCTTGCACAAAGCCTGTACATCTTGCTGGATTAAGTTTCAGACTTTTAGACGCATATTTTCACATTTTGGGGGTTTTTAATCCTTTCTAACTTTATTCTTTTTACTTGGCATCACTTAACCTATGTCCTGTTGTTAATAAATTTTATTTTTACTATAAACCAACTCAGTGTACTATTTAAATGAAGGGGAGTATTTACCCCAATAACGTTATTGAGCAGTGATATGCTTTCGTGTCTTCAGAGAAATAATATGGTTTGTTTGTTCCTCTAAAATGTTCGGGAGAGGGTTGGACATTGCAGAGCACATGATTTTGGAGAAATCTGGGTGTAGGGGTGTGTGGGGGTCACCTTGCAGTTGAAGTCAAAGTGGGATTGTAGACAGGCTGCTGAGGTCAGAGCTGCTGAACCAGGGCTGTCTGGCACACAGACACTCGAGGTGTGATCTGCATGCCTGTAGGCTGATTGTGAGCATCCCAGGCTGGGAGCTACAGCAGCAAAGCACATACAGGCACCAAGAGTAGCAACGGCAAGTGGTGATACAACCTCTTAATGGCCTAGATTTACACCCTCAAACCCTGTCACACATACCCACTGCACTTTGTGTAAGATGGAAATATTCTGAAGCAGGTAGCTTTCTTAAAGACCAATTCTTAACCCCATATTTGTAAAGCTTGGAGAAATTCAGGTACTATGGTTTCTGTACAAGTATAAATGATAGGATGGATCCCTTGTAGTTCAACATGCAAGCAGTCTAATTTCAGTTGTGGCTGTTTAGGACTGTAGTTCCAGACAAAGCAGGTATCTGGACAGACTGGAAACACCACATTCACCAGGAGGAACTTAGACTGTTGTATCCTACTTACAAAAGGGTAAACGAAGGAAGATAGTCATGAAGTTATCTGTATACATAATACTGTATTTGGGTTTTTTATAATTCAGTGTAGATGTACCAACAATTAATGGTCCAGGAACTTGACATGCAGGAGGCCTTGTGTTTAATGCTAACAAACTAGTTAACAAATTAGCACTGACCCTTTGCCAGAGATTTTGGAAGAAAAAAATCTAACTTTTTTTTAAAAATTAAGTTTCTAGCCTTCACTGCTGGGAAGAAAATTACTTGAGCAATGGTGTGTCAAGTCTAACTGAACTAGCTGGAAAAATAGCTCAAAGTATGAACTGCCCTCATTCATCTTAATTAGGCACTAACTAACTTAATTAGGCACTAACTAACAAGATTATTTACATGTCATAACTACTTAAAAAATGATCACTAAAACCTTCAACTAACATGCTTAGCTTCGGGTGCAACAGTTTATATTGGGGATAGGGTAAAGATGGGAGAACTGGGTAAAACTAAGTTCATGCCCAACCCTATCTTATGGGAGGGGGGAGGAAATGAGCCACCATCTCCATTCCAAAAGCCTCTGCTTTCTGAAGCATGAAACTTCACTGCCTCCTACACCTTTCAGAAGCCCAAACTGCTCCAAATCTCAGCTGTCTCCCACTTCAATATCTATAATACGGTTGCACTGTTACAAAATTCTGTAGCACCTGTAAGACTTGGGGGAAGTGTAAAAGTGAGACATTCCGAAAATGACTTCAATACCACTAACAAAAAATACTGAACTGATTATTTGCTTTAATATTTAATTCAGTTTACTGAGTTGAATGGAAGTTGATGCAGAAATAATGGTTCTTTGCTAAAAAACTTAAATTATGTTAAGTTCTTGTGCCTTTTATATAGGAATTTTTTTATACAAGACCATACAACCGCTTCTAGAAATACACCACTAAGTTAAATGGGGAGGAGAGGAAAAGAGAACAGCTAAAGCTACTTGTTATATAGCAAGTAAGTCATTTCTAGCCCTGAAAAGCCTGTTGCTACCTTCCTACACGAATTATGTAAAATAGACCATGCTGATGACATTTAAACAGAATCTCAAAGCTAAAATTCATGTTATAAAGATAATTTTGATTTCCCTGGTAAGGAAGGTAGAATTGCTTAAAATGAAGATGACTCCCTTATGTGTGATAGGAGACTGGAGTAGAGGCTACAAACAACTGGGGGTAGGGAAATATGAAGCTACTAAAAAAAATTCAGAAGCAGTCAGCTAGTGATGAAAAATTCCCATATGGCCAAGTGTCAGCTGAAAATCTTTAAAAATCAAGAGTGTGCCAGAAAGAGTTGAATAACTTTTGGGAAAATTAGGGGTCACTGTTAGATTAAAGAACTTTTTAAACTCCTTATTTGTTAAACATCTCAAATTTAAAATAGACTTAGGAACATCACTATTTTACTTTAGTCTATTTTAACTTCTTGCACTGCTGTAGCACTTAAAGGTCCCAAATAGGTACTGGGACTCGACTGTCCTAGGACTGCATAAATGTGTAGTGAAGAGACAGTCACTGCCCCAAGAAGCTAACAATCATGGTAGCTCAGACCATAAAGATAAGTTAGTATCATCTATTTATAGTAAGTTTCTAGTCTATTTCACTTTCAGGTTTTTATGCACTAGCCCAGTGTGGTTGAATTGCATGCAGTGAAACCTGTATAAAGCTACCATTCAAAGAAAATATTACTTAGTGGTAGTGGCTATTTATCAAGGAAGGCTGGAAACCTTACAGAAACTGCAAGTCAAGATTTTTATTTTACTTCTAACACAATTCCTGTACTTAATTATATTTAATAGTTTTAAACTCAGTGGTGCTGATAAAGAAATAACCCAGCAAATGCCATTTAAAAATATGACTACTAGAATGAAAAATATAAGAATCCTTTAAGTTAAAAAAAAAAACAAACCAAAGTTCAGCCTAGAAAGTGATCTGTAACTATGATTCCATTGTGTTAATCACACAAAAACTAATGAGTGGAGTTTAGTCCTTCCCACAGGATCTTAAGGCAATGGTAGTTCAGGGGGTCAGGGCAGTACTCTTCCTTGTACACATGCTATAGGCAGATCTGACCAGAGCATGTGTGCAAACTTCGGCAGCTCCCCACAGGTTACAGTGTAGTAGATCATTGTTTTGAGGGTTCAAGTGGAGCTACTTTTACATAGTTGCTTATCACATTCACGAGACAGTTGGTGGAGATGGACTCACTTCAGCCTACTGCATCCTTTGGTCCTGCTATGACTGCACCTGTCACAACTATGCACACCAACATCTCAGATTAACTAAACTATAGTTTATTGCCCCTTGTGTTAAATTCTGCCTCAGCCTATGTGAACCTGACATTATCCATATTAAAATGTCCTTGTAGTTCTTGTATAAAATGGTTTTATTAAGACTAACTGGGGCAAGTGATGGATGTTTTCAGATGTTAATAAAATAAGATAGAGGCAACAAAGATTTATTCTACCACTTCAAGGAGATGCTTCAGATAATCATCAGGCCATAAAATCTATTTTGTGATAACTTTTTATGGAAGGTCTTCATAGCACAGGCTAGTGAGTCTCACTTATATCCCACCCTCGCTGCCTTGTCTATCATTTCATAGAGATCAATAAGGTGTAAGTTTACACTTTTCACCCACTGTTTGTTCATACTGAAGGCAGCTTCCTTTTACAGAAGGTCTAATCCATTCTGTAAATGCACACTTTTAATAAATAAAGTCAAATTATATTAAATGCTTAGGGACACTGGAGGGCTTTCCTAACAGATTTCACTAAGCTAGAGGAGAAATTCTTAAACTGTTCATGTTGCAACAACTTCGTGAACTGTTCTGTTAGCACTATATTTCGTTAAAGTTTTTTTTAAAATACACCCTATATTTTGGATGAGTGTTACCTGTCTACCATTACAGCAGACACCAGCTGAGAGCCTAAGGCAGTGGCTGTCTATACAGAGGTAAGTCATGCAACTGGAGTCAAACACTTTATAATCCAAGTCAGTAATAGCAGAAAAAAAATCAAGTGCTCACTACAACAACGATGAAAACTTACTTTGGTGTTTCATTTATTCCAACCATGCAACCCAATGGAAGGATCTAGCAGGGATCAGGAGCACTTTTGGAAAAGCTCAGTACTGTAATATTCTGCTCCTAGATTTCAGCTGAGCTTTAGTGGCAAAAACATTTTCTTGAAGATTCATTATTCAATGAAGTGTTTTGTCACAATAGCTCAGATGCAATTTAGCAACAGATAGTATTACAGCACTGAGTTTTCCTTAACTCTTGATCCCTCCTAGCTTTCTCCACTGCGCTTTTCATAGGCATGGATAAGAAAACTTGAGCAGGCGCTTTCCTAGTACAATTATCCAAACACACAAACTTAGATGATCGATAATAGACTTAACTGCTCAAGACAAGTCCAGAAATTGCCCTCTATACTTCTAGTTGTATTTTAACAATTTTATAAAAGTCTTTAAAAGCTATACTGTGTATTCCCTCTACAACATACATATAGACTGTATCTTCTTTTTACTGATTGCTTCGACTATCAACTGGACAGCTTAGGGATCAGGAAGGAATTCCTGTCCACATATGAATAGCATTTAACAGTTAACTAGATGCTTCATCTGAAGATGGAAGAGGCCTCTCCTTTCTCTGAAGCAGTAGTAGTCTGCTAAATGGCAAAGTCATGTGTTCCTAAAAAGCACTGCCTTAAACCTACTTGTAGAAGTCTAAATATGGAAAAATAAATGTAAAATGAACTACATCTCATTATCTTAAGGCTTGTCTATACGAACAGATAGTACATGGCAAGTTGGAATGTAAAAGCATGTCTTTCGAAGTGGAAGTAGATAAAATACATGGGGGACCCTTTAATGAGCATCAGCAGGGTCCACACAGTCCCCTAGGGTCTGACAAGCTAGTATGAGGCACATTTACTTCCCAACTTGCCATACACTAACTATTTGCTTAGACAAGTCCCAAGACTATAACTGTACGACCAGCCTGTGGCTTTAGAGGCCACAGTGTGGGAGGCAGGCATAAAGGAATATCACAGGAAGAGCGACTGAAGACACTGCCTGTAGAAAAGAAATAGGCATGATGCTCCTGAAGGGATGGTTAGGTATCACATGCAGGAGCCCTAAATGCCACGCCTTTTTTCAGTGCCAGTCAGCATGGCAGGGGAGTTGAGTAGTGGGTGTGACTAAGCCCCTTGAGTGTATCATGAGTAAAGTGTATCTGCATGTTATGGCATTCAGAATATCCATTAATTTTTCTGAAAAATTAACAGGAAAACTACATACCTTGACTTTGACGAGTCTTTTTGCTGTCTTGATCTTGGCCTCACAGAAGGCTCCTCTATATTTAGCACTCACATCAGTGCCCACTGTCAAATACGGAGGCTCATCAATGGCCTGGAAGAGAGAGGAACACAAGGTGCCTTTAATCTCCAAACACTTCCATGACTATCAGTCCTCAAACAGAAGATGATTGATATTACAGCTATAACAGAAACATAATGGCTGTAATTGGGAAAGGGTGGAGACACCCTCCAACAGTAATAAGCTTGGTGTGGCTGGGGTAGTGCTCTCAGTAGGTCAACTGTTAGTCTGTTTTAAATTTGTCAAGTGTGTCCAAAGTCTGTGGTGAATGCTCTTTTGCGGTTAGTAAAAATCTAAATTAGAAAATACCCCCTTAAATTTCTTGCAAATACTGATACCTTTAACAGATTATAGGAATGTTGACAGCTTCTTCATACCCTCAAACTTTCCTAACTTAAAAAGGTAAATATCAGACTAATAAGATTACTTTATGGAAATGCTGTAGGTCTTATCTAAGCCTACTCAACTACCCATGCTTGAACCTATCCCATGTGAACACACATAGGCAGACACATACTACTGACATCAGCTACTGCTACATCAGTTAGATGGCCATTCCACATATTCCAGTGGAAGGTCTTGGGAACGTATGACTACCATACCTAATCTATTTTCTTGGAGCAAGACGTACAAAGATCTTTTTTCTACTGAGCCCCAGAAAAGAACCTGAACTTAAAAATATAAATTCCTAGTGTGCTGGGAATGAGCCAGACTGAAGCCCTTGTCTTTGGGGGCTGGAAGAGGACCTTTAGCATTTAAGCCACAAATACTTAACACATTCTGTATATTCAGTAAGTGTTTATAATTTGAGGATATGCTGAATTTTGTACAGAAGCGGATGAATCCCTGCTTCAAGAGAAAAGTCAGTTCAACCTTACCTACAAAACCTCAAGGGGCACTTTATAATGTGTCATCTGGTCTCTGATATAACATACCTTTTTGTTCGATGCCTACTGTGCTCACTAAATTAACATTCATTCCTTAAACTCCTCACTATTTAAAATAGACATTTTATGGCACTGATTAGTCTCAAAACTTCCTCTTAAATTGATACATTATTTCAAGCATGTGTCCTGAATACTTTCAATATACTTAGTATTCTCCATAGTAGTCCTAGCCTTTCCTTTATATGAACTTGATTTCCTATGAAAAGCACCTGTTTCTACAATCCTGACACCAATCAAAATTTTTTCCCAGATCTCCTCTTAACAAGAGTAGGACACACCATTTTAACCAGTCACAAAAAGTTTTCAGCATGTTTGTGGGCTGGCTAATTGCTTCAAAATCTTGAAAGCTCACCTTCTGTAGAGCATAAAGCTTCTGTTAGTTAAGGATTCAGGCCTACAGTCACCATTGAGATAAATACTGGTTCTGAAGATCAGTTAGCATGTGTACAGGACTTTATGCATAGAAAGCGCTATAAGTATTAAATATTGTGTACCCACTGCTGACCAATAAACATTGAACTCGTTTACAGGGACCAACGGATGTATAATTAGTGAAGACTGACTGCAGTAAGCATCACTTCCCTTCACTTGGTAAAATAACCCTATTGAAGGAATATTATTGAGGCAGACTGATATCACCATATTAACATTAACTAAGGCCCTAAGCCCCCATGTAGTTCTTGACATACTGAGGAAGAGAGGAGTGCCACTTCCACAACATGCTCACTCACTTCCTCCCTAACCTCAGAGTCCCCTGTACTGTGCATAGATTTGAACAAGAGCAAGGGTTTGTTGCCTGATGCCTTGTTGTATTTTGTAGTGTATCCACGTGTTAATTAAGGAAAAAGTGTATTCCCTCTACATCAGGGGTGGGCAAACATTTTGGCCTGAGAGCCACATCGGGGTTCTGAAACTGTATGGAGCGATGGGTGTGGTGTATTAAATTGCTCCCCATAGGAATGTGCTACTTACAGTGTACTACTTATGGCTACCAGTCCTGGTGCTCTGAGTGGCATGCTAAGGGAGCGGGGAGGCTGGATAAGGGGCAGGGGGTCCCAGGGAGCGGATAGGGAACAGGGGCAGTTGGATGGGGCGGAGGTTTGAGGGGGGGAGGCGG
Organism: Natator depressus; assembly: GCF_965152275.1. Lineage (NCBI taxonomy): Eukaryota > Metazoa > Chordata > Testudines > Cheloniidae > Natator > Natator depressus. Next base: position 134,144,456 of record NC_134236.1, read on the forward strand.
AGAAGAGGGGTGGTCAGGGGATGGGGAACAGTGGGGGAGGGGAGGGTTGGAAAGGCATGGGAGTCCCAGGTGGCCTGTCAGGGGTGTGGATAGGGGTCGGGGCAGTCAGGGGACAGGGAGCAGGGGGGGCTGGATAGGGAGTGTGGTCCCAGGGGGGCAGTCAGGGGACAAAGAGCAGGGGAGGTTGGATGGGTCAGGGGTTTTGAGGGGGGTGGAAAGTGGGAGGGGGCGGATAGGGGGCAGGGGCCAGGCTATTTGGCGGTGCCTCCCCTACCTGGGTGTAGTGCATTAAATTGCTCCCTGTAGGAAAATGCTACTTACAGGGTGTACCACTTACAGCTTCCAGTCCTGGTGCTCCAGAAGTAGCACATTTGCGGCTCTCACAGCTGCGCTGCCAGGCAGCTCACAGCCCCGCCACCCAGACTACTGGCGGCACGGCGAGCTGAAGCTGTGAGGGAGGGGGGACAACACGGGGATTGGCCTCCCCGGCAGGGAGCTCAAGGGCCAGGCAGGACGGGCCCGTGGGCCGGATGTGGCCCACAGGGCATAGTTTGCCCACCTCTGCTCTACATACTGATCAATCTTATACTTCTATAATCCTAAAGTTTAACTCTATTTAGCATACAATGATTATATATGACATAACATGTTAGTTAATTATAACCACACAGTAAATGAACAATAAACTAAAATCACTGGCTATAGGTGGGGGTCAGAATCTGGTGGGGATCTGATTCCCTCTCCTCAACCCTCAAGTTCAAAGGGGAATCTTGCCCAAATTACTGCAGACTACCTACAGTAACTTCCCCTGTTTCCCCATGGCATTCAGAATGCTTTCCACCTCTACCCCAGTGAGTGTTCTTAGAAGTAGCTGTGGCAGCACAGTGACAGGTGCTGCAAGAGTCATGCCTTCCAGAGGGCAGTGTAAAATGCAGGGGCCACAGTGTGAAGCCTGAAACACTTGGAATCCCACGCCTGCCAGAAGAATAAAGAGAAACTCAGCTGAACTTTCCCAGTTTACACACTCACATGTAAGAAAGATTTCTGTGCGAGATATGCTATGTGTGCTGCAATAAGTAATTATAACTGTTTTTGACATCTGCTATGACCAGATAGTTATGTGGAGTTATTTTTCTCAGCATGGACCTGATAATCCAACTTTCCCAAAGTAACAGCAGTACACATTGATGCACCTCTGTGACAGAATGGAAGTCTCTTTAAATAAAAGAGAAATGGTTCTAAAGTCTGTTTGTTAAAACTAAGGTACTTGAGCTTAGGGGGCTTATAAAAAGATCATTAAAAACTATCAAATTAAATAAATCAGTTCTATGATAACAATGTATTAAATAGCTATGCAATTGCCACCAGCCTTGGGAAGTGTTATGACAAATGACCTATTACAAGTTTTGTCACTTTAAGAAGAGCTTTCTGATAGGAGGAGCCTGAAACTGGAAGCCGTCTGCCAGAAGTTTCTCTAACTCACTGACTGAAACCAGAGTATGGCTGCTGTAGCAGGAAACACCTATATTTTCTGTCTGGGATCAGCGAGAAATCCAGGGACTGCATTAGATTAAATACGGATTGTAGTTAAACTAAATTTGTCCTCTTAAGGAGATTGATGAGCAAAGCTGCAGGCAAAGCTTTTCATGACTGATGGCCTGTTGAGAGTAACTTATCGAGAGCACAGGCCCAAGGGCCTGCTGGAGCTATGCTTTTAATATGCCATTGGAGCTGTGCTTGTGGATACAGTAGGACCAGTAACACTAAATTTATTATTATTTTGCTAATAGAGGACTGGAGAATGCACAACTGCTCAGGGATTATCTATTTGTGCTAAAATGTACATTGTGCTGTAGGTTCTTATATTGACGTGTGTGTGTGTGTGTGTGTGTGAAAATTATAACAATGGGTGGTATATATGGATTTCTTCCTGTTGCTCATTAGTTCCCCACTTCCATATCTGGGCTAATTTAAAAATCAACCTCAGCCAAACAAACTAATGGTACTAACCAAGGAAGTGAGGTGGATGAAGACTAACTAAAAGAGGCACTCCACATTGTTTCAGAAAGGAATCTGCTGTAGGGGCCCAAAAAGGGCAGAGTGAATATTTACTGCAGGACTAGCTTTGTCAGCAACTTAAAAACTTCCTATGTCAGTCTTGTGCATCATCACAGTGGGATTCACATGTATGATACAGCACAACCTCATTTAGGCACTGTAAACAAACCTGGAGTAATTTTGAAGCTATGGTGTTCTTTGATCCTCAACACATTGCTTCTTTTGCAGAAAAAATGACCAGCATCAAAACAAATGATCAGTTTTAAAATGAAATGAGAAACTAATAACCAAGAAGAAAATACTTTTGTAATTAGTGTTACCCACTAGGCTTTCTAGAATACAGCTTTATCTAGTGCTTAATTCTTTAATTGAAATAGGAAGACTAGCTTCTTTGCTGTCTTAGCTCACTAGTTCCTCATCTTCAAATGAACTGTTATGTAGTTTATTTGAAGAAAATAGTCCCTCTGCATATAAAGGGGAGGTTATTGCTGTTAAAGCTGGTTTACCACTTAAATACAAGCTGTCTCTAGGTGACCTATTATCAATTTCCACCAATTCAGTGGCTGAATTTTCTTTGGCACCCAACAATTCTTTTGGAGTGATTCAGCTTCAGCCTTCAAACTGATTATGCATCACAGCAGTGTTTCCCAAACTTGGGACGCTGATTGTTCAGGAAAAGCCCCTGGCAGGCCGGGCCGGTTTGTTTACCTGCCGCATCCGCAGGTTCGGCCGATCGCGGCTCCCACTGGCTGCGGTTCGCCGCTCCAGACCACCTCGGCCCACGCCGCTTCCCGCAGCCCCCATTGGCCTGCAGCGGCGAACCACGGCCAGGGCAGGTAAACAAACCGGCCCTGCCCACCAGGGACTTTCCTTGAACAAGCGGCGTCCCAAGTTTGGGAAACACTGAGTCATAGGATTGACATTTAGACACCCATGCCATAGAAGAATCCATCTCTCCTACAGTTAGACATCAATCCAGTACTGTAGTTCTGATCTTTCAAATGAGATGGAGGAGCTAAAGATTTGAAAACACTTCAGAACAAACAGGAACACTTAAAAATTAGCATCTGAAGATCAAAAGAAAGTGACACTTTGTTCTTACATAGCTTCTTTTGGGACTGTTAATGAGGTCAGCTCTCTTTAGCTATGTAGGATGAGATCATCACTGTACCTTCTTGCACAATTGTGCAATATTATTGAATCTGAATGATTCTAAAGTCTGTGGCATGTCATATAGTAACTAATATTACTTCTATATGCTGCCTTTTATTCAGGATTCCCAAGAGCTTTATATATTCACCTAAATTATATAATTTATATCCTAATCTGTGTTCCTCATTGTACCCCACACACCACATAGGATGTTCTGAGCAAGCCACACAGAAACAAGATTAAGCATTAAACCAACAAACGTAGCAGACATGCTCAGTAGGAAAGCCGGCTCTGCCGTTTTGAAAGTAATGTGTGTGTGCGCATGCGGGGTGGGGGGGAGAGAGGGGAAGATGGGGCTTGGAAATTCTTTTACTTGTTATGTAAAGGAGATCTGAAAGTCTTAGTTCTTTTAACATTAGAAATTCAGGTCCTATCTAGGATGGAAGGGTTTGATAATTGCATAACTTAGTGAAATGATTTCAGAAGAGCCAAAAGAATGATAATTGAGCTGTTGAAAAGGGCAAGATTTTTGGTCAGAGTTTTAAAAAACCCTTTAGGGTTAACACCTCTTTAAGTTCAATAACTTTTTCAGAGTGTGAAGAATTCAAACACCATCTCTCCTTTAACTAACGTGTTACAGCTCACAAATATGCCTAGATCCCCAAACAGGTCCTCAAAGTTTAAAAAGAAGAAAAAGAAATAAAAAAAAAAGACCAAGCTTGACATGCCTGATTTTCTTCTAAAGTCAAAATCAAGCAGAAAAGACTGCATTCCTCAATAACTTTTTAAACTAAAATATTTTGCAGGTCACCTTTAAAAGAGGAACCTGTTAAGCCAGGAGTGGGCAAACTTTTTGGCCTGAGGGCCACATCTGGGTATGGAAATTGTATGGCGGGCCATGAATGCTCACAGAATTGGGGATTGGGGTGTGGGAGAGGGTGAGGGCTCTGGGGTGGGGCCAGAGTTCAGGGTGTGGGAGGGGGCTCCGGACTGGGCAGGGGGTTGGGGCGCAGGACGGTGCTCGGGGCTGGGACCAAGGGGCTCAGAGGGCAGGAGGGGGAACAGGGCTAGGGCAGGGGGTTGGGGCACAGGAGGCGGTCAGGGCTGCAGGCTCTGGGTGGCCCTTACCTCAAGCAGCTCCCAGAAGAAGCGGCATGTCTCCCCGCCGGCTCCTATACGGAGGCATGGCCAGGCGGCTCTGCATGCTGCCCTGTCCGCAGGCACCACCTCTGCAGCTCCCATTGGCTACAGTTCCTGCCAATGGGAGCTGCAGAGCCGGTGCTGGGGGGCAACATACGGAACCCCCTGGCTGCCCCTATGCATAGGAGCCAGAGGTGGACACGCCACTGCTCCGGGAGCCGCACGTAGCCACAGCACGTGCGGAGTGGGGTGAGCCCCAGACCCTGCTCCCCAGTGGGAGCTCGAGGGCCGTATTAAAATGTCTGAAGGGCCGGATGTGGCCCCTGGGCCATAGTTTGCCCACCCGTGTTAAGCCTTCTTATGCCCTTCATGTCATCCACAATTTAAGTCGGATGTACCCATGCTGCAGCTGAGTTGGCACTTGCTGCACTTACCTATTCTTCAAATTTTAGCATGCCTTAGCTGCCCCAATCCATGAGCATTTAAAAAAAATTGAATAGTGGAAACCAAAGGTCCAAAATCAAGATAATACAGCAAGATATGAGGCAAGGTTTGCTTAGAGGAGCAAAAGTCAACTGTGCAATTCCTGCCTCCAGCTCTAGCAGTCACTCAATCCCTAACTAAATCAGATCTTTCAATTCTCCAAATGAATAATAATTTTAAAGGTTATAGGGAGTCCATCATCTTACATCAGATTCAGATTTCTACCCCCTATTGGTAAATTAAATTTGTTTTCTTATGCAGCAGACTGCTTAAGGTATTCAGATAGACTATAGCATTTAATTTAGTTTTATTGAGACTTGTTAGAATGTAAGCATGATCCATTCAGTCTCAACCACTGCCTCTTCAGAGATGGCAAATTATTAAACTATTTTGACTCTATGCTGCAGAAGTCATGCAACTAAATCTGATTAGCTTGAGATGACGGATTATTGAACAGGGTGATAATAAAGGCTATTGCCCCTGAAAAACAGGTGTTCAAGTTTCTTTTGGATAACACTTGTAAACCCAAATAACCTTTTACTCTAGTGATTTCTATCTTAACCCCTTACATCTAGCTCAATACTTTTAGAATACATTTTCTCTTCTAACACCCAACACAAAAAAATATTACTACTTGCACTACTGCAAGTTACATTCAGTTTCACATTTGTACCTCTAAGGACAAGTCTACACTACAGCGCTACATCAGCGCAACTGCGCATGTGGTGAAGACGCATTATGCCAATGGGAAAGCACTCTCCTGTTGGCATAATTACTCCACCTCTGCAAGAAGCGGAAGCTATGTCTCGCTCTCCTGCTGACATAATGCCAGTGTGGACAGTGTGAAACTTGCATCGCTGCAGAGGACAGAGGAGGGGCTTTTTCACACCCCTCAGTGACATAAATTATATCAACTGTAGTGTAGACCTGCCCTAATATACTTCCACTTGTCTACAACTATCTTACACAGAAGCCAAATCTGACGAATTCTTCCTCATAACACAAATTATTTTGCTGCTCTCCTAATAAACTTTCAATCTTCTCACTGTCACCACATAAAGCGTCCATACATTAGAAACGGACAAGGCTTAAAGTACTGCCTTCAAGAGTTTTGAGACAGACCAGCTTGTGAGGGGAAGACTTTCTTCATTTTTTTCATAGCTAAGCACAACTGCAGAGAGCTCCACACAAGAGAACTGCTCACAGAGCTTACTGCAGGATCAGAGCCACAGTCAACAAAACTACACTGAATACTATAGGGAAAGCTGCTGTTTATACTTCAAGTAACTCTAGAGGGAACCTATTTTACAACTATGCAACGTAGCAAAAAAGGGACATCAACTTAATTGTTCCTGTTATTGTAAGTATAAATTTTTCAGGAAACACATATTACTAGAACAGACTACATAAATTTATGCAGTTTGTTGAACTTTGTATCTAACATGATGCATATTCAATTTCACTGTTACAGTAGAACCTGCTGCTACCTGATTGCGTACTTCTAGTTCCAAATGAGATGTGTGTGGTTGACCGGTGAGTTTGTAACTCTGAGGTTCTACTGTTGTTTCCAGAGCAACAGTGGCAACAAACACTTGTTTAAAAAAGTGTTAAGTCACAAATTGGCATAACTCCTTCATAGCAGGTATGACACTTGAAACTAAGATTAAGATTTGCGTTTTTTTAAAAACCATTTCCAGTTGATGCTATCCCCTTAAACAAAGCTGTTGCATCTTTTCATTGTTCCCTCATCTTGTGCCAACCAAAGATGAGAGTCAACCAGCTTTTGACAGCAGTAGCCTCTTCTTCAGGTGAAGAGAGGAAATTTTCTTTTCAATTTACTCAACTAGTTCAGTTCAATGACTAGCTCATACAAAGCTGAGAAACCAATTGGGAGCTGAAAAGCAGGAAAACTTGTTTCCTCTCTTCCAATCCTCTGAATAAAAATGAAGTGTGAGAATGAGAACAACTACTTTTAAAATCTTGAAGGACAGGGTGACCAGAAACAAGCAGTTAATTCACGAACTACAGATTATACTTTCTCTGTTTAATAAATCAGTTTTAAATAAAAACATTAATAAATTGCAGCACATTAAGGTAGTCTTATTTAACTAATAACCACTTTAAAATGGCGGTATGAATAGCTCAGTGGTTTGAGGATCGGCCTGCTAAACCCAAGGTTGTGAGTTCAATCCTTGAGGGGGCCATTTAGGGATCTAGGGCAAAAATTGGGGATTGGTCCTGCTTTGAGCAGGGAGCTGGACTAGATGACCTCATGAGGTCCTTTCCAACCCTGGGATTGTATGAGTCCATGAAAATGCTGTTTGTGCATTTAATTGAATTTCATTTCCAATCCAGGTGCAGCTTCATAAAAATAACAAGTTAATACTAATAAATGAGAAATGTCTCATTTTCTACCACATTAAAAATGCAAAAATTAAAAATCTAAACAAACATATTAAGCTACAGAATAGTTTACAGTGTGTAGCATATCCTCCTGGCTAGCAAAGATGTACCAAACTTAGTGTAAAGGCTATATTTTGTTGCAAAACATGTTTTGAAGTTTATGCTAATAATGAGAATCAACTTTTCTTTAGAAAAGCAGCTAAGGTACATACGAAAAAAACAAGATGAAAATTTATTATTTAAATCATGGTTTCCTGCTTGCTGATTTAAATCAAGCTAGCCAGGTCAGGATCAAGGATCAAGTAGGCTCTCTCAAATTCAGGAACTTAAGTGCTGTGATTACCACAAATTCAAACTGTATTTAATTTTCTCATTTTATTGCTTTGAAGATTTTGGTATTCGATGTGGTACTCTAGGTTAGCATAAAACAAATCTGACAGTTTAATAGTAACAGAGCACCAGACCAGAAAACAAAGCATTTGGATTCTAGTCCTAGTTTCGCCACGCACTTCCTGTAAAACCGTAAGTCTCTACTCTCTGCATCAGCTTTCAGATGTGTAGAATGGGGATAATACATACCTATCTCCAGGGCTACCAAGACTTCATTAATGTTTACAAAGTGCTTTGAAATCCTTGGAAAGAAAATTGTATTTTCATAATTATTATTATGTATCACCACAGAAAGCAAACATTTTATTGAATCAAACACTTAAGAGCTGCTGATGGCTCTATTTAGAAATAATTCTGCTTCTGTATAATCCCGTCTGTATGTCTCTTTTCTTGTTCTTTATTCTTAAAGACTCTGCATGAAAGCAGGATATTTTGAATTACTGCTCTTGCTGTTTCTATCCTCACCTCTATTCCATAATCCTGTTTGAAGTCACAATAATTTCCATAGCAACCAACTGACATTTTTTGTAAGGTTTTAAAAAGCAAATTTGACTGACTTTGCGTTTTTATATACTGTTTTCAAGAGAAGCATATAAACTGAGTTAAGTTATAGCTTGGTTATATGTTAAGGATGAACTGTTACAGAAGAATAAGGTAAGTAACTAACCTGAAACTTTTCTAGGCTCCTTTTTGAAGGAGTTTATCAGGCTTCTCTAGCACAAAAATTTGAGTGACCTCTTTCAGTTTTAACAAGGTCTGAAACAGACTACAACCTCTAGCACAGAAACTGAAAATCTGAAGTGACTAATTGTTCAAACTTCCAAAGGACTTTTTAAAAATCAGGAAGGTTGTATATCTAGGAACAAAGGCTATATTTATTGCTTTCCAAGATACAGCCCATACTGTGACTCTGAAGAGGACTTAATGCACATCTGAATATATTTAGCCCTGGTCTACACTAGTGCTCAAGTGTGTGGATTTTCCAAACCTCTGAGCGATGCAGTTACACCAATCTAATTCCTGATGTAGACAACACTCTGTCGAGAGCAGGATGTAATGAAGCCGAAAAACTGCCAGCCAGAAAAGCCAGTGTTTTAAAGAATGCCTTTTGGCCCAGCTAGCCCCACTCCACTATATCTGCAGCCAACACCAGGCCTGGGAGGGAGCAGGGGGGAGGGGAGGGAAGCAGAGAGAATAAAAGAAGGGAGCCTGGCTCAAAGGTTCAGGGCTGACTGGTGAAAAGGCAGGAACTTGCTGTCTCCCTGCCTGAAGGGACAGAGAACCAGGGCAGCCACCTGGACGTAAGCATTGGTTTCCCAGCCAAGGAGACTGAAGAAATCTCCAGCATGGGAGATAACTGACTGAGGAAAACCCCAGAGCAGTGGTTCTCAACCTATTTACCATTGTGGGCCACATATGCAGCTCTCTCTGTGTTATGTGGGCCGCATCCACGCTAGGTATATACTATCTATGTGGCCCTGAAAATATCACATGGGCCGCAGCTGTGTGCCGACTGGGCTACAAGTGGACCATGGGTTAAGAACTAACCCACAGGGAGATTGTGGGGCTTGTCCTCACCAGCTCGTGGCTGCCATGCCCAAAGGAGCCTGGGACCACATCAAGGCACAATCCAGACCGCTGGGCTGGGACCTGGTGGAGAGGGAGGGCCAAGGTCCCTCTCTCCCCAGCCCTAAAGGCTAAGGTCACTCAGCCAGAGGGGGCTGAGAACCAGGCAATCTCACCACTAGGGAGCCAGCCACCCAAGCCCCTCTTACAGAGGGCTTCTGTCAACATAGCAACCACCTCTCAGGGAGGCGTAAATAATGTCTGCACTAAGCGCTGCAGCTGCAGCGCTGTAAGTGTAGACTAGCCCCATGGGGTCATGGTGAATAAGCAGCTCAACACTAGCTCCCAATCCAATGCCGTGGCTAAAAGGGCTAATGTATAACAGGAATATCAAGTGGGAGTAGGGAGGTGATGGCTTGGCTTTGTTTGTTTTTTTAAACACCTTTTGGTAGCACCTGTCAGACCACTATTGGAGTATCGTACACAGTTCTGGTGTCACTTTAAAATAAATGTCTAAACTGGAAAAGGGTCACAGAAAAGCAACAAGAATTAGTTTGGAAAATATCCTACAAGGAGAACATGAAGAAGCTCAATTTATTTAGTTCATTGAAGGCAAGGTTAAAAGGTGCTTGATCATGCTCTACTCTTGGGAGAATTCTGTGCCACTGCGCAATGCAGAATTTACACAGAATTAATATTCTGCACAGAATTTCACTTCCCCCCACAGAATTAGTGCTGCACACCTGCTGGCTGTCACTGGGGGCTGCTGGATAAGAAGAAACCAACTCTCCATCTTGCAAAAACAGGACACTGCTGGGGGGAGAAGGAGGTGGAGCTGGAGGGTGCCAGGCAGCTGCAGTTCCCAGCACTTCCTGAAGGAGGTGGCATGTACAAGCCCAGGACCCAGCATCAGGCTGTTTCTCTGTGGATCTGTGGGCTCTGGAGGGTAGGGGGTGTGGGTGTCTGAGACTGGAGGGACAGTTTTCTCCTCTGACACACCCAGACTGAGGCACCCAACAAAAGCGTAACAGAGAAACAGGAACTGGATTGTTGCAGGTTTTTTTTAAACTTGCTACTCCTGGGGGAATCTTTTTTGTCATCTGTATTGTTACAGACATACTTGCTGACAGATATTTTGAAATAAATTACCAAAATAATTGAAACTGGTGTTAAAAATTGTGTTATTCTGACAAATAAAATATATGGAATTTTGCAGAATCTTTATTTTTTTGGCACAGAATTCCCCTAGGAGTAATACTCTAATTACTTAGTGTGGGAAACGATACTGGAAGACTATTTAGCAGGCAAAGTCATAGAAGACTCCAGTGGCTCAAAGTTAAAACATTCAAACTGAAAATAAACTTTAACCACATGGGTAATTAGCCAATGGAACAGATTACCAAGGGATGGGGTAAATTTATCCATTACTTGGAGCCTTTAAATCAAGAATGGCTGTCTTTCTAAAATGTTAAACCACAAATTATTGAGCTAGACACAAAAGGCATTAGGTAATCTGTAGCTCAGATGAACAGATCATGATGGTACCTTCAAACCTTAATCAAAGGAATTTGATCTCAATTTTGGATGAGTATTGAATCACCAAGTAAAGTGCTAGGGTTGTAAAAAAAAAATAAAATAAATAAAGCTTCTGAAGAGTTTTGTACCAAAGGATCGAATAAGATTATTTTCTAACCAACTAACATTTTTAAAATATTCAGAATGGTTATGAACCAACCATCCTATAGTTTTCTAGCAAAGGAGACAAGCTTTATAATTTTTGATGTGAGATAATATACATCAAATCTTATTGCTCCATCCATTAGAAATGAGTTCAGTGCAGTAGCAGACAGATAGACAGCGCACATGTGGATGCATCTCAGTTTAGAATTGAGACCTTATCATAATACTAATTTTGAAAAGATACTACAAACACTTTGCTCAGCAACAGTCTGTTCACTGCTTTAGCTTTAAGAAGCGGAACTCTAGCAAACACCCTTCACCCCTTTGCCTCCCAGCTCTACAGGCCAAGTCAGACTATCTCTTCCTTATATTCATAGGTAAATGTAATCCCTGCAATAATGTGGCTACCACAGCTATCTCGTTTAAATCTAGGGTATCCCGTTATAGGAGGACTAGAATATCAGTGTGTTTTTCTTAGTGTTTTCAAAAATCTGGTAGCATAACTTGGTAAATTTTTCTATAGTTGCTCTATCAGCTTTTGTGTGTTGTGACGTGGTAGTATAAATAACACTTCACTTGTTAAAGGGGATAGGTTGTCTAGGCCTGATGTTTCATTATTTAAAAAAAATATACAATTTTCTTTACTGTGAGAAATGACTCAATTCAACATACGCTAGCAGTATTTGCAACCTAAACTTTGGGCTACGTTATTATGTGAGAATATGAAACTGTCTGATCTATGCTGTCATCCTGAACAATTCTACATAGTGAAATGTAAACTAGCCGCTTAGAACTATCTATAATGTTGGTAAAACTGATGGAGAAACTAAAGATATAATATGATGATGTCTCAAGACCCATTATTAGTGTAAAAATACTGTACGCCTCAAAGTTACAAGGCACAACTGCTTTGTACAGAAGTCATGTTAACATGGAATTATTCTAAGAATGAAATACAGAAAAATTTTGTTAATAATACTGTTGTGATACTTTGAGCAGTCAGGCATCATGATGTAGTTATTTATAGTTTCCACTTCTGAGTCAAAATAGGCTTAAACCAGTTTAGCTCCAGGTCAGTGTATCCTCAACTTTAAAGGCTAAGAGTTTAAAATCTCAGAATTTTAAATCCTAGCATTCTTTATCATTATTTTAAGAACTGAAGGACTAAAAGTGATTTTAAATAAATGAAGGTGATGACAAAAAGATATTCTCCTTTGAGTATAGTCTGTAGGAAACCCCAATCTTTAGAGATAGACTATTATAACTTATAAAGGGACACATCTTCATTCTCTCTGAATTATGCAGGTCTTACGGTAACAAGCAAGATTCACAGAATCATAGAATCATAGAATATCAGGGTTGGAAGGGACCTCAGGAGGTCATCTAGTCCAACCCCCTGCTCAAAGCAGGACCAATCCCCAATTAAATCATCCCAGCCAGGGCTTTGTCAAGCCTGACCTTAAAAACTTCTAAGGAAGGAGATTCTACCACCTCCCTAGGTAACGCATTCCAGTGTTTCACCACCCTCCTAGTGAAAAAGTTTTTCCTAATATCCAACCTAAACCTCCCCCACTGCAACTTGAGACCATTACTCCTTGTCCTGTCATCTTCTACCACTGAGAATAGTCTAGAACCATCCTCTTTGGAACCACCTCTCAGGTAGTTGAAAGTAGCTATCAAATCCCCCCTCATTCTTCTCTTCTGCAGACTAAACAATCCCAGTTCCCTCAGCCTCTCCTCATAAGTCATGTGTTCCAGACCCCTAATCATTTTTGTTGCCCTTCGCTGGACTCTCTCCAATTTATCCACATCCTTCTTGTAGTGCGGGGCCCAAAACTGGACACAGTACTCCAGATGAGGCCTCACCAATGTCGAATAGAGGGGAACGATCACGTCCCTCGATCTGCTCGCTATGCCCCTACTTATACATCCCAAAATGCCATTGGCCTTCTTGGCAACAAGGGCACACTGCTGACTCATATCCAGCTTCTCGTCCACTGTAACCGCTAGGTCCTTTTCCGCAGAACTGCTGCCTAGCCATTCGGTCCCTAGTCTGTAGCTGTGCATTGGGTTCTTCCGTCCTAAGTGCAGGACCCTGCACTTATCCTTATTGAACCTCATCAGGTTTCTTTTGGCCCAATCCTCCAATTTGTCTAGGTCCCTCTGTATCCTATCTCTGCCCTCCAACGTATCTACCACTCCTCCCAGTTTAGTATCATCCGCAAATTTGCTAAGAGTGCAATCCACACCATCCTCCAGATCATTTATGAAGATATTGAACAAAACCGGCCCCAGGACCGACCCCTGGGGCACTCCACTTGACACCGGCTGCCAACAAAGATGAATATTCCTTTTTTCCAATTTTATTGTGGATGTGACACTACTTTCTGTAATCAGCTTTACTAATCACTTCTTTTTCACTGCCCCATGCAACCTCCCTGCAACACTTTTCAACTTTTAAAAACAGAGCCTAATGCCACACATTGGGTAGAGGCAATTGGCACAAGCACATAACTAGAAACATTTTTTTTTTTTTTTTTTTTTACTAGATTTCAAATTGACGGTCCCTTTTTAATTGCTCTCCTAAACTGGACATCCTTGACATAAGACTTAGCCAGTAAGTCAAGAGTAATGCCGTGTAAATGTACGAGTTGAGCTCTAGCTAGCAGCCTTCAGTTTGACACCTTGTCCAATAGGTCTTTTGAAGTGGCTTTCAATTGAGTTGCATATGCTCTGGTCCCTCTAGGTCAAAACAAGATTGAATACAACATCGAATACATTTAGACTGCTTTTGAGTAGAGTGTGCCACAAGATTTATAACCATAGGTGTCACAGCTTGAGACACTTAAAAATAGATCTATTGGAAAACTTTCCAATGGGAAACCCTCTAGTTGGAAAATGCTGATTCAACAAAATCTAAACATTTCACACACATGTTGATGGTCAATTTTCTCAGAAAACTGACTGTGACGGGTCACACTCACCCTGCACTGGACAGGGAAGGGTTAGCCCTATATTGTTGGCTGAGGAAACCATGCCCCCTCAACTCTACTGGGCATGCTCCAAATGCACTAGTATAAAAGGGAGCAGCTCAGCTCAGTTGTGGCTGAGTGCCAGGGAAGAAGGAGGTATGCTGCCAGCTCCAGCCAAGGATCAACCGAAGCCTGAGGCTGTGGGAGCTAGAGACACTGCAACCCAGGCAGATACCAAGCTACCCATAGAGGCCCTGAAGAGTCTGGAGTTGCCAGGGACTGCACAGACCAGGGAACCCAGAGACTGCAAAGATGCCCAGATTACAGAAGTGGGAACTATGGTAGGAAGCAGCCCAGGGGATTTAGATAGTGGCCTGGTTAGTGAACTGGAATTTGGAGTCAGCATGTTTTGGTTGGACCCCCCCCCCCCCCCCACTGACTCAGTGGCACACACTCCTGCCACTACGAGGGCCTGGACTGGGGCCCACTGGACAGGGAAGGCCTGGACCTCCCTACCTGGGCTGCCATCCCCCTTTTTGTACATGGTGGCCTCCTTCCCCACTGAGCCTCACTACCCTGCTACCAAGGACAAATATACTGACTTTGGCCACTAGGCCTTACTGCCCTGCTAAGATGGGTGAATACTGCCCTGCCGACTGAAGCAAATATATGGAGCCTGGCCATTGGGCCACACTGCCCAGCTATTAGGGGAGAGTACACTGACTTTGGCCATTAGACCTCATTGCCCTGCTAAGAAGGGCGAGTATACTGACTTGGGCTAAGGCGGCATAAACGTAGGTTAAGTGCTTCCCACCTCTGTGTCCTAAGAGAGATGGGTACACTCGGCCTGCACTGGATGGGGTCTACCCCAACCCTGTCACACTGACAAAACTCTTCATTTTCACTTGTTAGTGTATTAGAGGAGCTATTTTTGCAATATTTTGTTTTGCTAACAATTCTACAATTTCAACTTTTTCCCATTTGGGGAAAAAATTTCAAAATCTTGGCATTTCCTATTGGATGGAAATTCCAAATGTTGACCACCTATACTGACAATTGGGCTTAGTCTTATCAAAACAGTAACATAGGATCCTTTCAATACTTAATTGGTGTAGCCTGGCATAATATGGTTGGGTTTGTAGTTTAAAGATTTGCCCATAGGTTGCTGACACCAAGAATAGATCTATGAGGCCTAAGAATCAAAGGCATATGGTAAAATTGTGAATCCACCCCAGATCATTAGAGAAGGCCAGGGAGGAAAGATCCTTGGTGCAAGTCACTGCAGAACATAAAGGGAAGTGACTTTAAACTCCTCCACCCAATTTCAGGACCAATGGCAGACAACAGAGCACAAGTCTAAGATCTCTGCATAAGCCTAAGCCTCAGATGCCATCCCTGACGGCAATAAGGCTACTCCTGATTTACCTCTGAGAAGGCTCTTTCAATAAGAATTTCTTCCAGGTATTAAATTTGTGCAGAGCCTTCTGAGTGTAATAAGAGAGTCCAACTAGGAAATAGAAGAGGAAACAAAATGGAAAGCCTAATATCATGCTTCAATATTACACCCTCTCCAGTCAGACTTCTGGAAGGTTCAGAACTGGCACAGGCAAGCCAGTTTTAGTCCCTGTTGGATCTAGGGTATATACAGCACAAACACACTAGCTTGGTCAAGCAGATGCCTTCCTCACTGACTTATCTTTGGGTTCATGTCTCTTGTTCAAGCAGGAGTGGAATTGGGCAGAGCTAAAATGAGTCCTCCTCTTCTTTAGTGTCAACAAAGATGTTTAAGGCTTAAAATCTGTAGGTCAACCAACCTCAAGCTTTCTGAAGGCATTTTGAGCTGAGCCATATCCTTAGATTTTCCCCTTAGATAACGGCACAATAAAAATTTAAGAATGCTGGGGCAGAGATGTGCTCAGATCCTCATTTCAGGTCTAATTAGCTTTATTCTTCTGATCATCAAAATTATGAAGCATTATCCATTCCTTTCCGCCTCCAGTGGAAAAATGTTAAAGTCCTACAACTCTGGCAAATGACCTGTAGTTCAGACAAAATTAATTAATAGTTTTTTGACCCAGAAATAGAAAGCCCTTAAAATTTGACCTTCCTGGAGTCCACTGTGCCACAGTTACACTATGAATCCCTTAATGTCCCAGAACAAGAGACTGAACTGAAGGACAAAGGTAAACTAGCCAACAGACTGAACCTCTCTGAACAGCTTATCTACTAAATCAGAGGTTCTTAAACTGGTCTTTGGTTCATTCATGATGGTCTCTGGAGGGCTACTACTTCCATATTTTCACCTGTTTCTGGGAGTGGGGCAAAGCCTTTGATGGTCAAAAGGAATTGTGTGACAATCTCTCATCTTAAGTGTTGAGATCAATGAGAGAGAATAGTCTCTTCCTGCCACTGCTATGTAAAGGACTTTGAGATCTCATCCCGAGAGTGATCTCTACAGGAAATACTGAGAACCATAGATTTCTTCTCTACACTTCTTTCCGGGAACGCTGATCTGGGGAGGATAATATATCCAAAGTGCTACCTAATTCATCTCCCACGGCATTGTGTTGAAATCTGCTATTCAGCTGGCTCTACTGCACTCTACATTTAAAATAAAACCAAAAACCTAAAATCCCATGTGGTGTAAGACGTAGTTCTATTTTTAACAAACCCAGAGGAATATATAATAAAACAGCTGAAGAAAATGCCATTTGTATTACATACTGCTACATTTAGTTTTTAATAACTAGGTTTAGGTAGTAACAGATCCCATGAAATACAGTGAGAAAAGAACTACCTGACTAGTAAAGGATCAAAACATTACAATAAAATACATTACAATATAAAAAAAAAACCCCACCTTGCAATATAGATTATTTTTTGTCTAGACTGATCTTTACTTGTAGTTTTACTTTTTTTTTGCAATATCCTTTCTCAAATAGTGAGGCCAGCTTCCATCCTGTAAGGTTATTTAGATAACGAATGGAAAAATGAGCCCAAATCAATATTCTTAACTTTTTACAGGGCATTAGTCTAACCACTGCATGGCTGAAAGGAAAAATTCTGAGAAAACAGCGGTTAAAACTGTTGCCCTTAGCATCGATACTGGTTATGTCCACACACCACTCTTCATATTCAGAATGGTCCGTAAACAAAGCCTTTGCTTCTCCTCCCCCACTTGCCCACCCAGTAACCACTTCCCCAGCAGCACTTCAGGGCAGGGACCATCTTGTTATGGTGTATATATACACAACAGTACATAGCATGATGGGGCCATCATCACTAATTGAGCGCCCCTAACTGCTACATAATACAAATGATATTTAGAACAAAAACCGACTTCACATTAAAAATCCAATTTTAATAGTTTTCCCTCAATTAATTGTTCACTTTCTGATCCCAGGAAAAAGTAGGAGAGGTGATAAGAAATCCAAGGATATCCAAACAGGACACAGGGAGAGGGGGAAAGTTTAGTCTGACGGCTGCCTATTTAAATTATTACTCATCCTAGGACAGGGATGGTTGACATTAGACACTTATAGATTAACTTTTGGAGACAGACTAATTTTGGGGCCACAACTGAATTGACCTTTAGCACAGAGATTAAAGATTCTACTTGCAACTTTTTCCCTAACAAGTGGGGGCCATAAGCCATCAACTTTTGCAGAATTTTAATCTTTAATGAAAGCTTAACCTTTACATTAGGAAAGGTTATCTTCACAACTACAAACTGATACACTGATCTTGTAGGCAGAGCTTCTGTTTTTTTCTAAGCATCAGAAGTGGACTGAAATTAAGAGGATTCTTATCTGTTCCACAGCTCCTATTCATAACCCTGTGGGCAGCAGTGAAACAGATAATCATCTTAATTTACCTTGCTGGGTAAAAGATATCAGATCCATGAGATTCTCAAAACAGGAAAAAAGAAGGATAGAGTAATGGAGTGTCTTCTACATACCTCACAGTAGCCTGCTGGATCTGGGAGGGGGAAAGAAACAAAAGTCCTCCCAGCTAGATGTGGGTGCCACAAAATAAACGGTAGCATTTCTGTCTACCATAGATAGACCCAATACTACACTTTACTCCTGACTGGCAACAACTCCCGGTGTTACAGAAATTACTCTTCTCAGAACATAGTATCAATCAGCGAGCCAGTTCTGTCTACACAAACCTATATGAGAAACTAGGATAAGATCACTAAACTTTTTCAAACTGGTGTTTATCAGGATCTGAAGCAAGACTTCCAGCAGTGGGAGGCTGTGTAATTGCAATGCACCCCTGCTTTTGCCCAGATTAATGGAAATATCTGCCAGTACTATGTCTCATGAGGAAAACATGCATGGATCATCAAGCTGCATAATCTTAAACAGAGATAATGGGATCTAATTCAATTTTGACAATGCCATCTTTAGATAGCAGTAGTCTTAGTTTGTTTTTTTTTTTAAAAAACTACAGCACTGTTCTGTAAAACACGTATGAGGAACAGTAATATTCCTAAATTGCAGAAATCTAACAAGAGTATATACATATGAGCTACTCTACTTCCTGTCAATAATCTATTGGTGATTTAGCCCTGGTCTACACTAGGACTTTAGGTCGAATTTAGCAGCATTAAATAGATGTAAACCTGCACCCGTCCACACGATGAAGCCCTTTATTTCGACTTAAAGGGCTCTTAAAATCGATTTCCTTACTCCACCCCTGACAAGCGGATTAGCGCTTAAATCGGCCTTGCCGGGTCGAATTTGGGGTACTGTGGACACAATTCGACGGTATTGGCCTCCGGGAGCTATCCCAGAGTGCTCCATTTTGACCGTTCTGGACAGCACTCTCAACTCAGATGCACTGGCCAGGTAGACAGGAAAAGAACCGCGAACTTTTGAATCTCATTTCCTGTTTGGCCAGCGTGGCAAGCTGCAGGTGACCATGCAGAGCTCATCAGCAGAGGTGACCATGATGGAGTCTCAGAATCGCAAAAGAGCTCCAGCATGGACCGAACGGGAGGTACGGGATCTGATCGCTGTATGGGGAGAGGAATCCGTGCTATCAGAACTCCGTTCCAGTTTTCAAAATGCCAAAACCTTTGTCAAGATCTCCCAGGGCATGAAGGACAGAGGCCATAACAGGGACCCGAAGCAGTGCCGCGTGAAACTGAAGGAGCTGAGGCAAGCCTACCAGAAAACCAGAGAGGCGAACGGCCGCTCCGGTCAGAGCCCCAAACATGCCGCTTCTATGATGAGCTGCATGCCATTTTAGGGGGTTCAGCCACCACTACCCCAGCCGTGTTGTTTGACTCCTTCAATGGAGATGGAGGCAATACGGAAGCAGGTTTTGGGGACGAAGAAGATGATGATGAGGAGGAGGTTGTAGATAGCTCACAGCAAGCAAGCGGAGAAACCGGTTTTCCCGACAGCCAGGAACTGTTTCTCACCCTGGACCTGGAGCCAGTACCCCCTGAACCCACCCAAGGCTGCCTCCTGGACCCAGCAGGCGGAGAAGGGACCTCCGGTGAGTGTACCTTTTAAAATACTATACATGGTTTAAAAGCAAGCATGTGAAAGGATTACTCTGCCCTGGCATTCGCGGCTCTCCTGGATATACTCCCAAAGCCTTTGCAAAAGGTTTCTGGGGAGGGCAGACTTATTGCGTCCTTCATGGTAGGACACTATACCACTCCAGGCCAGTAACACGTACTCGGGAATCATTGTACAACAAAGCATTGCAGTGTATGTTTGCTGGCGTTCAAGCAACATCCGTTCATGTGTTATCCTCAGGAGAGTGAGATATAATCCATGGTCACCTGGTTGAAATAGGGTGCTTTTCTTCAGGGGACACTCAGAGGAGCCCATTCCTGCTGGGCTGGTTTGCCTGCGGCTGAACAGAAATGTTCCCCGCTGTTAGCCACAGGGAGGGGGGAGGGTTGAGGGGGTAGCCACGCGGTGGGGGGAGGCAAAATGCGACCTTGTAACGAAAGCACATGTGCTATGTATGTAATGTTAACAGCAAGGTTTACCCTGAAAGAGTGTAGCCAGTGTTTTATAAAATGTGTCTTTTTAAATACCGCTGTCCCTTTTCTTTTCTCCACCAGCTGCATGTGTTTCAATGATCACAGGATCTTCTCCTTCCCAGAGGCTAGTGAAGATTAGAAAGAAAAAAAAACGCACTCGAGATGAAATGTTCTCCGAGCTCATGCTGTCCTCCCACACTGACAGAGCACAGACGAATGCATGGAGGCAAATAATGTCAGACTGCAGGAAAGCACAAAATGACCAGGAGGAGAGGTGGCGGGCTGAAGAGAGGGCTGAAGCTCGAATGTGGCGACAGCGTGATGAGAGGAGGCAGGATTCAATGCTGAGGCTGCTGGAGGACCAAACCAGTATGCTCCAGTGTATGGTTGAGCTGCAGCAAAGGCAGCTGGAGCACAGACTGCCACTACAGCCCCTGTGTAACCAACCGCCCTCCTCCCCAAGTTCCATAGCCTCCACACCCAGACGCCCAAGAACGCGGTGGGGGGGCCACCGGCCAACCAGCCACTCCACCACAGAGGATTGCCCAAAAAAAAGAAGGCTGTCATTCAATAAATTTTAAAGTTGTAAACTTTTAAAGTGCTGTGTGGCATTTTCCTTCCCTCCTCCACCACCCCTCCTGGGCTACCTTGGTAGTCATCCCCCTATTTGTGTGATGAATGAATAAAGAATGCATGAATGTGAAGCAACAATGACTTCATTGCCTCTGCAAGAGGTGATCAAAAGGGAGGAGGGGAGGGTGGTTAGCTTACAAGGAAGTAGAGTGAACCAAGGGGCGGGGGGTTTCATCAAGGAGAAACAAACAGAACTTTCACACCGTAGCCTGGCCAGTCATGAAACTGGTTTTCAAAGCCTCTCTGATGCGTACCGCACCCTCCTGTGCTCTTCTAACCGCCCTGGTGTCTGGCTGCGCATAACCAGCAGCCAGGCGATTTGCCTCAACCTCCCACCCCGCCATAAACGTCTCCCCCTTACTCTCACAGATATTGTGGAGCACACAGCAAGCAGTAATAACAGTGGGAATATTGGTTTCGCTGAGGTCTAACCGAGTCAGTAAACTGCGCCAGCGCGCCTTTAAACGTCCAAATGCACATTCTACCACCATTCTGCACTTGCTCAGCCTGTAGTTGAACAGCTCCTGACTGCTGTCCAGGCTGCCTGTGTACGGCTTCATGAGCCATGGCATTAAGGGGTAGGCTGGGTCCCCAAGGATACATATAGGCATTTCAACATCCCCAACAGTTATTTTCTGGTCTGGGAATAAAGTCCCTTCTTGAAGCTTTTCAAACAGACCAGAGTTCCTAAAGATGCGAGCGTCATGTACCTTTCCCGGCCATCCCACGTTGATGTTGGTGAAACGTCCCTTGTGATCCACCAGAGCTTGCAGCACTATTGAAAAGTACCCCTTGCGGTTTATGTACTCGCCGGCTTGGTGCTCCGGTGCCAAGATAGGGATATGGGTTCCGTCTATGGCCCCACCACAGTTAGGGAATCCCATTGCAGCAAAGCCATCCACTATGACCTGCACATTTCCCAAGGTCACTACCCTTGATATCAGCAGATCTTTGATTGCGTGGGCTACTTGCATCACAGCAGCCCCCACAGTAGATTTGCCCACTCCAAATTGATTCCCAACTGACCGGTAGCTGTCTGGCGTTGCAAGCTTCCACAGGGCTATCGCCACTCGTTTCTCAACTGTGAGGGCTGCTCTCATCTTGGTATTCATGCGCTTCAGGGCAGGGGAAAGCAAGTCACAAAGTTCCATGAAAGTGCCCTTACGCATGCGAAAGTTTCGCAGCCACTGGGAATCGTCCCAGACCTGCAACACTATGCGGTCCCACCAGTCTGTGCTTGTTTCCTGAGCCCAGAATCGGCGTTCCACAGCATGAACCTGCCCCATTAGCACCATTATGCATGCATTGGCAGGGCCCATGCTTTCAGAGAAATCTGTGTCCATGTCCTGATCACTCACGTGACCGCGCTGACGTCGCCTCCTCGCCCGGTAGCGCTTTGCCAGGTTCCGGTGCTGCATATACTGCTGGATAATGCGTGTGGTGTTTAATGTGCTCCTAATTGCCAAAGTGAGCTGAGCGGACTCCATGCTTGCCTTGGTATGGCGTCCGCACAGAAAAAAGGCGCGGAATGATTGTCTGCCGTTGCTCTGACGGAGGGAGGGGCGACTGACGACACGGCTTACAGGGTTGGCTTCAGGAGGCTAAAATCCACAAAGGGGGTGGCTTTACATCAAGGAGTAGTTCAGGCAGGACTTCACGGAGGGTTCCAATAAGAAATGGTGCACCTAAGTTATTGTTCTTATTGGAACAAGGAGGTTAGCCTGGCCTCTGATTGATACATGGCTAGATCTACCTTGCAGCACCTTCTCTGTGAGTGACTGCAGTGTGACCTAGAGGAATGATTCCCCTAGACAGGGGAGGAGGCAAATGAGTACAAACAAATCTGGTCTATTTCTTGTTTTGATCCACTCCATCTATCTTTTACATCTTTGGCTGGCAGCAGACGGTGCAGAAGGACATATTGCCTGCCTGCTCACCATAAGACGGTTCAATAGGACTGACTGCCGGACTAAAAAAAATGACCTGGTCAAGTCACTAAAAATTTAGTCCCTGCGCCCATGTCTGCCCAGGAGCTCCTGATCACACAGGCGACCAGGAGTACCTCGGACATGACGAGGACGGCTACCAATCGTATTGTACCGTCTGCTGCCACAAGGCAATGGGTTGCTGCTACTGTGTAGCAATGCCGTGCCGCGTCTGCCAGCACCCAGGAGACATACGGTGACGGTTACCTGAGCGGGCTCCATGCTTGCGGTGGTATGGCGTCCGCACAGGTAACTCAGGAAAAAAGGCGCGAAACAATTGTCTGCCCTTGCTTTCACGGAGGGAGGGAGGGAAGGGGGGGACTGACGATATGTACCCAGAACCACCCGCGACAATGTTTCAGCCCCATCAGGCATTGGGATCTCAACCCAGAATTCCAATGGGCAGCGGAGACTGCGGGAACTGTGGGATAGCTACCCACAGTGCAACGCTCCAGAAGTCGACTCTAGCCTCGGTACTGTGGAAGCACTCCGCCGAGTTAATGCACTTAATGCACTTCTGTGGGGACACACACACTCGAATATATAAAACCGATTTCTAAAAAACCGACTTCTATAAATTCGACCTTATTCCGTAGTGTAGACATACCCTTAGTTCCACAGGCTGAAGTTAACAAACTGGAGGTTGCTAGCAGTCCATTGCCCTCCTTATCCCTCTACCTCCACAGAGGCAAAGCAATAGTCACCTGTGTGACAAACCACTACCTCTTCCCCTGTCTTGTGGGTGTTCAGAGCATGTCTACTGGATCAGGCCCCACAGGGGAGATATGAAGGGGAATGCTAGCTTAAGAATCCCTCTGGGGTTTAGTACACAAGTTGCTCAACTCCATCAGAATGTAGGCAGCTTTGCACATGCATACTGGCAGAAGTTTTGCTACCTACATGACTTTACTAGTGGAAACTTACACACCTACAAGTTTAGGCAGCCACTGAACAGTGGTTTTGTGAATGCTAGTGGTAGCTAAATATTAGACTTTTAGGCATCTAAAGTGAAAGTTAGGCACCTAAATCACACTCGTAAATCTAGCCCTTAGTGTCCATTTAAACTGTGCCTTGGGGCTTATGAAGACAGGCTTCAAAAAGTGAACTGAACGCAACCAATAAAGTGATGTCTCAGTCTATAGCTAGCCTGAAACAACAGACACGAACTGTTCCCATTCAACTAAATTGAGTTCTACTATTTAAAAATTGTCAGGATTCAGTATTAACCATTTTACTGATTATTATAGCCGACTCACCACTCCAATTAGACTTATGCCATTAGTGGATGTAGTGGCAGATAGTGGAAAGGGGTGCATATGTTGAAGTAGTGAAGCTTGATCCTGTCCATGGTGGGTGGAGTGAGGAATTCAAACCCACTCCTCTCAAATTTAAAATCACCTCTGCCCTAAAGAGGAAGAGATGCAAACATTCCACAGCATCCAAAGTCTTACTGCCTCCTGGATACCAAAAGCAAATCAGATGCCTTTTTGGGTCCAAAAAGCACCAACTGTCCATTGATCTGATATTAAAACCTCTAGCTTTCACAATAGCTCCTACAATGCAGTTATTCGTTGTCAATACAAATCTGAAGCAAACTGAAAATGTACACTTTGGAGGTAGTATAAAGAAATGAATTTAAATTCCAAATATCTCACTGATTGAGTGTAGGTGTGAAAAGAGAGGAATCAGGGGACAGAGCTTCTTAATTCTAGAAGCCAGGCCACACAATTTAAGTCTATGCATACTACAGAGGAAATGGTCTGATTTTTATTCCACAGTAAATAGGAACTTCTGCATGTATAGCTATTCAGACCATCCTGCCTTCCAGAAGCTAGCAAATGCAGTAATATAAAGCAATGTGTTTCAGATGTTTTATACAATTCAGTCACCCAGAATCCCTCAGTTTCTTTGGCTCTGACTGCTGCACCGGTACATCATGATTGGCTGCTGAGGCCTATGTCTTCTGGCAGCCATTTCCAGGGAGTGGCTATGATGCTCCAAACCCTCTCTCTCACACACAACAAAAGTAAGGCATTTTAACTTACTGAGAAGGCCCCATTTTCCTATCATCACTTTCAGAAGTGCTGAAGCTATTCTGCAACACTCAATTATTTCTCACAACTCCTCAGGCTTTGTATTATCCCAGAACTGTGTTAGTGAGCAGCTCTGCCCAAAGACTGTTTTAACTCTTGGCTAAAGGGTTAAATGATTCCAGCAAGGAAAAAATACCAGCTTCCAATGATCAGATAATCTGCCTTCTTAATAATAAAATCACTCCATGCTCTGGGGGAGGGTTATAGTTGTATAATGTGCAATGATTTATGGGAAGTGAAGAGAGATTATGGGGATACCGTCAACATAAAAAATAAAGGTGTGGAGGGGAAATCAAGCAACACCTAAGGTTACTATAATTGAAAGCGCAAAGAGTCTCCCTAGTTTTACTTGGCACAACTGACAGTCAATTCCACTGTTCCCTCCCCCCCGTACAGCTGAAATTCTGTTTTGCCATCAAAAGTTCTACAAGAGACATTTCTAGAAGACCTCAGCTAGCCACAAGAAAAATGCAACATTCTAATGATAGGTGAGTTTATAAAATATTTATACTTATCACAACAATATAGGCAACTTGTAGATGTTGCTATCTTAGTAATTAAGGCCTTAAAATCATGAATTATTTCTAAAGAATTGTGCAGGCATCTAGACTTTTAAAAAAACAAAGAGGGCTGAGAAAAAAAACCCTCAGTCTAACGACAGTTTCTTCAAACTCTCTAGTCTGAGGAAATGCAGAGTTTCTGCAGCCTTTCACAAGAGTGTACTGTTGGTGCCACTGATGAGTCTTCCTTTTTTTCCCCCTTGTCTGTGAATGAATTAAAATATAGATATCAAATACTAAGATACTATATTATGTTGCCAGATACAGTAGTTGAAAAATTTAAGAAACCAAACTCAACCAATTATTGTGATTAAATGATGTTACATGTGTAAAGGAAGTAGACTATAAGTGATACAGCTTTGGAGAAAATATTATAAACTTTAATAATAGGGTTTACCTCATGGGCAATCCTGTTAGAGAAAGATGAGAGTTGCATTCATAGTAATTTTAGTTTAGCAGTAAAGTGAAGAAATAAGGCTATTTGCAATCAAACATGCCTATGCTATCAAATTAATGAAATACACCCATGCTGAAAAGGCAATAAATAAATTCATGTCTAACCAGACAGTGTGTTTATACAGACACCTGATCACAGAATAATAAGAATATGTAATTGTTTATTTGATCAATAAGACACAGCTCAAGCATACAAAGGTCCCATCATTGTTCTTAAAATAAGGAGAATAAAAATGGAGGATTTATATATCTGTTCCAGCCTGCTGGAAAACAATAGTTCTTGAAGAGACTTTACATATTTACTTTACATTATAAAATAAATCTAAAAAGCATCAAAGAATGTGGACGGACTTTGTATAAACTATGACCTTTAAACTAAACATTTCAGCAACTAGCAGAGTGATGATGGAGAAACTGCAACTTGAGCAAACATAGCCTGCAAAGTTGGCCAAGGGATGTACCGCAGAAGGACCCATGAAAAGCGACTCGCAGAGGTAAGTTGCTGACCGAATCAAACCAGCTGGTATTCGGTGTATGGCCCAAGATAGGCTGTAGCTGATAGTATAGCCTAATTTATCTTACGCAAGCTGATATGACAAGATGTTTTGCACCAAGAGAGTGGAAAACTCCAGTCCCAGTTGCACGAACTCAAAGGTGATGCCTTGTTCCCCAAATGAATGGTGAGAGGACAAATATCATTTTGAATCTTTGGCAGAAGTATGGGCACCTTCTGATTTGTCTACACCAGCATCTCTGAGAAGAACCAACAAAAGAAATGGAATAAAATGGCCTGCATCCTTCAGCACATTGCTTCAGTGAAAACTGAGGACACCTATAAAGCAGAAGACTGAGGTCCTGGGCCAGCCACCTGGGAGTCCTGGTGATATGGAGTATCTTCTCAGATAGGCACCTTTAACTATCTTTCTATTTCACAGGGGAAAAAAAAGGAGTACTTGTGGCACCTTAGAGACTAACAAATTTACAGGAGTTTATGTTGCCTGCTAGCACACTGGGAAAAGACTAATTGTGTCCGTCCTTTGCTCCACCTGCATTTGTAGTCTCAATTCCTGATGTGAACAGGAACAGTTGAAAGCTGATGGCTGAGCAAAAAACTGGCAATAAGTAAGCAGACTGACTTTCTCTTATGTGACGTCCCAAACCAGTCACTTGACTACTTCCTCAAACCGGGTACCTGATATGTAAGGAAGCATACATGCTTCTGTATCTGCTTTAAAGATTGCCACAGAGTTAGTGTATTGTTCTTTTGTAACAGGTTAACTGAGACTGTGAAACTCTGTGGTTTCATGCTGTCTTTCAAGTTCTAGGTGTATACAGACATAAAATGAGACCATGTGTGCAAGTCTCTTGAACTGCACTCAGTCTATACAGTTTGTCTTAAATGTAGGACCATATGTTAGATAGGAGTGTTTAATCAGATCCTGGGGCTAATATAATTCATTGGGAAGTAAGTTAAAAGAGTTGATTACTGTAAATCCATTGGGAAGGAGACCCTGGTGAATTGGCATGTAAGTAATTGATCAAATTGTCTTATGGTTTAGCTATAGCTGGCTCTTCCTCCATTGTGTTCGCAACACCTGAGTTGATAACCAACTGGCACAAGTGAGGGACTCAGTCTAATATCTAAACAAAATCACCTTTCCAGGACAGCGGTTGATTATAAAGTGTTATTTTCTATTGTGGTTGTGGTGTTTGATTCTGAAAACCTGGATGGTTATCGTATCAACCAATTTTCTAGTTTAGGCTAGCAAAATCCTAGCCCAATACTATTTTTGCTTTCTTATGCCTTATGTTAGTAGTTGATGTTAAGGGTAGTTAATAAAATGAAATTGTAATATAATTTTATAGTCCTTTTGTTTAGTTAAGCATCAAAATTCAAAGAACCCTAAGAAAGATAGTACAAGTAATCAGTATGCTTAACTAAGGTTTGTTTTATACCCTATCTTTCTTACAGTACTAAAGGAAAGTCATTATTAGTGTGCTGGGATTTTAGAGACTAAATTTTATGATCAATAGGCTTGCACAACTACAAGTTTTAAGAAGGTAATTAAATTTATACTTCAGGATGTAAGGTATGTTTTCAGGTGATTAACTTCTCACCCACCCTAGAGCACTGTATGACTGGCCAGTTAAGTAAATAAGGGTTTTTGCAGTCCTATGAAAGCATCACATATTAGTCACTACCAAGAAGCAGAATACCAGGCTAGATGGACCACTGACCTTACTGGCAATTCATATGTACCCACATACTTTATAATAAAGAGACACTAACAGGTTGTAATTCCTTTGGTACTGAAACATTTCCTTGTAAAGTTTCCAGAGATCAATCCCACTTGCAGATGGGATTCAATATCCTTCTAATTAAAACTGCAAAGGAAAGAATGTGCTGAAGTCATAGTAAAAGTATCCAGCTACAGAGTAAGGCATGTGTACAGCACAATTATAAAATAATTCTGTGCTATTTAGGATTATATTCTTAAGCACCCCATATTTGCTTCACAAGCACCGACAACAATTTATATTGTGGCCAAAAGAGGATCTAACTCACTGTACTAAGTGCATTTGTAGTGTACTTGCCTGCTATAAATAACTGGCTTACTTGATACCAGTAAATGTATACATAAATATCGATGCAATCAGTATTTAAATCTCTTGATAAAACAAGTGGAGATCTGTGCACAGGCTAAAATATTTGAACCCATGAATGCACAATTCAGCTCCTGCTTAAAAAGTCTAACAGGCAAAGTAAGCAGAAATTGATAAAAGGTGGTTAGAACTCAAAGATAGTACTCCATCTGCAAGTATAGTCCACGTGCATTCACTTGGGCAGTGGTTGGTGCTCAGCAGTTGCATTGTGAACTATCAATTGATCTGCCACTGTCTCTAGCTTTCTGCAGAAACACTCCACTACACTTCACTGTGACTACCTCATAGCTGCTTTTCCAAAGCTCCAGCAAAACACTTCTTGCCGAGCAGGGAGTGACTGCTGAACATTTACTCAGAATGGAGGCTAGCGTGAAGGACAAGGGCACGTAGGAATTCAGTCTGGCGGGTGGAAAATCTCTTATCAAGAAATGTTACTCTCTTTGCAAGTTAGGGTAGTACAGTGGTTCTCAACCTTTTTTGTACTGGAAGCCCTGTGGTCATCATCATCCCATCTAGCTACCTATCCTCCACATTTAGCAATATGGGAAGGCCAGGTTAAGCATGTTTCTAAATACTTCGTATCAGTTACAGTGCGCTAAGTAAGATTTCTCATTAGGATGGTACTAAACAATTTCCCTGGGCTCCCCCAAGGCCAAGCCACTGCTTCTGAGCTGTATTAGGCACTGAGAAAGAGGTGCCCAGAGGACGGCACAACTGCAGTGGCTTAGTACAACTCAAGTGTACCCACAGAAATAGCTGCTCAGCATTCAAAGGGCTAAATGGAAAGGCACAAGCGAAGCATGTTTTACTCAAATACACAGGCAACAAGAGCAGCAGC
Source organism: Natator depressus (assembly GCF_965152275.1). Lineage (NCBI taxonomy): Eukaryota > Metazoa > Chordata > Testudines > Cheloniidae > Natator > Natator depressus. The sequence goes on from NC_134236.1 coordinate 134,173,536, forward strand.
AGTGTAAGCTCATGAACTGTGACTTTTCTATATTCTTCACCACTGTTCTGGAGATGAGTAGTCCAACGTATATGCTTATTCTGACTTTTGCTTTCCTCTAAAAATTGCTAAATTGCCAATTATGATGGATGAAACTTGAGAGGAACCACCATCATATTTCCACAAAAGGTGAATAAGTTTTGGTCAATACAGAACGGGGGACCATAGAGGCTGAAAGGCTCCACAGCTCTTTAAGTCCACACACAAGTTTAAATTCTAAATTTTCATTATTAAAATACTAGTCTCTCACATGCATGGCATTAAAATACTTGTTCAGTCAACTGTATAAGAAAAGTCTGAAATGCTATGTACTTTCAAGCTGCAGCTGAATAAGAAAACTCAGGTATCTGTGAAAAATGTGCATGATCATAAGGCCTTGTCTAAACTACAGAGTTTTGTCAACAAAAGTTATGCCGCTTTAATTAAACTGCTGTTGCATGTCCACACTATGCTCCTTGTGTTGGCAGAATGCATCCACACTAGCAGCTCTTGCTTTGACACAGAGAGCAGTGCACTGTGGGTATTTATCCCACTGTGCAAGTGGCTGCAGGGTGCTTTGGGAGGGGTTTGCAATGCCTCATTGGGCAGGTACAGCATCACAATGATGCAGGTTTCTCAATCCCATCATTCCAGGGGCATCCTACTAAATTGCCAATTGCTTTTCAACTGAAGTTTGGGTGGGAAGGAGGGAGAGGAGAGTCGTGTGTCTGGGGTTGGGGAGACAGCAGGCTGACCGACCTATCCTGAGGTGGGGAGAACAGTGTGTGACAGGGAACAGTGTGTGACCTATCCTGGGGGGGGGGGGGGGGGGAATGTATGTGAGAGAGAGTGTGTGTGTGTGTGTTGGGGGAGAGTGTGTTGGCAGGCTGTCTCTAAATTCAGACAGCAGCCTGAACAACCAATCCTGCGGGAGGGGGACACCCCTCCACATCAGTCCCCAGCTCTGCACAACACAATGTCTCTCCCCACCCTGCAGCAGCCCGCTATGTCTGCCAGCCTATGGTTCTGTGATTTCCTCCCACCACCTCCTCAGCTGCCGGGAGCAGCTTCCTCAGCAGCTCTGTGAGCTCTCCAGGCTGAGGAATGTCAAAGCTTCCAGGAGTTTGAAAGGGGAGAAGTGCATACCTGTTGGGCAGCAGAGTTCAAAACAGTGAGCAGAGTGGTGAACGGAGGCATTTTGGGATCCTGGGGGAGGCAGTTATGGCGACATAATGAACAGCAGCACCTACACCAGGGTGGGCAAACTTTTTGGCCCGAGGGCCACGTCGGGGTGTGAAACTGTACGGAGGGCCAGGTAGGGAAGGCTGTGCCACCCCAAACAGCCTGGCCCCCGCCCCCTCCCACTTCCTGCCCCCTGACTGCCCCTCTCAGAAACCCCCCCCCCCCCCAACTCCTTGTCCCCTGTCTGCCCCCTCCCAGGATCCCAAGCCCTAACCACCCCCTGGCACCTACCCCCCCCCCCCATCCCATGCCCTCCCCAAACCTCCACCCCATCCAACTGCCCCCTGGATCCCCTGCCCCATATCCAAACCCCTGGCCCCGACCCCCTTACCATGCCACTCAGAGCAGCACGTCTGAAGCCACGCTGCCCTGCCAGAGCCAGATATGCTGCCACACTGCCCTCCATGAGCATGAAGCCCTGCCCCCCAGAGCGCTGCCCACGAGGCGGCGTGGGAAGGGGAACAGCAGGGGAGGAGCTGGGGGGTAGCCTCCCTGGTCAGGAGCTCTGGGGCCGGGCAGGACTGTACCGCAGGCCGGATGTGGCCCGTAGTTTGCCCACCTCTGATCTACACGATGCTTTGTTGCTTCAACTTTGCCACAAAAAGCTTTATGCCTCTCATTAAGGTGGTTTTGTTTTACCATCAGAAGTAGCTTTGTAGTGTGTACACCTCCATTGTTCGGTCAGCAAAAGTTGCCTTTTGCTGACCAAAATGTGTACTGTAGAAAATGCCTAAGTTTTCAGTAAAGGCACTTAAGCAATTTGGGGGAAGACCAATAGACTTGCCCCTCCATCTTCCCACAAAAAGGCCACACAGCTTTTTGAAGTCTGAACCTTTGAAAGGTTGTCTCATTCAACTGAGAAACATTAGCTATATGTATTCTGTGGTGATATCAGCACACTGTGTAAGAATTCACATTTTCTTCTCTCTGACTTTAAAATATAGCGCAAAAAACTTCATATCTTTTTAAAACGTACAAATGTAGCACACAACATTTTGCAGTCCTAAACCACATACAAATTCAACAATATATATAGCAATCATATTCTCAGATTATAAAAGCTACTGATTGTCCAGTTAAAAATGTTTTACTGAGGATTAGCATCATACATTCAGTGTTGCAGCTTCTATTATTACATTAAGTAGTATCTTCTGTACATTAGTTACCCTACTTGTAAAAATACTGATCCAAATATATCTGATACCAAGATTGAGAACAATCTACTTTCCTCCTAGGCTCATTTACTGGTAATTGCGACAGACTGACAATATCCTATAATATCCAGAACAAACCTTGAGGAATTAAGATAATGTTTACTGAATTAAACTGAACCTTACTGAATGAGGGTTAATAAATTTGGGGTATTAAAAATGCAACTGTGTACATGTTATTATAGTATTGTATGTACATTCTCTAGTAGGGAGAGGATGCTAATGTACTTCCTCCCTTATCAGCCCTTTGAAGCCACCCCCTGGAAAAGCTACATAAATACTAATACAAACTAGATTCTTCAGGGACCAACAAACAAAGATAAGGTTTGGGGGTAAATACCCTAGTTTTAAATGGACTCAGGGCCTTCTTCCTGATCCAGCAAATGGACAGAACCCTGGTCCAAGGAGGGCCCCAATCCTTACAGTAGGGTTGGAAGGACTGGGCCTACTGAGATTTTGTAAGACTGCAGGCTTACTCTCAGCTGAAGCTGTCACAAACTGGTAACCACAAGGGATCTCCTTGGGTGGGGGGTTGAAGGACTGCTCCTGACAGAATCCACGTTAGGATGAAAGTAAGCTTATTAGCACATGTGTAGGTTCCTTTATTGGCTGTAATATGTTTTTTTTGTAGTGCTTTTTAACCTTCAGAATAAAATAAGTGTGTTTACACCTGTAAACAGTTTCTAAAGACAAAGCAAGCAGGTGTACGTGTACAGCCTGTCTTGGCTGGGAATAACACAGTGAAGACAGGGATTTGTGCAGCCTGGATGCTGGTCTCTGTCCAAGGAAGGCAACTACTGAGGAGCTGAAGTCTGAGAGTAGGTGCTCTTGCTGGACCACTGAGGGGAAATACAGAAGCATTTACCCTGAACTGTGATCGTAACAAACTTTCCTCATTTAAAGCAGACCTCTCCCCCCAACAAGCTAGCCTAGGTTACCTCACAGCTCCTGTATCACAGTTTCTACTAAATGATTCAATATTAAAGTAATGGATTTTCAAATTATACACTTGTTATATGATATAAGGCAGCTGACATTTCAGCTATGAAAGACGTCAAATTCTATCCAGTCTAAGTTATTCAGACATGTTCTATAAAGCAGTGTTTTCTTTTCTTTCTGCGTAACTATGTAAGCATGAGGAAATTGAAAAGTGACCAGAGGTTGCTTAGTAAGGGGCATATAGGGAGCACTACTTTTAAATGCAGTGGTTTCTTACAAACCAAAAACCAATTCTGGAGAAAAATACACCACAAGTCTTACCTGTTCTCCTAACTCCTTCACGTGAGCAGTCCCCAACTAGTAGTGTTCCTGTGCCACCCCAGCACTTCTGCTGCGGCCCACACAGCTGATTAGAAAATGAAGGTCACTAAATTCCTAAACTAGTTTCCAGACTGTAGCATGAGCATCAGAGCTGTTGGCTTTCAGCTGACTTGTGCTGCAGGATGGAAATTAGTTACTAAAAGTTTAGAAGACATATTTCACTTTAGTCTATCATGTGTATATAACACAATGGACTGGAGTAGCAGACTGGCTTTTAGGCAGTATAGTTGTAGCATAAGCATGCACCAGTGACCTCTGTAGGAGAGCTAGATAGGCCACTGTGAAATGACTGTTGTTGAAACCAATATGTAAATTCAGAATGAAGATGTTTAAAAAACACATTCTTCCCATTGCATAGTTTTGTCAGTTTTGAATGAGCACCCCACAACACCTGAGTCTATGGAATACAAACATATCCACAACTATGTAAAACTGTAATTTAGGCTTGGCATATCAAAGCTCCAATTTTAAAGGTCAAGGTTACAACCACATTAGATCTAACCAGACACACAGCAAAACCCCGTTTATCCAATCTAACTGGCACCAGGGCCAGATCGGATAATCAAAAATTCGGATAATCCGGAGAATGGGACAGTGCAAGGCTGCAGCACAGTCTAGCGGCTACAGGAGAGATCGTCCACTTCTGGACCTGTGTGGCTGGTTGTTTGGTGAATACAGAGAGTTGGATAAAGGAGCGTCAGATAAATGGGGTTCTACTGTACTTGGTTCACAGTGCATCTCTATAGTTTCTACAAAATTCACTACTTCTGTTATCATACAGCTAGTCAACATCAAGTAAATTTCCAAGCCACAGTGAGAAATTTTATGCTAAGTGATCTCACTAATAAAAGGTAAAGGAAAATACTTTCATAAACACTTCTAATTTTTAAATACCTAACTATAGAGTTTCAGTTCCAATTAAATATCTGCAGCCCTAACCTTTAGATTAAAAAAACAAAAAAATGTACACCTCATGTTGTAGGTCTTTTTTGTAGAGTTAATCCCCTGACTTTAAAAAAATGTTAAGATAGAAAGCTTACAGACGGCTTTTCAACAATTGTGTTACATAAAACTAGTTGTTGGAACATAATTATTTCATAAATAGGTACCTGCTGGCAATCCAAGATTCTTTAACCATCTGAAACACTCTTATTTTGCTAAGAGTCATGTGCAAGGCATGCAGTGTGATTAAGAAAATCCCAACTAGAACTCAGAAATAGCTACAGCAATTCACACACCACTCTAGCCTTTCTCTAGTATAGGCCAATATGTGATTATAAGAGGGAAAAAGCTTTGTTTACCTCTAGTGGAACATCCAGTTTGGTTTTATTCCAACATTTATATAAACAAAACTGTAGGGTTTTTTCATCTTTGCAGCTTATGCACATAGCACTCTTGGTAGGTTGAGGTGGTATGTATTAGTATACAAGGGGATTAATTTCCTTGGATCTGGATATGCTGTTGTGGGGAATACACTGCTATCACTGGCTACAGGGGGTGGTATACATGTTAGGACATAATTTCTCAAGACAGAGGGCAAGGAGGCATATCAAACTTTCGCCGGGGGCAGGGAAATGGCAAGACAGGCCAAATGGCCAGCTGATTTGAGCCTGGGCTGCAGCTAGTGCTCTGAGTGGACCCTAGGATTGCTTCACAGAACACAACTCTCACAGGAGAGCCATGACTGGTCTGTGGTGCTGTCAGTCACAGCAGCTCTAGATGGGAGGGGACTCCACCTGCTGAACTCCAACCTGTGGTAGAGAGTACTGACCCTGGTGAGCAGGAATACCTAGAGGAGTAGTATGTGGAGTGGCAACCCCTCCCTCCCGGCAGAATCCCCTCCATGTGCCCCCCCCCCCCAAGCGAGGTTGCTGTCTGGTCATTTAAAGCTGGGGCAGTAAAGTGTGTGGGGGCACTGCCAGGTGGGGTTACAAGGAGTACGGGGGTGAGCGCTGCCAGGTGACCTGGGAGAAGCATAGAGGTAGAAGGGCCCTGCTGGGGGGGGGGGCCTGTCAGGTGATCTGGGGGGATGAGTTTGTGGGGGCAGTGCTGGGCAGTATAGTAAATAATCACAACAATGCTTCTGAAATAGGCTGATCTTTACATATTTATCTTAAAAAAAATATCCAAGAGCTTCCAGTGGCTTAAGTGGCCCGTGGACCCCAGCTGAAAGTTGTCCCTCCTACTGAAATCTGAAATGGTGCCTGTGCCCTCATGGATGTGGGGACAGGTCCATGTTAAAAAAATGCTAAGGCGGGAAGTGACTCAAAAAAGGATGAGAAACCCTGTGTTGGGAGACAGTATCACTGTTGTTCCCCACACAGTTCCAAGCCATAACTAAGCATGTTAAGTGAACTTCCATTTGTATCACTTTACTACTACTACTTAGTTCTTATATAGCATTCTTCCTCCATGGAGCTTTACAAAGAAGAGTAAATATCCTATTCTCTTTACACATATGGGAAGAATATGGCATAGTAAAGATGAACTGTTCACACAAAAAGAGCCAGTGGCAGAAATGGGAATAGAACACAGATCGCCAGACTCCCAAATTAATGCCCTACCACAGAATACACTGCCTCCTTCATCTGAAGGAAGGATCACTAAAACAATAATCAAGGCTTAGGCCCCAATCCTGCAATGAGCACAATACAGACAGGCTCACAGTAAAACTGGGTCTTTAGAGTTCCATCCTCTAAATGCAAAAATGTCCTTTATAAACAAAATCAGTCACATTTTTTAAGATGCATCCTGCTCTGTTTAATCAGTCATCCAGTTACTCTGTGATGCCGGTGCATAGAAAAAAAGAATTCCCTGTTCACTCTCTTCTATTACTTCTGATTAGACAAACTTGTATCCTTGCAATATTCTTATGGATATACAAATTAATTTACAAGATTGTAAACTGATATACATTTAGTTAGCATGAGACATGCTGTATTACTCTTTGGAAGCTTAAAACCAGCTAAAATTTTATTTTATTTTTGTGCTGTAACTCTAAAAAGGAGCTTCACTGTAACTAACGTCTTCCGATTTAAATCCCAAATAAATTTATAGGGAAACTCCAGACAGCTGGTTTGCTCATCTTGACCACACAGAAGTTCAGATCTCATCATGAACAAATCATAAAACGTGTTAAAATCCTGCTAAAAAATTAAACTTCTTGTGGCTATGGCAGTCTGAATCTTACGTATAACTAAAGAAACTTTTAGCTTTTGTTAAAATACTGTGTAAAATATGGATCTATAAACAGGATTTTGTGTTTGATATTTAAGCTTTAAGCCTTTTGCTACTTATTCAATTGAGCTAAAAGAGGGGTTTTCACGCTGTGCTATAGCACACTTTCCCCTCACATTTGTGATTGCAGACTTCCTCACCTCCACAATTGTATATGTAGTAGGCACTTAGTGTTGTTCAGATACTGTCGTTAAAGGATCCATCTATCTCCATGGTAATTACACATTTGTTTACATAGAAAAGTACTATTAGAAAAGTATTTCTATATATTTAGCTGCCTTTAGATCCTTCTGGAAAAAAAAAGTTCACCACTCTGTCTCCTTTTATTCTAGATCAGCGGTTCTCAACCACGGTTCCGGGGTCCACACACAGGTTTCAGAGAGTCTGACGGGCAGGACCAGTATTAGACTTGGTGGAGCCCAGGGCAGAAAGACGTAGCCCCGTCATTCAGGGCTGAAGATTGAGGCCCAAGACCTGCCAGCTGGGGTGAAACCGAAGCCTGAGCAACTTTACTTTGCGGGCCTACCGGCGGTGTGGAGCCCTGGGCAGTGGCCCTACTTGCTACTCCCCAATGCCAGCCTTGGCTTTATATGCAGAAAAACAGTTGTTATGGCACAGGTGGGCCATGGGCTTTTTATAACATGTTGTGGGGGCCTTAGAAAGAAAAAGGTTGAGAACCCCTGCTCTAGATTTCATCTCCTGCCCCTATGTGTTCCATCTCCCCACATGGACACAAGTAGAAAGAGCACCATGTATTTAGCCAACACTCCACAGACCAGCAAGTCATGGACACAATTTGGGAACTTCCATATAACACTGCCATAAAAGTTTAACTATAGTTTTTATTTCTTACTAGATGCAACCTATTAATGAAATACCAATATTGGCGCACTACTTTAGGCCTCACTAGTTATCCCCCCCATTAAAGAAAAGATATCGGGAATAATAGTTAAAACTGTACATTTTATGGCTCTTTCATTAGTAACCAAAAGGAATGTACTGAACGTTAAGTACTTTACTGTGCTTAGTATTGCCTACTGAATCCAGTTAAATAGAACTGTTTGTATTCTCTGCTATTTCTAGTGTTTCCTGAATACAATGGTGTATATACATTTGATATAATATACATATGGGCACACCAAAGAGGTATGACTCTCGCTGGAGATTATTGTATTTCACGATGAATAATAAAGCTGACAGGCTGTACATATATTCCAATATTTTTTTCCTGCAGTTATACGACAAATGTAGTTAATAAGTTTTCTAAAACTTAGAAGCCAGATTTAACGCAGCACGATGGGGGCATGATCCTGATTAAGAACTCTGCGTGCTGTTGCAATACAAATAACAGCATTTAAAACAAGACACTGTATTCACCAAGAGTAAAATCAAGGAAAAGACTAATAATCACACTTGTTAAATCTACTAATGAAAAGCAAGATTCTTCACAAAAACATCTAAATTGAGTGGAACAATCACTTCTATCGGGCTTGCCTACTATACCAAGTATCAATGGTCTACAAATGCCTCTGACTGACAATGGTGTATGTGGATACTGCACACAACACTAAAAAGGAAACTAAAAAGCTGTTTGAAAATCATTCTGCATCCTACAGCACTACCTTCACTGCAGAGCAACCCTTGTACAGACACCACCTCATCAGCTCACAATTATTAATTCTACAGAACTCCCGTTAAGGCACAGAAAGTAAATCCATCATTTAACCTCAATTAATGCAAACATGACTGGCTGACATTTCCTCTGCAAGGTTACTTTCCGAAGCGGAGTGATTGTCCCCTATCCCTTCGTCAAGCTTGGGCCGGCAGCCATGTCCTTATTCCCCTACAAATGGTTGTTTCGGAAAGGGAACGACCTGCTCGCAGTGAACTTACACAGTCCCTCAACAAAACCCGGCAGAGCCAAACCTGCACAGCAAACACCAAAGGCATCTAAGGCACCCCACGGCAGTGGGGCGAAGCAGCCTGCAGCCTAGATCACAACCAGCGCCGAGCCTCGCACCGGGGAGTGGGGCCGGGACAAATCGTGCACCATTCCCTCATGCAACCCTCTCCCCATCCCTTCCCAGACAGAGAGACGATGGTTTTACCTTCATGATGAGCTCAGGCTGCGGAAAAAAGCCCCCGATCGGGGCTGAGCGGCCGAGGCTGGACCTGGAATTAAAACAAAGCACTGAGCCAGCGCACCAGCCGTTTGCACCGGAGCCTGGCGGGGGGGGGGGGGGGGCGGCGGGGGGAATCGGGCAGGGGAGCCGCCGGGATCCTGATCAAACCCCCTTCCCCCAGATCCCTCCACCCCCCATTTGAGATACCTCCCCCATTCAGTCCCCCCACCCCCACCCCCACCCCGCTCGGCCACTGCTTTCCCTCCAGCCCACACACACCGCGGCTCGGCTTCCCCTTCACTCGCTGCCATTGACGCCATTTCTGTCAGAGGAGGAGAAACTTGCCACAACAACAACCCACCCCCAGCCTCTCCGGCTGCTCCAGGATAGTCCCAGCTCCGCGCCCAGCTCACGGGGGTCGGGGCTCTCAATCTTCTCCCCAGAGACCTGCGGGCTGGAGGGGGGCGGCGATGTCTGAGCCCTGGAAACCCCCCCCCCCACTTTGCTGCTGCGGCGGCGGGGGGGGGGGAGGCCGCTGCTCCTCCATTGTATGAGGAGGAGACGGGGGGGGTGGCGGCAGCTCTCCCCGTTGGAGGGGCTGCGGCTTTGTGGATCCCAACAGAGGCGGCAGCTTCTCCCACCCCCATAAAAGAAAGCGCTGACTCCGCGACAGGAGTTGCAACAGCAACAGCCGCAACTGCCCAGCGCAGCGGGCAGGACCCGATCAGCAACGAGGCAGCCCCCCCTCGCCGCCCCACAGCGACTCCAGCCCTTCGCCCACCCCCCACCTCACGCGGGGGGGAATCAGCGAGTGCCGCCGCAGTCTCGCCAGGACAAAAACAACCCCGCTCCCGCCTCGGAACGGCCGCAAGCAACGAGCCCCGAGCGGAGCGGAGCCGCCCCGCTCCCTTACCCGCTGGCGGCGGGGCCGGGGCGGCTCTTTCTCCTGCTGTCGCTGTTACCTTTGTTCCGCGGCGCCCGCCCGCGGCTCCCCCTGACCCGGGAGGAGATGGGGGACGAAGCCTCCTCCCGGCTCCGGACCCGTTGGCTTGGCGCTGGCCCCGGATCAATCCCCCAGCAAGGGCTCTGGCTACGGCTGCAGCTCCGCGCTGCGTATGATGGGACCGATCCCCCCCCTGCCCGGACCCGGCGCTGGCTGTGGCTGCTCCGCTCCGAGCCTCTCGCTCCCCTCCCCCCACCTCACAAAGTGACTGACGGATAGAAACCCGCCCCCTTCCCGCCCTGCTCTTTCTCTATTGGCCCGGAAGCGGTAAGGCCCACCCATCTCCCTGCACCATTGGCCCCCATATCGGAAACACTAATGTCATTTTTCCACCAATTCTATGGAAACAGAGACTCGACGCCGCAGAGGCTCATGGGTAACGCGGTTCTTTTCCTCGCCACTCTTCGACGCCCGTGAAGCAGCTGAGCTTCGCACTCGAACCACAAATCCCATGATGCATCGCGCGTGAGGGGTCTCCAGGGGGTGGGGCGAATAGAGGGCTAATTAAAACAAGTGGGAGGACCTAGCGCCTGCGCAGTGAAGCCCTGGTGGCGCATTTTCCCCCCAACAGTGGAGGGTGGTGGCGGTAGCAGTTGAGGTGGAAGTGGGTGGAGTTTTTAACACCCTGCTGCCGGTGTCGGAGTTGGGTAGCGTCTTGGCCCAGCCTGGGAACGTGGAGGCGGCAGGCGGCGGATGGTGACCCCGGCTGGCGGTAGGTGGGGGGTTCGGGTGTCGCCGGTCCCCTCCGCCAGCCCCCGTGCCCTGGGGGCGCGGTCTCCCCGCTGGTCGGTCCGTGTCGCCAGACCGGCTCCTCTGTGCTGCGGGGGGAGGCTCCCTGCGGGGAGCGACACCTGCCCAGCCCCCTGGCGCCTACCCGGCCCGCTGAGCTGGGCTCGGTGCCGCGCTCTCCGGGGCAACGTTGCGCTATGACACGAGCGCCCCGCTGCGCGCCGACCTGCCCGGGTCCTGGCCGGCGGGCTGCGGGAAGCGGAAGCGGGTCTCGCCGCAGCCCCCGGGGACGGCGCAGCCCGGTGCCTGCAGCGGGTCCTGCCCTGCCTGACCGCTCGGCCGGCAGGGAGACCTTAGGGGAAGCAAAGGGCCGGTAGCATCCAGACTCCCTATTCGCTTCGTTCCGGGGGGTCAGGGGGTCGTGCTGAAAGCGGACTCAGCCTCTGAGGCTGGCGCCTCCGCGGGAGGCAGTGCTGAGCTGGCTCCAGATTTCTCGGGGGCTGCAGGGGCCGCTGCTTGGTTTCTCTCGGGTTTTTGCTGAAATGGCGCTGTAATTTAAGCAGCAACAGCGTTTATATGTAATCAAAGCCACTGCTGGAGTTGATGTACCCAGCTTTTGGCAGAGGTTAGCAATAGATGGCCCTCAGTGCAGGTTTAGCCATTTGGTGTTCTTTTGAGTATTTATCTTCCTTTGTGACGATATTTAAAGTGCAGCTCAGCTCTGAAAATAGTGTAGTTGTGGCATAGTTGGGTTCCATGGTGATGTTTCTCTAACTTCAGTTTCATTCAGTTCACAAGTTAAAAGATTGTATGTCTGAACTGCCAGTCCTGCAAATTTAATGTAGGTTTTTAAAAGCAGAGCTGTTTTTCTCTGCTTTCTTTGTTACCACTGAAAATAGACTTTGGTAGACCAAATTCTGCCCTTAGTTACACCTGACAACCCTATGGATGATGGCTTGGATCAAAGATAGTGTTTGCCAAGACATCACCTCTTACTGCTGTGTAGGTGCTGCTGGGCTAAAAGTGACTTTAAAGTAGTAAAAATCTGCACTTATGTATTCAGTCATTACTAATAGATACTAAATCTGCAATAAGATGGTATTTTTATGTAACTTCTGACCATGGCTAATCTTTTTAAGTGACTGGGGGAATTCTGCACCACTGTATGTGCACAGAATTCATGTCCCCTGCAGATTTATTTGTTTCCTTGCAGAAAAAATTCCTTTGACAGGGAAGCAAAGGGAAGCTGCAAGAGCAGTCACGCACCACTCCCTAGCAGCGCAGGCACGTTGTTTCAGGCACCCAGAGCAACCAGTGGAGAGGTAAATCACCGCGGGGCTGGGGACACCCCAGCCAGTGGCTTTTATCCTGAGCCAGCCTCAGCTGCTAGTCCTGGCTGGGCTGGAGGCAGGAGAGGATGGGACGACTTCTTCCCCTGTGAGGAGTTGCTGGGGCTGTGTCAGACCCACCCCCAGAAACCTTCCCCAGCTGCAGAAAGCTCAGCATCCTCAGCTGTGGGAGGAGGGGTCTCTGTACAGGGAGCTGCTCCCTCATGCCTCTGCACCTCCCATACCCAGATATCCCTGCCAAGCCTCACCTGGTACATCCAGAACCCCCCTTAGTCCTCCATACCAGAACCCCACCCCCCCTGCACCCAGACCCCCACCCTTGCGCCCAGGCCACTCTCCACTGAACTTCCTGCTCTCAAACCACCCACCCTGATGCCCCGTGCCCTGTACCACCCTGAGTCCCCACATCCAGATCCTCATGCCACTGACCCCCAACTAGCTGCACCCCAGAGCCCCACCCCTGCTGATACCCCCCCCCACTCTCAGACCCCTCCACTGAGCCCCAACCACCATCACATGGAAGTCCCTGCACAGTCCGATTGCCCCTGCAAACCCCACCACCACCAATGAGCCTCTATGCAGCCAGATCTCCCCCCACACCTACACCCCCCACTGAGCTGCCTGCACCCAGATTGTCCCACACAGAAGCCTCTCGCCCCACACCTGGATCCCCCACATTGAGACCCTCCACACTTGGATCCTGCCTGCCCCACACGTGGTGCAGAGGGGCAGGGCCCCAGGGTGTTTCTGGGGCAAGCCTAAGTCTTGTGCTGCGTCGGGGTCAGGTGCAGCCTTACTGCAGAGTCCGTATCTGGGGGTGACTGTAGGGTGATCTCCTGCCTTTGTGCAGCCAGTGGCCTGTACTCCCCACTTGCCATGCTGGAGCCTGTCATTTATTTATTGACAAATTAAACTTGCAGAATTTTGCATATTTTAAAAATATTGTGTGCAGAATTTTTAATTTTTTTGTGCAGAATGCCATTGAGTAAAACTTTTAAGATAAACCTGTAAATTGGCTCAATAGGAGCCATTTCAAGGACCTGCTGAAACAGTAATAGTAAAAACTGCTTGGCATTCTTGAACTGCTTAGATTGCTAAAACTGGAAATTAACTTGTAATGCACATGTTTTGGACAATGAGACTAGTCCGGTTTTAATTTCTAGTTTTCTTAGATGCTGTTGCTCTACAAATTGCAGACAGTATTCAGAGACAAGGTGGGTGAGGTAATATCTTTTATTGGACCAGCTTCTGTTGGTCAGAGAGACAAGTTTTCAAGCTTATGCAGAGCTCTTTTTCAGTGTAAGCTTGAAACATTGTCTCTCACCAACAGAAGTTGGTTCGTTAAAATATGTTACCACATCCATTTTGTCTCTCTAATAGCCTGGGACTGACACAGCTACAACAACGCTGCAAACGCTGGAGGTCATGTGCTTAAATAAAAATATTTTAGAGGACATTTTGAATAAATCTAAGTTGCATTCATCTACATTTTGTGTTCCCTTAAATGTTGAAGGGATCCTTATGTTGAAGGAGTTGGCTAAGCGATACTCACAAAATAGAATGCATTGAGCTAGCCAATTAGATTACTATATAGTCTAGTACCTCCTTGACCGCTTAAGTTGTTGTGCTGCATGTCTACTTCAATTCTTTGTCTTTTAAATTGAGAGCTCTTTGGAAAGTGCTAAATACTGTGGATGTTAATGTAAACAAGTAATAGAATTGGTGGTAATAAAATGAGTGCAAAAATTAAGATAAAAGTTAAATACTCTCTTAAAGTGTATAATTTACTGAGCTGTTTTGGCAACACTTGCCACCCTTAAGAAATAATTTCTTCACAAGTGAAATATGTAGCTGCCTGTGGAGTGGAACATACCTCTTTTGGTACCAACAACACCATGCAGCAGTCTAGGAGGCAAAGTGAAGAATAAATTTTCAGACTGAAACTGAACATTGTAAACTAATATAATAACCAAATTGGGATTTGGCCAAAACAGCGTTGTGAACACCTCTGCTCTTGCAAAGAGGCTATGGAAGCTTTTATAACAAACAACTTTTCTATATTAGGTCTGAAATAGAGCCTCTCTTTGTACGTGCTTTTTAACCCTGCTGGATCATCATCTTAGCTGCTGAATTGCTGATGCCACTTTCTTTGGAGGTCTCTTGTTCGATCACTGGTTTAGGTGGCATAATGACTTATATTTTAAGGTGTGTCTACACTGGCGCATTCAGGACAGTAAAGCCAAATTTATTGATTACAAGTCCAAAAAGGACCATTGTGATTGTGTAGTCTGATCTCATATATAACACAGGCCATAACTTCCTCAAAATAATTCCTAGAGCATATCTTTTAGAAAAAGGATTAATGATGCAGAATCCACCATGACCCTTGGTAAATTTGTCCCAGTGGCAAATTACACCTTCCTTCCAGTCTGAATTTGTCTTGCTTCAGCTTCCGGTCATTAGATTGTGTTATACCTTTCTCAGCTAGATTGAAGAGCCCATTATTAAACATTTGTTCCCCACGATACTGTAGACTGTAACCAGGTTACCTCTTAACTTTCTAAGCTAAATAGATTGAGCTCTTTGAGTCTATCAATATAGAGCAAGTTTTCTAGTCTTTTAATTGTTCTCGTGGCTCTTCTCTGAAAGCTCTCCAATTTATCAACATTCTTCTTGAAGTACGGACATCAGAACTGGACACTGTATTCCAGCAGCAGTTGCACTAGTGCCAAATGCAGAGGTAAAATTATCTCTGCTCCTGCTCGAGATTCCTGTGTTTATGCATCCCAGAATTACATTAGCTCATTTAGGCACAGCATCACACTAGAAGCTCATGTTCCACTAGTTATCCACTGTGACAACCCCCAAATCTTTTTCAGAGTCACTGCTTCCTGGGAAAGAGGCCCCCATCGTATAGCATGGCCTACATTCTTTGTTAGATGTATATATTTACATTTAGCTGTATTAAACTGGGCACAAGTAAACAATGTGTTTTATCAAATGATCTCTAGATTGTTCTGAATCAAGGACCTGTCCTCTTCATTATTTACCACTCCCAATTTTTGTGTCATCAACAAACTTTCAGGTTTCAGAGTAACAGCCGTGTTAGTGATTTTGTTTTCTTCCAGGTCATTTATAAAAATGTTAAGCTTAGGGCCAAGAACCAATCCCTGCTGGACACGACTGGAAATACTATTCGATGACTATTTCCTGTTTATAGTTACAGTTTGAGAGTTATCCATTAGCCAATTTTAATCCACTTCACATGTGCCAGTTTTATATCATTCTAGTCTTTGAAGTGTTTTGCGGTATCAAGTGAAATGCCTTAAAGTCAAAGTATACTGTGTCAAAACCATTACCTTCTTCAACCAAACTTGTAATCTCATCAAAAAAAATAAAGTTAGTTTAACAGGGTCTATTTCCATAAACCCATGTTGTTTTGCATTAATTGCATTACCCTCCCTTTATTTATTAAACAAGTTCTGTATCGGCAACTCCCGTATTTTGCCTGGGATCAATGAGAGACTGACAGGCCTATAATTCCCATGTCATCTCATTTACCCTTTTAAAAAATTTTGCACACATTTGCTTCTTTCCAGTCTTCTGGACCTTCCCCATTGCTCCAAGACATTGGAAAATCAGCATTAAAAATCCAGTGAGCTCCCCAATTAACTTGAATCCCAGAGGTTTAAAAGAGCTATCTGGAGCTGCCAAGGTAAAAATATCTAACTTTAGTAGACATCCTCCAGAGAGATAATGAAATGGAAAGTGTTATCACCTTATGAGACTGTATCATCTGTTTTTCCCCCAAATACAGAACAGAAATATTTATTGAACACTTCTTGCCTTTTTCTGCATTTTTATTGATTCTACCTCTTTCATCTAGTAAAGAACAAAAAGAATGCTGGTAATAGTCCATAATATATTTACAAAACTCTTTTTTTTTCTTATTGTCCTTAACTCTGCTGGACGTAGATTTTTCTTTTTTCGTTGTGTCCCTTAGCTTCCTTTATCAGCTTGCTATAATTTCTAACTTCTGCCTTATATTTATTATCAACTTTCCCTTTTTTTCCCCACTTGTTTTTTATCTATATCTATATCCATGCTTTTACTTCCCCTATAAAACAGATTAGTTGTTTTGTTTTTTTCCTTTGGTTGTGGCTTTTTGGGCATCTAGTAAGGTGTTCTTAAATGATTTCCAGTTATCATTCATTTTTTCTAATTAAATTCTTCCTCCCAGCTGATTTGGCTCAGAATCGTTTTCAGCTTTGTGAAATTGGCCCTATTAAAGAACCAAATATATATATTATTTTACTAGTCTGGACTTTATTCTGCTTGCACATTTATGATCACTTGTACCTAAGCTACCATTAATTTTAGTGCTATAACCACTTCCTCTTCTGTTCAGACAAGGTCTAATAAAGAATTCCCCTGTGTTGGCTTCAATATATCTTGGGTTAGGAAATTGTCCTCTGTAATGTTTAGAAATTCCAAGAATGTTTTAGTACGGGAAGCATGAGACTTCTAGCATATGTCAGTCAAACTGATGTCCCCTGTAAGCATGCACCTTTTTTTCCTAAATATTATAAATAGGTTCATATCGGGGTGGTCATCCTATTCCGTAGTGTGATTTGGTGATCTGCACCAGATACCAACTAATACCCCATCTGTTAGGGCATTGATCCGTACGCATTCAAGATTACTGTCTTCTGAGTTATCAGTGACTCAGAAATAGGGAATGCTATCTTTGACATAGTGCCTCTCCCCCTCTCCTTTTGCCCACTCCATCCTTCTCAAATATGTTATAGCCATTTGTTTTAATATGCCAGTCATGCACATAATCCCAAAAGTTTTCAGTAATATCAACCAGATGAAATTTGTGCTCATAAATGAGCAATTCCAGACCCTTTTATTTGTTACCCTAGCTCCTAGCATGAGTGCAGAGGCAATTCAGGAATTTCTTCTGTGGCCTTTGGTTCCTTGATTGGTGTTATTCACAGTGTCTTTTATATTTTTGTGTGTGCGCAGAGTGCTCGTATCTTCCATCTTTTTATCCTTCTTTTTGCTATTAGTTTAACTTAAATTCACACCTTCTGTTAATTGAAAACGGCATGTTAAATCCCTGTGAATGCGCTCATTCAGAAGTAAAGTGGCCTTAGTTTGCTCAAATTTAATTCAGTGACCTGGAGATGTGTTGGGTGACAGAGATGACATGAAGCTGACTGAGAGCATTTTGTTTTTTCATTGGGAAACAGTCAAGGAGTATAGTTAGTTATTTAAGTCTTTTTTCCTAATTGGGGGCTCTCAAGCTCCTTCATATTGTGGACCATATATGTTAATAGAGCAGGTTTCATCGATCACCTTCAATCCTGTTTCCAACTGCATAACTTCTTTATGATAACTTGATCAGTTGCTTGCTTTCTCATTTTTTTCATGTATTTGTACTAAGGCATGTCTAATGCAATAGGCAGGGTGGGGAATTTGTTCTTAGTCTTCATCTCCCTCTCCAGTTTCTAGTGGTGTTTTTTCTCTTGTTCCGTGTACAAGTTTCTCTGCCACCTTGTGCAAGAGGACACGCTTCTGTTGCCTGTATGGTGGGGGTGTGTGTGGCTTTTTTGTTGTTTTTTTTTAATCCCTTCCCCTGCACGGACTTTCTTGTCACTCTGTTCTTCATTCTACTGGATGTGTTGCCTTGCCACCTGACCCTCTTGCAATGGATCTACTGCCTGACTGCTTTGTTCTCTTCTTCATGAGACTCTTCTTGTGGCATTAACTAGCAGTTCCTGTTCTCTTTTTATAAGTAGTTAGGCGGCGGCTTTTTTTTTTTCTTTTTTTTTTTTTAGCTGCTTCTGTAGGATTCCCATCTCTTCTTGACAAAAATTAGTTCAATCTAAGGCTAGGCATTTGACCAAAAGTAATTGGTCAAATATTGTCAAATGTCAAACGGTCAGATGTTGTAAAGTGTTAACTATTAGAGCAGTACCAAAAGAATACTGTATGATTTTCAATAGGGTTAGCTTTAGATTCTTATGCTTAATTACAAAAAACAAGTTACTTGAAGGAGTTATTTTAACTCCGAAAAATGTGAAACTCAATAAAGTGAAGTTCTGAAAAATGGAAGAATGGCGCTATGGTGCTGTCAATAGATTAGGTCACCGCCTACATTGGGGCATTTTTGGTGGAATATATAACAATATTTGACCTTGATCAAATAATAGATAATTAACATTATTTGACTGCTCAGTTGACCATATCGTCAAGCGTAGTCTGGACACCCATAGAAGCATCTGGAAACAAGAAAGAGGCAATGGTATCTTCTCCATGGACCACCCAGTGGCTTACAGATCAGTATGGGAAACCGTCTTGTTGTGAAAGGGCAGGGGAATTATATTTGGGCATGTATGTAACAGTTTGAAGTCATTGCATAGTGAGCAGGGCAATGTGTGAGTAGGAATTTTCTGAATATCTCGTAACTGATAGAGAACTTCATAAGGTATCACAAAACAACTTCTTTATTCATTTGGAGAGTTGGTAAACCTATATGCTCACCTTTTGAAGAACTCTATATTGAAAAATCATTTTTTCTCTAGAAATCTCATTTTGCAATAACTGCCAAATATGCTTACTGTAGCGGAACTGTACACAACCAACTCTGCATATTGTATAGCTCTGGGAAACATCTGGGGGGAAATCTTACATTTCAAATTCGTATTATCTGAAATTAACAACTTTCAGAATCTTAGCTTTTGGCTCTGTGCTTTTACAAAAAGGGCATGTGTTGGATAACCGTTTGAATGCAGTTTTTTGGCAATATGATAAACTCATAGCATCTCATAATGCAGTTCATAGAATTGTTTCTTACCTTTCCAGGATCTCCCTTTCTCTTTTTTTTTTCCTAGTCTCTAGTTCTTTACCCAATTACATCCTTATTTTGGGGTAAGATTGATATCCTTACTTTGCAAGTAGTCACACTGAATTTAGTGCAACTAATGGTGCAAGGTACTCTGTTTAGTGTGAGGAAGGGTACTGCAGTCTGGATTACCCATAAATTAACACTTAAGAAGGCCATCCTACCTTAAGTGTTAATTTATAATTTTTGTAATGCAAGTCTCTGTGCATCTGGGGAAAACTGTTACCAAGAGTCATCTAGGAAAATGGTCTGGAAATAGTAAATTGAATACATTTTACGTTTTAGCAAAAATTTTGATTACTCTCCTTAATATGCCTATTTTCAAAATGAGTACATTACATTTATAAATCTAGCAGCAAGGCTTTTGGCTGGTAGCCTAGGACATTCTTCAACTATTGTTAGGGCAAAACACTCCGTACAAGATGCCTTCTAAACAGACAAGGGCTGCTGCTGAAGTAAAATGAAACTTCATACTACCACTGCAGCTCCAATCTTCAAATGACATTAAAAGCATTGAGTTTTGAGCTGCTGCATCTGCAGTGCAGCAAGAAAGGTTAGAGGTGAGAGGAAAGAAAATGGATTACAGAAAGAAATCTGAAAAAAGAACAGAAATGGAGAGCCTGAGAGGAGAGAGCGGACATGAACTGAGAAATGAACATTAGAAGATGAATAAGCTATACAGACAAATCCAGGATTGGCGGTAAGAGAACTTGAGACACAAATGGAATACATGGTAGAAAAAATAAGGATAAAGAGAACCAAACACTTAAACTGATCTAAAAGAATAGGCCATAACAGACATAATGGTATGGATTTTAAAACAAATATGAAAGAATGGGTAAACCAAAAATTTAGAGTATTTGTTTTAAAATATGCCTTAAAAATTCAGGTTGTCTGTTTTATTTTTAATCAGGAAACTTAGAATAAATTTGTATTGTTTATGTCCAGGAACAAATACATACATTTAGAATTTGAATTATTCTGACTCTAACTTTTAGAAAGATCTACGTAATGGTGCTTGAGAGTAGTGTGGGATTCTATTAGCTAATTTTTAAATACCCATTTTCTCCAAAATATCTAAAATGTCTAAAGACCCAAACATCAAAGCAGATTCTAAAATTGTTCATAATGAATTTCAATTTAAATGGTCTTTGCTTTCTCAAAAATCAAAACAAGTTCCCCTGTTTTTTAAAATGTGCTGGTTAAAGTATATAAAGCAACAGCAAGACGCCTTCATTTTGTAATGTAAAGCCAATGATAGATAAAAAATGATGGGTTTCTTTCAAGCAACACTTTCAAGTGGCCTTTGTCCTAAATCCCTTAAGCTTGCTTATCTCTTCCCTTCTTTCTTAGAATTAGGGTCTGGCTTCTATTTTATTTATATATAATTTCTCTAACCTTGATTGTGGTAGTAAGAAGTCTCCTTTCTTTGACAGAGTGAAACACTGCTTCTTGAAATGGAGGGAATGGAAGAAACATCTGAAAGAATTCTTTTAGAGCCATACAAGTATTTACTTCAACTGCCAGGCAAGTGTCCTTTTACCATTCTGTTCTGTTTTTCTACTTGTTTTCAGAGCTTGATCAGAATTGTCCTCTACTTATTCTTTTGAATTTGTCCAGTCTTGACTTGTATGGACTTTGATTCTGAGTAGTTTAATTCTTTTACTGAAAGGAGCAGAATTTTCTATTTAGAAGAAATCTAACACTTCTGAGATTGTTCCTCTGGTTTGTCCAATTCAGAGAAACTGTTCTTCCTCTCCCCTCCCCACTGCATTCTAAGGAGCCAATATACTGTCTAATGCAGTGGCTCTCAACCAGGAGTATATGTATCTCAGGAGTACACAGAGGTGTTCCGGAGGTACATCAACTCATCTAGATATTTGCCTGGTTTTACATAGGGCTCTCAAGTGATTCAAAAAATTAATCGTGATTAATCACACCGTTAATAATAGAATACCATTTATTTAAACATTTTTGGATGTTTTCCACATTTTCAAATATATTGATTTCAGTTATAACATAGAATACAAAGTATACAGTGCTCCCTTTCTATTTTTGATTACAAATATTTGCATGGTAAAAACAAAGGAAATCGTATTTTTCAGTTCACCTAATACAAGTAATGTAGTGCCATCTCTTTATCATGAAAGTTGAACTTACAAATGTAGAATTGTGTACAAAAAAATAACTGCACTCAAAAACAAAACCATCTAAATCTTTAGAGCCACTCAGTCCTACTTCTCATTCAGCCAATCACTCAGACAAACAAGTTTGTTTTTATTTTCACGGTATAATGCTGCCCCCTTCTTGTTCAGTGTCACCTGAAAGTGAAAGAAGGTGTTCCCATGGCATTGGTGTAGTCGGCATCACAAGATATTTACATTCCAGATGCACTAAAGATTCATATGTCCTTTCATGCTTCAGTAACCATTCCAGAGGACATGCGTCCATGCTGATGATGGGTTCTTCTCTATAACAATCCAAAGCAGTGCAGACTGACGCATGTTCATTTTCATCATCTGAACATTAGATGCCACCAGCAGAAAGTTGATTTTCTTTTTTGGTGGTTTGGGTTCTGTAGTTTCTGCACTGGAGTGTTGCTCTTCTAAAACGTGTGGAGCATGCTCCACACCTTGTCCCTCTCAGGGTTTGGAAGGTGCTTCAGATTCTTAAACCTGGGGTCGAGTGCTGTAGCTATCTTTAGAAATCTCACATTGGTACCTTCTTTGCGTTTTGTCAAATCCGCAGTGAAAGTGTTCTTAAAATGAACAGCATGTGCTGAGTCATATTTCATGTTATAGTAGTCTCGGACGATATGGCAGAATGCAGGTAAAATAGAGCCAGAGACATACAATTTTCCCCTAAGGAGTTCAGTCACAAATTTAACACATTATTAAACAAGCATCATCAGCATGGAAGCATGTGCTCTGGATGGTGACTGAAGCATGAAGGAGCATATGAATGTTTAGCATATCTGGCACGTAAATATCTAGCAATGTCTGCTGCAAAAGTCCCATGGGAACGCCTGTTCTCACTTTCAGGTGACATTGTGAACAAGAAGTGGACAGCGTTATCACCTGTAAATGTAAACAAACTTGTTTGTTTGAGTGGCTGAATGAGAAGTAGGACTGAGTGGACTTGTAGGCGCTAAAGTTTTATATCGTTTTGAGTGCAGTTATGTAACAAAACAATTCCTACATTTGTAAATTGAAACTTTCACCATAAAGAGATTGCACTACAGTACTTGTATGAGGTGAACTGAAAAATACTGTTATCATTTTTACAGTGCAAATATTTGTAATCAAATAATAAGTGAGCAGTGTACATTTTATATTCTGCGTTGTAATTGAAATCAATATATTTGAAAATGTAGAAACATCCAAAATGTTTAATAAATTTCAATTGGTATTCTATTTAACAATGCAGTTAAAACTGCTATTAATCGCAATTTTTAACAGTAATTTTTTTTCTTTTGGTTAGTCGCGTGAGTTAACTGCAATTAATCAACAGCCCGAGTTTTACAACAGGCTACATAAGACACTAGCAAAGTCAGTACAAACTAAAATTTCTTGGAATTTGTTTATATATACTGAAATGTAAATTTTATTTGTATATGGTAAAAATGAGAGAGCAATATTTTTTTCAGTAATAGTGTGCTGTGACACTTTTGTATTTTCATGTCTGATTTTGTACGCAAATAAGTGTTAAGTGAGGTGAAACTTGGGGGTATACAAGAGAAATCAGACTCCTGAAAGGAGTGCAATAGTCTGGAAAGGTTAAGAGCCACTGGTCCTATATATCTCTGGTTGGTGAAAGGGAAAGTGCTAAAGACTTGGTCCAGCTCTTGTGAAATGGACATGGTCAACCCTGAGCCTACTATTGACCTGTGCCTTGGTGTATTTGGACCTTTTGATCTCTCTGTACTGTTGGTTTCTCAGTTATGCCCTTCTCAACATGTTGCATAAACAGTTGGTAATACGCCAGAATTTTCCTTTGGACCAATTTCCGCTGTTCTAAGTCACTTAATCTCCCCAGATGGTCAGCCAGGGGTTTTATATTGGTCTCAGGCCAGCTGGTAATATGCTCAGAGGAGGGCCTCCTCTGAGACATGGTAACACTTCAGGCAGAAGGAAGCTGATCATTAGGACAATAACTCACAAATCAACAGCATAGCATATGTTGTGCCATGTGTACAGGTAAGTGGCTTCTGTAGCTTTCATCCCTGAGCAGTGAAATGTAGAAAATAAATCTGAGAAGCCACCAAAGCAGTGACTAGTCCCATACAGGAAGGAAATAGTAAAACTGTTAGCACATTACAGCAGTGACTTCCATCCAATTTGTACTGTGAACTCTTGAAGACTAAAAGTAAGTCTAATGAAGATGATGCGAATGCCTATGCACACTTGGGAGAAATTTTAGGTGTGGTCAGGTGGCATTAATAGGCATACTCTGAGTACAGATGGTCCTTTAGAATGCCAAATATCTGACGTATGCAGGGTCTTGTAGTGAAACTTTCCTTTTGGTTATGGTGAACTTTAATTGTTAAACCCTACGAGTGCAGCAGTTATAATCTGTGTGCCACACATAATTCCAGTGTGACTATCAACTATTTCTGGTTGAAATGGGGAAGGAGAAGAGAAATTGCCAGTAACACTCCTTGCTCCAGCCTAAGGGGAAATCCCTGACTTCTAATATACAGCATCTCCCATTAGGAAGTGAATCAGAATGAATTAAGGTATTTCAAAGCGTGCTTCTTCTCTCCTCTTCCCCCCCCCCCCCCCCATGGCTGCCAGTAGTTCCTGCAAATGAACCACCCACTACTTGCCCCCTCTCCCAGGTAAAAGGAAATGTAGCTTCCTTCCCACCCTTAATAGTTATTTTCCTTATAACCAGAAGGTCATTACATGTTAAAATACTGAAGATGAACTTACTTTTTGCTAATGCATACACTGTTTGTTTGTAGTAGTTGGAGCTTAGTTTATCAGAAACTCAGTAATGGGAGTTCAGCATCCTAAAGAGAAATCAGAAATGGACAGCAAAAATGGCTCTAGAAAAGTTCTTTTAAAAACTAACTTGTAAATGTAGCTGTTTGTTTTAAAACTATTTTTTAAAAAAAAATACAGTAGAACCTCAGTTACGAACACCAGAGTTACAAACTGTAACTGGTCAACCATGCACCTCATTTGGAACTGGAAATATGCAGTCAGGCAACAGTAGAGACAAAAAAGCAAATACAGTGGTGTACTGTGTTAAGCTTAAATTTACTGTTTTTAAAACAACTTTTTAAACTTGACAAGGTAAGAGAACTTTCTGTGCTTGTTTCATTTAAATTAAGATGGTTAAAGCAGCATTTTTCTTAGTAAAGTTTCAAAGCTGTATTAAGTCAATGTTCAGTTGTAAGCTTTTGAAAGAACCATAATTTTTTGTTCAGAGTTATGAACATATGCAGAGTTATCAATGGCTTCCGTTTCCAAGGTGTTCATAAGGCTGAGGTTCTACTGTGATGTCTTTTCACGCTGTACATTTTTGGCTATGAAAGTGACCATTTTGCTGATCCCCTTTTATTATCATAATACTTTCGAGATTGACAGAACGCTGTTCCAAAAGAAAACTCTAAGGGGTCGTCTAGAGTGTAAACAGATATAACATCTTTTTTTTATCCTGCTCTGTGCGGAGGGGCATATGGTCTTGGCTATGACTGAAGTCTGTAGGGGACATTACTAGTAAATTCCTTTTTAAAGTTTAAGCATATTCTGTACTTTAGAAAGATGAGGGATTGACCCATCTCAGACTGCAGTCCTCTATCTATGGAAGAGATGCATGGTTTTGTCAGTGACATGAGCAGAGTATAGTAGAACCTGAAAGATACAGACTGACCGGCCAACTGGACACCATGGGGAACCAGAAGTAAGCTATCACCAGAGCCAAAAAACAAACCAGCAAATGCAATACAGGCACAATGCAGTACAGTATCTTAAAGGTAGGCACATCTGGGCTGTGTCCCCACCCCATACTCACCACAGCGTGGGGCAGCCACTTACAGGTAAGAGGTGGTGAACGCTGTTTTCCCCTCTCCCTCACTGGCTGGAAGGGGGACAAGCTTGCAAGCTCAGAGCTCAGGAAAGAAACTTCCCAAGTTGCTACTGAAATCTGGCCTGGAATGTAAGCTACTGAAGCCCGAACTCCTGCTTGCACGCTATGCTCTAGAGGAGCGGCTCAGTTTTAAAGGGCCACAGCCTGCACTGTGCGCCCACTGATGCTGCAGTGCCCCAGGGTGCTTCATCACCCTTGTAGCCCAGGGGGCTAGATCCAGCTGTCTTTGCCCACTCCCACTTGCCAGGCAGCCCTGCAGAGCTGTGAGCCCTTGCTCCAAGCAGTCTGCCCTGAGGAGCATCCCATAGTGTCTTGTTCAGGGTTATGAACAACCTCCATTCCCGAGGTGTCCGTAACTCTGAGGTTCTACTGTAGCATGGAAGAAGCAGGCAGAGTGTCACAGCTCTGTTTGTGCATCTGCTTTGCTGCCTCCTTTCTTTTGTGTTACCATACACTTTAATAATCTTCTGGAAAGAAGGATGCATGGTGAGGTAGAGAACCTTTTTCAGATGAGTTATTTAGGTTAGTCAAGTCCAGAGAACACTTCAGAGGGACCCTAACTAAGCTAACTGAATGGGCAACTTAGCGGCAGATGAAGTTCGATGTTCATAAATGCAAAGTAATGCAAACTTAGGAGTGTGTGGAATATTATTCACGTACCTTAGAGAGTTCTAAACAGTATCCAGTCGGGAAAGAAACTTGACATCATTATGGACAGCTCAATAAAGATTTCTGATCAATGTGCAGCTGCAATCAAAAAGGCAATGTCAAGATGTGTAAGGAATGGGATGAAAAACAATTCTGAAAATATAATAGCACTATAAATCAGTAGTTGATGCCCTTATCTAGAATACTTTGGCAGTGCTGGTCACGGCATCTTAAAGGAGGGAGATCAAAGAAAGTTTAAGTGAGAAGTTTTCCATACTCCTAATCATTCTCATTAAAGACTGAAAAATCAGGGATTATGTACCTTAGACTAGAATTGATATAACAAATCTAGAGAAGGTAGATCAGGAGAACAGAAGGTCCTGGTCTCCTAAAACAAATGGGCATTCAATGAAATTGAAATGTGACAAATTCTATAATAAGGAAATGCTTTCTCACTTGGTATGTAATTACTGTGAAACTCATAGCCACAGGAGGTCACTGAGGACAAGAAGGTTTCATATTAGTTTTGGACAATTATATGGGTAACCAGAATATCCAGAGATCTTTAGTTTCTCTCCTTTTAGAGTTCTGGAAGAGAGAACCTCATGGCTCAGGGTTTGTCTCTAAATACCCCAGAGACTAGGTTGACATCTTCATGAGGTGCAACTGGTCCCACTTTTATCTGGTTTCTTGCATCTTTCTCTGAAGCATCTGGACCTGGCCACTGCAGAATACAGGATTAAGTGGACTGCAGGTCTGATCAAGAATGTTTCTTTTTTATTTATTTATATGTATATATGATTCCATTTGTACTCTGTAGAACACACTGATATAACAATAGTCTGGGAGCATAGTATAGTAAAACCTCATTCCATGGGCAAGGGATTTGTCATTTGACCTGTAAAAATCTACAGAATCATCATTTCCATGGTGTCCTCCTTTGTGACATGGAGGGGGAAGAGTTCCCCCTACTCCTCCCAGCTTCGCATCCTCTGGCTGGTAAAAATTTTGATAAGTGTTGTCGGAAATGGGTTCAGAGGAGTCTCATTCAAAAGCACTTTCTCCCATAAACACCATGGTACCAAATATGACAAACCTAGAACAATTATATAGATATCTGAGAAACTTTAAAAATCAACTTCTTTTTTTAGTTATGCTTTAACACAGCAGTGCATTGGTCACATAAACCCATTGATTTTGGCTAAGCCTAGGGAAGGCAGCCTTGACATGGAGGATTGAAAACATTATTAATCAAAGTAGTCATCGGTGTCATTTCCATTGGGGCACCGCTGCTAAAACATCATACTGATCTTTGTCTGCACTGCAAAGTTCTGTACAAAGTAAGTTGCTGGCCAAACATATGCAGGCTAGTGAGCATCTGGTGTTTGCATAAGAGTATTTGATTAGCTGAAGGATTTATTTGTGAGCTCATGGTATTTCGTACGTAAATGGTGTGATCAGTCCATTGTCCAAGACTCATGTATGCCTGAGGAAGGAGGGTAATTTTGCATGCACTCAATCACCCAGTGTCATTCCGTTACTTGATAGCTTGCCCAGTTGATAGGTATAAATGCCCCCCTTGTCGGTAGCAGTTTTTCTGAGTGACCAGAGCAATCAGTGAGGCGAGGAGTTGTGGTTGGCAGGATGCATGTATGGGTATATGTGTAATCTACCATTACAAATGGCTGTTGGTTTAACAAGAGTGACTGCTTCATGCTGTTTCTCACCTGTTACACATGTTGAAAGTGTGCTTAATGGTTGCCTTCAAGAAGCAGGTATTCTTGAAACTCATGCCATGAGACCTAGTATAAGGCAAGTCTCGCTCACAGCTAGCACTTTCCTG
Organism: Natator depressus; assembly: GCF_965152275.1. NCBI lineage: Eukaryota > Metazoa > Chordata > Testudines > Cheloniidae > Natator > Natator depressus. The sequence continues at coordinate 134,201,262 of NC_134236.1, forward strand.
ACTTCTTCGACTTTTTCCTGGATGCTCGGTGTACTTCCTCTCCAACCTTCCAAATTCAGTTTGTGGGTGTGCTTGTTATAGCATATGATGTGCCACCAAGCATTGTTTTTAACGAGATCCTTTGGAGTGGTATTCTTTAAAGATTCAGCTATTAGTCAGTGTTCCATCTTCCCAGTGATGCTTAAATAGGGAATTTTAAATTATTTTAACATTGTAATTATGAAATAATGTTTATGTAACTCTGCATACTTTTTATGGATGGATTCTACTAATTTCTGGCTGAATGTTGACACTTTAACCAGTGCCTCATGACAGCTCTTGGCATAGTATACTAAGATGATGATCACTACACTGAATTGCTTCTTTTTTTACTGATAGAAAATAAACTTAAAGCACTTTTTCCATTATAGTAATCTCTTTTTAAAAAAAAAAAACAAAAAAAACCTGGCATCGTGTTCTGAGGATTAACTGATAACACAATACTGTCAGTTGAGGGCCACAGTTTAACTGTATATTTGTGCCTGCATTAAAGTATAATTTAAAAAACATTTTCTCATCTATATCTATGGAATTGTTCTAGGTTTGTCATGTTTAGTACCATTGTGTTTGTGGGAGAAAGGGCTTTCAAATGAAACTGCAGTTAGTCCATTTCCAATGACATTGTATTATCAAAATTTCCAACTGAAGGACCTGGAGTGGGGAGCTACGGTAGAGATGGGTCTCATTCTTCCCCCTTCCTGCTAGCCCACAGGGGATGACATCATTTGAAATTATGATTGTTGGTTTTTCTTTTTGTTAAACCAATCAAATGACATCTTTTACCTTTCTACCATTAACATATCCACAGAATTACACATGCTTCCAGCAGGGGCAACTCTAGTATAACTAGTTTGGGGAGCAGGGGGGTGACGAACCATTATTGGGGGAGCAAGGACTTTATTACACACACTTTATAGAATGGGGATAAATGTCTGACAATGTATTTACCTTCTTAAGTTTAATGAGCCTGTGATGAGCAGCAGCAAATCTGTCAACAGCTCTCTTCAGTTCAAGAGACTTCAACTTTGTTTTTTAGTAGCCAGGTCTCTTAGCCGGTCACTTGTCATGCAGTTCGTCAGGTAATCTTTCACGCTTGGAAGGCATGAGAATATTTTCACAGGCAGCACTTGACAGAGGAATAATCCCACCAGTCACACACAATTTGTGGAAGGCAAGTTTGTATTTATTCCAAAAATTAATAGCTGCAACCAATGGTCAGTCTTGTAAGTCTTCCCTTCTCTACATAGCATTCAGTTAGTTTTGGCAAGAGTCTTACCTCTGTCTATATCGCATCCGAAGTGTTCTCGAAATGGCTTCAATTTTAGAAAGTCATAGTTTTCATACTTTGGATTAAGGCACCTAACGCCAACAAGAACAGATTTATCTTCAGAAAATCTTTTTTTTTTTTAAAGTTCTCCAATTATTTGATCAAGCATTGTCAAAAAGGTGTGTGACCTTGAAACCTTCTTTATCTAGAAGGGATTATTCTTCACTTGATACTTCAGACAAACTGTATTCCTGAGGGTTTAGGCAACTTTCATGCACAGCTCTGTACTCGCCAGACTTCAGGCAGCTTGGAAGCATGTTCTTAAGCGATTTGTAATGACTTGATTCCATATTTCATCAGATGCCTCTTCCAGATCACTCATGTTCAGAAATTCACTGATATGAATGTTCACAGATAAGCATACCTGAGACAAGTCACACGTAGCTGCTTGCAAGTAGTCAGGTAACTTTAAGAAGTTGAATTTTCCTTCACATCCAAAGGAGGACAATAAAGTCAGTCTGAACTAACACCTTGTGCATCCACTGCCCTGTCACCCCTTGATACAGCTGGTGACACAAGAATGGATTAAACTGTCTTTTTCACAGCGTTACAAGCAGAAACTTGTCATGCCCATTGAGTGTCACAACTTCAATTCCGAAACTTTGGGTTGTGCTTTCTTTTTGAAAGGCTGTGAATTTAGTGAGCATATCTGATCCAGGATGGGGGAATCCAGTGTTTTGTTTTCTTTGCATACATCAGCAATAATGAAATTGAGCCTGTGGTTGAAACAGTGAATGTGTAATGTTTGCCATACTACTTCCCATAGGAACTTGCACACTAAAATTTCCACTGATAGCATTGGCACCATCGTAAGTCTGAGAAATGCAGTTCTGTATATCAGTACCACACTGACAATGTGGTGTTCCCATATTTAAAGATTTTGCATCAAGTGACTTGGCAGGATGGAAACCAAAAAATCTGTCATACAGTGCTATGCAAATAATATCTCAACGCAACTGCTTTGCTAACATTCTTAATTTTGTCAACCAATATAGAGAAAATAGTAGCCTCTTTCACTTCTTGGCTTATGCATTCAAATATAATGTCAGAAATGTTGTTGAATTATTTCATATTGTATTGATGAATGGGTGTATTTTGCATCGCATGGTTCACTTTTTGTTTTCTTTAACACATCATTGTATTTGGCTGTTAGCGTTGGGAGCTCGAGGAAGTTGCCCTTGTCGTTGCTGCTTTCTCTTTTTCAGCAATCCCCCAGACTGCAGTTAGTTGCAGGACATCTGCTGCAACTTTAATATACATGCAGTTCTCTTGCAGTAAAGCAAACGCAGGTCAGTAATTTGTGACTGAACTGAAAGACCATCTTTTGACTGAATGAAGTCTACCTATACCACTTGACAGCTCTTGTGAGTCCATTTTCATGTTAGAATCCTGTATCCTTTTTCCAGAGCTTTTTTTTTTTTTTTCAGTTGCTGAAGCCATTACAAATAAACACAGATTTTTCTACCGCAGTGGAGATTGGAAAAAAATCTGCATGGGAAGCAGGAAGCTGTATTTGGTATTTTGTGACATTCAATCCGTGAACATGAACCAAGCTGCTCTTTTGAAACTGCTTACACTCGTTCTTATCCTCAAATAAAATATAAGATCTTAAGTGTGTTTGCTTTGGGCCATCAGATACAACTTGCACAATATCACTTGGTCCTGGTGGAATCTTATTCCCTGGGATTTACCTTGTTATCAGCTGGGTTCCGTTTCAGCTTCTGTTCACCATGTTACCCAATCGTTTCCTTCCACATTGTCTTCATCTGGTGGTGAATCTGATGCTGAACGTTCTACTTCCGATTCTTTTAAGGTACAACCTATGTCTCCACTATTGCGGTAAGTCAACCTACGCTATGTGAATAACATAGCTGGAGTTGACGTACCTTAGGTCGAGTTACCGCGGGGTCTACGCTATGCGGGGTCGATGGGAGAAAATCTCCCGTTGATTTACCTTACTCTTCTCGTTGGGGTTAGAGTACAGGGGTCAACTGAAAAGCAATCTGCTGTCGATTTGGCGGGTCTTCACTAGACCCGCTAAATCCACCAGTGGATTGATTTCAGAGAGTTGATCCCAGCTGTAGTGTAGACAGACATAGCCTAAGGTACAAAGTTTAGAGGTTATGTTGATAGAGTGCTCTCTGTTGGCTTTTCCAAAGTTAGGCCTATTTCTGAAGTTCAAGGTGAGTCTAGGCAAATTTTAGAGTAGCTGCTTTTCTTTGAATTTTGTTTTCAGAAAAGTTCTGAAATTGTCAGTGACCGCTTGCTTTTTTTTTTTTTTTCCCAGTTGTGTACAGAAATGAGGGTCTCACAGGTGGGTCCCAGGCCCCTCTTGTTGCAGGCTACTGTTTTGGGCTAGTTTGGGGGGTGGGAGGGTGTAACTGCACCTGCCCCCCTGCATGTGGACTGCCCCGGGCCTGGCCCAGTACCTAAGGGATCTGGCCAGGCTGAGAGCAGCGTGTCTCCCAGCTAACTCCTCTGACTTCTGTTTGCTGGGATGGGGAGAGGAAGACAAGGTATCTGTCTGTGAATTGCAGTGTCATAGCCTTCAGAGATATTCCCCAGCCAAGCAGGGACAAAGGAATGGTCATCCGTTAAATATCACTTCAGATGGTGTGTCCTGTAGGCTGTGCATTTCAGCAGCAGTCTTCTGTTCTGAAATAAGAAAGTACCTGTTTGTATTTCACTAATCACTTCCACAGTCACGCCTCATATACCACAGCAGCAGAGGCGGTTTGTTCCCTTACTATTCTATTTCTTCAGGCAGAAGGGGTAGAAAATATTTTTGGGTGAGAGGGAGGTGCCAGCTACCCCTTGGCATCATCATTGGCTTCCAGGCTACAAAGTAAATGTAACATACTGAAGAGTCAAGCAATGTAGCAAAAATGGCTCAGAAGTTTCACAACCTGCAGTAAGGTTCCTAAAAGCAGTATGTTGATGGTGTATTTAACCTCACTTAATGCAATTCCTGGCTTTGATAAGAAGTGTAGGCTGGAGATGCCTACTTACAAAAATATTGCAAAAGAAGCAGACTGTAATTTACCTGTGCTGCAGTTTTGGAACTCCGCAGAATCCCCCATCTTGCAAGGCTAGCTAAGGGCTGTCTGACAATTCCAACAAACTGTGGATGCAGAGAGAGCAGTGTCTAAACGCGAGCAGGTGTTTTCAGTACAGAGACAGGGAATGAAGAAAGACAGTTGCTGGGTGCTCTATGCTGACATTCAATCAAAGACATTTGAAACCAGAACTGTTTTTCACATGTTTTTGTTAACTTAAGGCTGTGGCTCTCAAGTTTGAGGCTACCAATTGAGCTCTCTACCCTACAAAGCAATCTCCAGATGCCTGTATCTACCAATCAGAGAGTTGAGCCCTGAGCGTAGTTAGTTGCTGTAAAGTGTCAATCAGTAAATTCTGTCAAGTTTACATGACTTTTCTTTATTTTACCAAAATAAGCTGCTAATTGCATCTGGAAGGGGGATGCACTCTGTACAGTGACCCCTCCCCAAGCATCTGCAGAGTCTTGCTTCTCCCAAGCCGGCCAGGACTAGCAGCAAGGAGCCCCTGGCTGGGGTACTTCCAACAGCACGGAAGAGATCACACCCACCTCCACCTCCAGGAACCTCCTGCGGCTGCAGGAAGCTCTGCAGTTGCTGCCTTTCAGAGCCCAGAAGTGAGGGTGGCAATCCTATGGTGCGCGCGCTCTCTCACATACCCACCCTGCAAAATGTTTGTGACCCCCGCCACCCGCTCCCCCCACACTCCTCTGTATTTGGGTCAGGACCCTCCCCCCCCCCCCTCCACACTGTGAAATTTCAAATTTAAAATCTGAAAACATGAAATTTTACCAATTTTCAAATCCTAAGACTGTGAAATCAACCATAATGGTCCGTAAATTTGGTAGGGCCCTACCCATGGCTATCAATAACAGTTCTGCCAGCACCATCAGCACTTCCTGTAGCAGAAGGCACAGGCAGGGACTCCCCTACCAAACCATCACCACTGGCAGAGTCCCCTCCAATCAGCAAGGAGGGCCAGGGCAAGAACAAGCTCTACCCAGAAATCTGCAATGGCTGCTGCTACCACATCTCCCACCCACCTCAACCCCATTGTCCCTTTTACCAGCTATGGGAGCATCTGCCGTTCACCCCCAGGCATGTACCTAGGTGACTACTGTCCCTTTGCCATCCATTGTTCCTCCATTCACCGCTACCACTACTATGGCTCCACCACCACCTCCATCTCGAGCAGTCCACAAAGTTGTGGAGAGCGGCATTTTGGGTGGGGGCCTCTTTGTTCCTCTCGAGTCCTTAGAGGATCTGGCTGTAAGGGTGGCCCTCAGCTCTGTCCTGTCCTGCCTCCTCAGTGCTACCTTTTTAGCTTCCTCTTGCATCCCTGGGAAAACACCTCTCCCAGGACTCCCCTTCCCCCGGGTTGCAAGGATCCCATCCTCTGTTGCGTGCCTTTGTTCCACTGGCAAGTAATCCTCCCAGGTGCTACTGGTAGTGAGTGGCAGTGGGAATCTGGAGGGGTCTTTTGTAATACTCTATCAGGGCTTCCTCTACTGGATTCATTCACTGCTTTTTTTTTTTCCTGCCAGGCTTTGGGGCGTATCTGGAGGTAACTGTCCCTTGGCCCAGGGGTGGCCAACCTGTGGCTCTGGAGCCACATGTGGCTCTTCAGAAGTTAATATGCGGCTCCTTGTATAGGTGCTGACTCTGGGACTGGAGCTACAGGTGCCAACTTTCCAATGTTCTGGGGGGTGCTCACTGCTCAACCCCTGGCTCTGCCACAGGTCCTACCCCCCACTCTATTCCTTCCTGCCCCCTCCCCTGAGCATGCAGTGCCCTCGCTGTCCCCTCCCCGCCTCCTGCACGCGGTGAAACAGCTGATAGGGAGGAAGCAGCGCCGATTGGCAGGGCTGCCGATGGGTGGGAGGTGCTGGGAGCGGGTCGGGGGGAGTTGATTTGGAGGGCAGGGGGCTGCTGACATACTACTGTGGCTCTTTGGCAATGTACATTGGTAAATTCTGGCTTCTTCTCAGGCTCAGGTTGGCCACCCCTGCCTTGGCCTGACAAAGGATGCTGGGCACCCCTAACACCCAGGAGGGTGCTGGCCCTTCCACCACCAGTGACCCTAACTGCTTGGTTCCCCCTCCTCCTATGTCTCTGACAAATCCAATTTAGGCACTGGGCAGAGTGGATAAAAATCAATGCTTTTTTTTAAAAAATCAAAACTGGATTTTTTTTTTTGAGGAAAACTTATCTAAAGATAGTTTTAATTAAGATATGTTGTAGCTCAAAGATATCTCATCATGGAATAGGGATTATAAATTCTAATTCTGTCATATGAGAATATATTCATGTAATGCTCAAGAAAAAATTTGTAAATGAGTTCCAATAGCTTATGGATTAGGGACCCAATTTTATGGGGTTCCAGTGGCTTCTGTATTGATTATTTAGGTTAATCTTTCTATCTACCCAATGGGACTCAATGCTCAGTCTAGAAGATACCATCAAAGATGCTTAGTTTTGCAGTTCTCAAATTCTGGTTTTGTCTCAAGAGATAATATGCTTAACAGCAAAAATGTTTTAAAATAAATATATATAGAGGTGAGAAATAACAGACCTCAACCCTATTGTCCCTCTGCAAATTTGTGTACACAGAGTCAATCTCTTACCTTTCTCTAAAAGTGCAAACTTTTCAAAAAGTTCAGTGAATAGAAGATTTGGACAAATAGGAGACAAATCTGGACAAAGAGGAGAAGTCTGGAGATAAATGTGAGAAGGGATGGACAGGCAGTAGAAACGAATATGAAACTGTTTGAGAAGCATATTCCAGAAGTCTTGTGGTCTTTCAGTGTACCTTCATTGATTTGGGATCTACCATACCATTCTCTCACTCAAAGGGAAAACCTATAATGGTAGCAGGCTGTAAGAGAGACCCAATCTGGGAATATTTTAATGAAGTTCCTCTACCTGTGGGTAAGACCGGCATGCGTGCAAAATGCAAACAGTGCAACAAAGAAATGCAAGCCCTAGTTGTCCGAATGAAACAACATTATGAGAAGTGTTCCTTCTCAGGAGAAAACTGCTTTGAAGATGATGAAAGGAACATGTCTGAACATGCAGGATCTTCAGGTTGGTAAACTACTTTTTTTTTGTTTGTTTGTTTCATACTTCTTTCTTAAGGACTGCCTGTCTTCCTTCTTGGCCATTCTTGAATTCTCATGTTTGAGCAAAAAATACAGTTGTTACTCTATGGTACTATCATTTTAAATGCAGTTGTGATAAAAAATAGCTGAAATAAGCAGATCTTCCTTTTACAATTTCACCTCTAAAGTAGCACTGAGTGTCGGTGAACGCAATGAATAATACTAAATGAGCAGTATGGTGGTAATTAAATAACTGTATTGACTTATTTTGTTTAGGAGAATCCATAGTCAACATACAGGATTCTGAAGACTATCAACCTTCAAGATCACCATCATTTTCTACAGTTTCAGAGTTATCTGCCAGTGAGAGTGTTTCAGTCACATCATGTATGTCAGATAGCCACAGTATGACACCTGTAGCAAAAAGAGGAAAAAAAAACTCCATCCAAAAAAAACCAACCATAGATAAGTTTGTGATAAGAACCAGCAGATTACAAAAAGAGGTGATTGATTGATTGGAAAAATTGCCGGTTTGTTTATGCAAAAAGCTGTCCTTTCCGTATGATTGAGAACGCACACTTCATTAACATGGTTCAGTCATTAAGACCAGGATACAGTCCACCCAGCAGAGCAGGTGTCACAGGCAAATTGCTGGATAAAGTGTGTGAAAGAGAAACTGAGCAGTTTGCAAAAGGTCTAGAGGGTGAAATTGTTAACCTGAGTCTTGATGGGTGGAGCATTGTCCACAATAATCCTGTTGTATGTGCTTGTGTAACAGAAGGGAATGTCTTCCTTACAGAAACAATTGATACATCAGGAAATGCGCACGCAGCAGAATACTTATAAAAAGTAGCAGTAAAAGCTATAACAAACTTGGGGGGGAAAAAATTCAAATGTCTGGTATGCAGGTTGGTCACAGACAATGCTGCAAATGTATCAAAGATGAGAAGAAATTTAGGAGAGTCCCAGGCTACTCTCACTGCAGTGCTCATTTGATGCACCTCCTAGCCAAAGACTTCAGTGTTCCAGAAATAAAGGCTAATGTTGTTGAAATTGCAAAATACTTCTGTAACAACCACTTTGCAGCAGTTAGCTAACTGTCCCACAAGACATGCGATGGAACTCCGTAGTGGACTGTTTTGAGCACTATATCAAGAACTGGCCTAATCTGATGACAGTTTGGCTGTGACAGTGCCTTCTCTTTTTACACGATTTTGTTCACAAAGGTCTCAACGTTGGGCTTAAGAGAAATGTTGAACACCTGCTGGGTACCCTGAAGCCTACTTCTGTAGCCCTGAAGAAAATGCAGGGAAGTAGCTGTTTTATTGCTGATGCTGTTGAAATTTGAAAGGAATTGAGTGAGTTCTTAAAAAGAGAAATATGCAATGACAGAGTTCAATTACAAGCATTTTAAAAAAACGACTGGGACAAGCACTATCTCCAGCTCATTTTCTTGCAAATATTCTCAATACTCAGTACCATGGTCAAACCTTAACTGCTGAAGAAGAGGAGTTGGCTATGACATGGACATCCAGCAGTCCATCCATCCAACTATAATAAACTTTAGAGCTAAGGCTGAACCATTCAAGAAATACGTTTCTTTTAAAGAAAGTCACACCAGTGAACTGGTGGAAGTCACTTAAGCACTTGGATTCAGAGACTGTTGAAGTGGTGGTCTCCCTTTTTAACGCTGTTTCTGCTGGCGTAGAAAGAATATTTTCTTCCTTTTGGACGAATTCATTCCAAATTGAGAAATTGTTTAGGTCCTGAAAAAGCAGGAAAGCTTGTTTTTCTTTTCCAGATTATGAACAAACAGGAAAATGAAGGTGAAGACGACTGAATTAGCTGCAGAAGCCAATATTTTAAGTTTCTCATGTTGACCTGGCTGACATTGTCTGTCTGTGTGTCTGTCTGTCTGTCTATTTTAATTCTTGGGTTTAAAAAAAAAAAAATCATTAACTACTTTAGTTAAAAACAATTTTAACAAAAACAGCCCTGATTTTAAAGTACTTTAATGTTTAACAAAATTCAAAAATTCATATGCTTGTTTTGTTAAAATATTTATTATGTTTGCTGTTGAAGGAAAAAATCCAGAATACATAACGTTGTTTTAGTTGAATAAAACAATTTTAAATATCTGTCTGGTGGTGATCTCCTCTTAATACAGCATAGCAAGAAAATCCTCTAAATATTAATGATTAAGCTGTTGAATTGGAGATTGTTCACCTCCCAATGACTTCATAAATATCTGCTTCAGTTAGCTTTGGTAAATGAAATAACCAAACAATCATTCATTTTCTGATATAGCTGTAAAACTAATCTGAAAAGCTTTCAAAATAAATCATTTTAAAAGTGTATAGTGTGTACCTTCTAAAAATGAAACCTACATCTATCTCTGAGTCGTGAAGAATATGTATTAAGGTTATAACAACCAACAAGAATGCACTTCTTTGTAGAAATCCATGATTAAATTGAGTCTTCCTGACTAGTGATTTAAATCACAATTTAAGTTTGATTTAAATCAAATCCACCCTGGCACTGGGGTAGTTGCATCCAACTGAGCTGACAGACCACTCAGCTGTTAAATCAGGTGGGGTACTCAGAAGGTTGGGTTGAAGCAATGTCAGGGAGCCAGCCCATCTTGAGGGGAGACTGCCTTTTCCCGTCTTCCTATCCCTCATTTCTCTGGTCCCCATCTGATCACCCTTGCCTTGTGAGCCCACTCTCCAAACAGCAATGAGGATTGGATACTGGTGATGGGGAATGGAGGCAAGTGTGGCGAATGCGAGTCACAGGCCTAGCAACTCCCTCTGTTGTTAAAAGGGGGAGGAGGGACTGCTGTTCCTACTTCCACACTCCAGGAGAAGGTCCAGCAGCTGGAGCTGGCCAAGGAGACTCTGGTAGCAAAGCAGGACAGTGCTTACCCATCCTCTGGAGTCTCTAATTGAGAAGGCCTCAGAGAACCCACTCATGCAACACACACACTTTAATCATCTGTTTCCCACTCCCTGCTGGACCACATTTACATTTCCCGTTTTAACATCTTGTGGGCCCACTCCTCCAGCGTGCCTCTGGCCCCCTTCTTGGACCAACCTTTGGTGTCCATGATTGTTTCTCTGTTGCCTGAGCAGTCTGATCTTTCCTACTGGCATTTTAACAGCCTCAGTTGAGGGGGTTGGACCTTAGTTGTGGATAGGCTTAGGCCTGCCTGTTCCAGTTGCCACAACAGATACACACCTGACTTCCTCGAATGAGGTAGGGGTCCTACAGACAAGAGCCTCCTGTGCTACACCACCATGATTCGTCTCCAAAGCAGATCCATTCTGAGCACTGAATGAGGCAAGGGTTTGGAATGTATGCAGTTAGACTGTATTCTTATGCATAAAGGGGCCAAATTAAGGTTGCACAGGCAACCTTAATTCTGGCATGTGTTTGACTTTGCAATTTTAATATTATTTACATGCACAGAATGACACTAAATTTTATGTAAAGAAGGCTTGGATGTTTCGCTATGGACTTGTGTGCTTTTTCTGAGACCTTCAGTCTATATCTGTCTTCAATTGAGAGTGATGATAAATTCTTAGACATCTTTTCTCAATCATAAGGTGGTTTCACTTGCATGGTTTCTCTCATCTTTTTTTGGTGGGTGTGGGAAAGGAGGAGACATGATGGGCAAGACCTGAGCCACTTCTAATTTAAAAACATGAGGCTTCGTATCATAAATCAAAAAAGGCGCACACCCATTTTATTTCCCATGCGGGTACTCTTATCCCTTTCTTTGAAGTCTGCTTCTTTACCCCCGGGCCACAAATCTGAACTCTCCAGCTCTCTAGCAGTGTATGCTTAGCCTAGGAGCTTTTAACTTTCTTTTGGAACTAAGTTGGAAGTTGTGTAGATGGTGCCAAATTAGTTACCATTGTTTAAGAAAGAAATGGTGAAAATTGTATTGTCAACAGGGAGTTCTTGCTAAGCATGACAGTGTGGAAGCTGCAAATTTGGGAGAAAACTACATGTTACCCCGCCTCCAACTGCTCTTTCTTGGTATGAAAGTTACCTAGGGTTGTCACCATGTTCACTATGTTCTTGTTTGCAGTGAGCCATACCTGAAAAATCTTGCATTAGGTCCTCTCCACTGGGACGAGCCACAGTAGAAGCACTAGACTATTGGTCCTAGTGCTGTTGGTCACCTCTTCTGGAGTGTGTATTTTTTCACCAGTATTAATGGCCAGTTCACACTAGTCTTCTGCTCCTTATTACCAGTAGAGTTAGGTGATTTTTCAGAAAAAGCTTAGTGGACGCAGCCAGCAGGATGTGTTGACTTTGAAATTGCATTCTGTAGAGGACTGGGGCCTAGGAAATCTGGCCTAGCAGTTACAGCTCAGCCAGGATCCGCACATCAGGGATGGTAGTCGGTGAGCAGGGGTCGGAGGAATTGCTAGAGCTGGGTTCAGTAAGCCAGGGTCAGAGTCATATGCCAATTAGAGGTAGTACCAGGATGGAGTCAGGAGGCAAGAGTCAGGTTCATAGTCAAGCTGGGGTCAGAGAGGGGGATGAGGTGAGGTCTGAAGTTGCAACAGGCCAAAAGTCTGTGTGGTTGCCCAGACAACTTCCTTGGGCACCCTCCAAGATTAAATAGGGCACTTGGCCACTCAGATCTGCAGGGTACTGTCGCTCCTGGGTTCCTTGCATGGTACTTCCTGTGGCACCTGTGATCCATAGTGCTCCCTGGCTGTGGCTCCACATGACCTCACAATGGAACATCGGCAGTCCCAGGTTATAGTCCACACATCCTTACACTTTCACTTCCCTCTGTAGCCCAGAGGGTTTTTTGGTGTAATGTGTTTTTAAATACTAATATTGGAAGGAGTTTGGTTTACCTGTGAAAACCTGTTTGTTTTTGAGGGAGAGGGTTGACCGTTAGTTGACTCTCAGAACTATAGAGTCATAATAATGCATTGAAAATGTGATGTGATAAGTACTACAATATTAAATAATGTTAAGACAGTGTGGAAAACAGGCCTGTTACCTTTATACTGTCTGCTAAAATCTCTGTTCCGTAGTATGTTGAGGGGAGAAAAGGTACCATAAATAACTTTTAGAACTCTTAAGACATGAGAGGGAGTGAACTGTTAATATAAGCTTCTGGTGGTGTTTGGTGCTCTGCCTGTGGCTTTGTCTCCATCACAATGCATTTATTAAATCAAAAAGATACTCTGGTGTTTTAATACTATAATAAACCTGGCATAACACAGAACTAGGATTAAGACACATGGATCTAAGTCTTAAAAATTATTTCACCATCTGTTAAACCTGTAACATTGCAGAGCAATAGTCAGCATGTTAGTTTAACTCTTACTTTTATAAGTAAAGAATGCTTTGGTTTAGGCCCTAAATTTCAAAATTAGATTTCTTATTTTCCAACCGATAATCTACTGTAAGACTAACTGGATATTTATCATTAAATTTTCCCTTTTTCTTGTGCGCGCACACATGCACCGCCACCCTCCTCCCCCGGATGTCATTATTCATTTCTTCATACCATGGTAATGGAGTCGTTCATCTAATTGGTCAGAAATAATCCTAATATAAATAAAGTTACCATAACAAACACAAGTAAACTTTATGCAGATGGTGTTACGGTATTAATGCTACTAGAATTTCAAGAAGAAATCTTAAGGTTTGGCAAAACATCAGGATATTAAAAAAACTGGCAAATCAGAGCTCCTAGACATAAGTGTGCTCTCTGATCTATGGAAAGATATGAAAGATAATTCCAAATACAAATTGGTAACTACTTCAGTAAGATACCTGGGAATACACATTCCTAAAAGCTAGCAAGACATAATAATTATGCTCCATTGATTCCAGAGTATCAAAACATATCTGGAAAATTGGTCAAAATACAAAATTCCATAGCTATGCAAAATTGCATCAGTTAAGATGAGTATCTTACCCTAAATTAACATCCTTTTCGAAACACTTCTGGTATTTAGTTCTGTGCAATTCCTGATTAAACTAAATTGAGGAAATAAGAAATCCAGGGTTAAGCAGTCTAGTTTAGAAACCATGGCAAAAACTGTTCACTCTATCAAACTTTAAGCACCATTTATAAAGCTAGTCAAATTAGAAACCTAATGTACTGGCTAATGCCAAACCCTAATAAGCAGCAGGTAGACACAGAATGATTTCATTTTGAGAAATCAAATTCACCTGATTCCCTGGCTAAATAAATCTTATAGGTCAAAATCAATGTTTAATCACCCTTTTATGAAAGCAATAGTAGAAACTTGGGATAATTTATTTAGAGAGCTAAGCCACTGCTCATAGTAGATAATACGGAATTTAACCCCAGTAAAAGCCTGGGAAGTTTTGATGTTTAGGAATTTATAGGTATATCAACTTGGCCAGCTGTTTTGAAACCACACATTTTGATTGCTTGAGGGTACACAACTTGCCAGAAGACACCAAAATTCCAATATATCAATACCAATAATTGAGAAATTTGCATACCCACCCGCACAAAAAGGCAAACCTAAGCAGAAAACTGATGGAATTTGAAAAACTATTCACTACGTCTGTGAAACACAAAGGATTATTCTCCATTCTATATAAAGTAATCTCTAGCTTAGAGGAAATAGCTATGTTAATGAAAAGATGAAAAGTTGATGTAGGCATAGACACAAACTTTTGTCTATGAAGGGAGAAACCCCTTTGACAATAGCCAAAGTTAAACTCAAAATTAAGATATTAAAATAAAGAGGTAGAAGGAGAAAAGCTTGATCTGTAGAGTTTTGATAGGAAACAAGTCACACATCTAAATGTAAGAAAAGCAGAAATTTATAGATAAACATGAGATGAGACTTCAACTGATACTATCAAGTAAAAAGAAAAGACAGGAGAAAAGCATCAACCATAATGTGATCAATGTCACTAGGCTTGAGGAAAGCGACTAGTAGCAGGACTTGTTAATACAGCTTTAAGGATTTCCATATGCCAACTTAGTTACGTATTTGTATATAATACTAAGTTTAGATTGCTGTTATAAAAGAATGGAGGTGTGAATTTTTTTTAATGCTATTGCTGATTTGAACCAAATGCATGGAAAAGAATCCTATAGATGCGCCTTATCCAGCCAGACCATGACCCTGGGTAGCTGCCTCAGTTAGTGGAGAAATCTGCTTTAAAGAGTTATTTTGGAGGCTTAATTCTAAAGGACAGTGAGGAAAATTCTGTGTGGGGGTGTTATTCAGTTGTCCTCTTCAAAGTTATATGAAAGTTGCTGAAGTGCTGCAACTATCCACACATTAGCAATATATCCCATGATTTTCTAGGGAGAGGAAGATGGGGGTTGGAGGCATGAGGAGCAAGAATCAAGAAATGCCAATCAAGTTGTGCTACATCTACCCTAAAAGATGATGTGGGAAACTCTCATAGAAAATGCGAGTGAGCGGTAGCTCACGAACGCGTATGCTCAAATAAATTAGTTAGTCTCTAAGGTGCCACAAGTACTCCTTTTCTTTTTGCAAATAAAATTAGGTGGCTGGTAGTGTTCTGGTTAAAATCAGCTTGTTGCCATCAGGAATTACAGCTGTAAATGCACTGTGGTCTGCCTTGCCTTATAATAAGCTCTTTCTACTCTGAAGAGTAGACCACAATATGCCTTCAGCTAGATAATTGCTCTGGTGTCTGGCTTTTCCCAGAGTGACTGACAGAGCAGTAATAATACACAATGGTGGTTTTTTAAAAAAAAAAAAAAAAAAAAAAGACTGAACACATCTGGTAAAGACTTTAAAATCTAAAACTACACTCCTTTTCCTTTCACTCTCCCCCAGATAAATTCCCAGTGCCATTTAAAACATCTGTTTCAGACCTGTCAGTTTTCTATCTGTACGTTTTCCTTAAATGTCTGTCTTTTCTCCTCTATTTGATTGTCCAGGCAGGTGGCAAGGAAGGTAGTGGCATGCTGTTGTGCATATACTCGTTATATTAGTATGGCCTTTCAGAGGCTTTTCGTTCCTTGCCTTTATGCTATAGCTGTCAGCATTTTTCAAAAACAGGGAAATGGAGCAAGTACACAAACTAAACTACACCGGTATCCCTGACTTTACTGACTCCTTAGAACAGCAAGATGGAGAAATGCGATAGTGTTTCTTCAAAAAGTGGGTCACAGGAAATCTGTGAAAATAAAGGGAAAGATTAATGCTTTTCTGTACAGATAGTGTTCTTTCTCCTTGAATACAATGTCTAGACAGCCTTACTGTTTAGGGTAGACTAGTCTTAACAATTCAAATACTTGTCTAGGACAAGTGACTAAAATATGCTAAATCCTTCATATAATGTCGTGGTCCATCTAGATTTCATACTAACACAGAGCTGTATACTTCATGGTTAAATCAGTTATTAAACGTTTAATGTTCTGTAAGCTTTATTTTTAGGAAACCTGCTATAACAGCAGAAATAGCTGTCTAATGTGTTAAAACCAACTGTTCTCTCCATAGGCATGTAATTCACTAAGGCAGAAGCCAAGTAAACAGTTTGCTATGGGTTTGGTATAGTAGGTGTCTTACAACATTGCAGTAAAATTACTCAAGTGCAGTATTACCTTTGAATAGTCCTCCCCATAGAAGTATTGAAATACTTATTAATACTTCACCAGCAGACAACACTGTTCACTAAATGTACACAGTTGTGGGATATATTCAGTATCTTGAAACTGCAGGCTTGGTGCTGCTTTTTTTCCCCAGTTTGATGTGCTCCAAGAAAATCTCCTAGAAAATTAAAGCACCTTGTTGGAGAATTCTTAGCTCATTTATCAGGAAATGTGAAAACTTACAGCACATAGCTGAAATGTGCTTGCTTGTCCCATTTGTTGAGCGTCTGGTACAGATAAGTTTGTTATAACTCAAGTCCTCTTAATGTGACTGAGGACCAATTTGAAAATTGTATTTGCACTTCATAGAATACCAGGGTTGGAAGGGACCTCAGGAGGTCATCTAGTCCAACCCCCTGTTCAAAGCAGGACCAATCCCCAACTAAATCATCCTTAAGTGTGTACCTACTACTGTTACAGTGAACACAGAAATAGCTTATAACGAGGTAGAAGGTGAGACTTTTTTTTTTTTAATTTGTGCACTGTTTCATTGTCTTGTTTCTAGTCAATTGCACTTCGTCTTATGCATTAGCATGATGACTTTATTCTTAATCATAATATCAATCATAAGACATCTGTGTACCCTGGCGATTTTAATAGCCACGACATAGCATGGGGCTATTCAACAGATTAGTGCTGCAGGTGAACAGCTCACTGAGCTGTTCAGTGCAAAGCAAAAGGGTACCTTCCATTCAGCCTGAAGAAGGAAAAAAGAATAGACACTTGACTTACGTTTTGTGTCCATTGACTCCAGCAGATTACCACTTACTGCCTTTCAGACTGTCCTGGACAACTTCCTGCACAGTCAGCACTGGCCAGTAGTGGTGGTATACATTGTCTTCAAACTCTTGTCACTACCAGCATCTCAAACATCAGTAGCATACCAAAAAATTCTAAAAACTTTGACTCTTTCACAAAGCTGCTTATTGAAGCCTCAAAGAAGAATATCACCCTTGGTTACAGGAACTTCTTTATGCCATGATGGAGTTGAGAGAGTAAAACACTCCTAAGGGAGTATGAAGCTACTGGTGACCTGGACTTAGCCACTGCTCTCCTGGAGTTGACGATGGAGTCTACAACAGTGGTACCCAACTTTATTACACAAGAGGGCCACATAAACCTAAGCACAACCTTGTGTGGGCCAAACAGCTTCTATATATTTTAATAAGCTTTAAAGTTGCCTGTACTGATTTATAGTTATCTTACTTCGTGTGTATTTAGATAAACAATACTGTACGTAGCTTGTTTCTATTTTCACACCTGTGTAAACTAAAATGTTCTAAACATGACACAATGCTAATAAATCTCCCTTTAGTATATTGTGTTGAAGCAGGCTGCAGGCCTTCTGAAATGCTCTGGCGGGCTGTAGATTGGGCACCCAGGTCTACAAGATGACGACAATGGACAGCAACAGTGGAGGCCACAAACTTAATGCACTCAAGCTGGAAAGCATGGACCCTTCTGTGGTACCTAGGTGAAGTTGTGCGCATACCACATGTCACTGTTAGCAGCATTGCCAGCCACCTACCAAAAAATTCCAAAATTTTTGTAAGCTGACAAAACAAAAAGAGGCAAAAACACCTCTTACGGAATTCTGCCCACAAAGTGCCCCTTCATCAAGTCTGTCAGTCCTTTACAAGAACTGAGATTGATGCTGGCATTGACAGATGGCACAGTTGATGGCAGCGCTACTTATTGTAGTCATCGCCGCCAGCAAACTCCCAACCACTTTGTGACAATCTTAGGACTGGAAGGGACCTCGAGAGGTTATCTAATAGAGTCCCCTGCACTCATGGCAGGACTAAACATTATCTAGACCATCCCTGACAGGTGTTTGTCTAACCTGATCTTAAAAATCTCTAGTGATGGAGATTGCACAGCCTCCCTAGGCAATTTGTTCCAGTGGTTAACTACCCTCACAGTACATTTTTCCTAATGTCCAGCCTGAACCACCCTTGCTGCAATTTAAGCCCCCTTGCTTCTTGTCCTATCCTTAGAGGTTAACAAGAACTATTTATCTCCTCCTCTTTTGTAACAACCTTTTATGTACTTGAAAACTGTTATGTCCCCTCTTTTCTTCTCCAGACTAAACAAACCAACTTTTTTCAGACTTCCCTCATACGTCATGTTTTCTAGACTTCTAATCATTTTTGTTGCTCTTCTCTGGACTTTCTCCAGTTTGTCCAAATCTTTCCTGAAAGGTAGCCTTCAGAACTAAACACACTACTCCTGTTGAGGCCTACTCAGCGTGGAGTAGAGCAGAAGAATTATTTCTCGTGTCTTGCTTACAACATTCCTGCTAATACATCCTAACGTGATTGCTTTTTTTTTTTTTTTTGCACTTATTACACTGACTCATATTTAGCTTGATCCACTATGAACCCCAGATCCCTTACTGCAGTACTCCTTCCTAGGCAGTCCTTTCCCATTTTGTATGTATGCAACTGATTGTTCCTTCCTAAGTGGTGTACGTTGCATTTGTCTTTATTGAATTTCATCATGTTTGCTTCAGCGTGGTATCGTCCATAAATTTTTATATGTACTCTCTCTATGCCGTTATCTAAATCATTGATGAAGATATTGAAAAGAGCCATGTGCGACCCTACTCAGTATGCCCTTCCAGCTTGACTCTGAACTACTGATCGCTACTCTCTGGGAATGGTTTTCCAACTAGCTGTGCACCCACCTTCCAGTAGCTCCATCTTAGTTGTATTTCCCTAGTGTGTTTTGAGGTCATGTGAGATAGTATCAAAAGCCTTTACTAAAGTCAAGATGTGCCACATCTACTGCTTCCCCATCCACAAGGCTTGTTAACCTGTCAAAGAAAGCTATTGGGTTGTTTTGACCTTTTTTCCTTAACAAATCCATGCTGACTGTTATCACTTTATCTTCTAGGTGTTTGCAAATTGCTTAATTATTTGCTCCATTACTTTTCTGGGTCCTGAAGTTAAACTGACTGGGGTCTGTAATTCCCCAGTTGTCCTTATTTCTCTTTTTATAGATTGGTAGTATATTTGCTCTTTTCCAGTCCTCTGGAATCTCTCCTGTCTTCCCTGACTTTTCAAAGATAATCACTAATGGTCATATCTCCTCAATCAGCTCCTTAAGTACTTTAGGATGTATTTAATCAGGCCCTGGTGACTTGAAGACATCTAACTTGTAACTTAAAGTAATTTTTAACTTATTTCCATATTTTAGACTCTGAGTCTGCTTCATTTTCACTGGCATTCACTATCAGATGTCCAGGCACTACTAACCTTTTGGTGAAAACTGAAACGAAGTCATTTAGTATTTTGATATTTCCACACTTTCTGTAACTGTGTTCTCCCCCTCATTGAGTAATGGGCCTGCTCTGCCCTCGGTCTTGCTCTTCCTTCTATGCATTTGTAGAATGTTTTCTTGTTACCCTTTATGTCTCTAGCTAGTTTAATCTCTTTTTGTACCTCAGCCTTCCTAATTTTGTCACTACACGCGTATTTGTTTATATTCATCGTTTGTAATTTGACCTAGTTTCCACTTCTTGTGGGACTTTTTTTGAGTTTCAGATCATTGAAAATCTCCTGGTTAAGCCAGGGTGGTCTCTTGCCATACTTCCTATGCATTAGGATAGTTTGCTCTTGTGCTTTTAATAATGTCTCTTTGAAAAACTATCAACTCTCTTGAACGGTTTTCCCCCTTAGACTTGCTTTCAATGGGATCTTACTTACCAAATCCCTGAGCCTGCCTTTTTGAAATCCATTGTCTTTACTGGGCTCTTTCCCTCCTACCATCCTTTAGAATCATGAACTCTACCATTTTATGATCACTTACACCCTAGCTGCCTTCCACTTTGGGGTTCAAATTCTCAACTAGTTCCTCCCTGTTTGGTCAAAAACAAATCTAGTACAGCCTCTCCCCTAGTAGCTTTCTCCACCTTCTAAAATAAATTGTTTCCAATCCATTCCAAGAACCTGTTGGATAATCTGTGTCCTGCTGTGTTGTTTTCCCAACAGATATCTGGGATTAAAGTCCTCCATCACCACCAAGGTCATCGCCATTTTAAAACCTGGTGTGACTGGACTCCACGGGAGCGCTGCTGAGGTCACTCAATTAGGGTGAACTGCAAAGAATGGGGCAGATAATCCCCAAAGCTGGTGGATATTTTCTATACTTACATTTACCAAGCCAGCCCAAAACAGCTTCTTTATTACCTCAGTGGTTGCCCAGAAGCCAACAACACAGTTCCCTTGAAGTAACCCAGCCTCAGGCCTCCATCCAGGTACCCAAGTCAAATACGATTATTTCTGAGACTCGCTTATTTCATCATATAAAAGCAAAGGTTCTACCAATCCCAAAGGATTGGACACATTACCTCCCAGGTTAATGAATATTCCAGATATTATCCAAATGCACGCTTACAGTCAATTATTAATGAAACTAAAATTTATTTAAAAAATAGTATACATACAGACATGAATTCAATTCCTGAGGTTCAGATTTATAGCAGAGATGGTAAGCTTTATAGATGGAAAGAGTTCTTTTTTATTTTAGTCCATATGTTATAGTCCAATGCCCAATATATTAAGGTGGACCAGTCAGCACTGGGATCTTAATCTTGTGGCTTAAGCTTCTCCTGTATTGAAGCCTCAAGCAGATCTGAGATGACAGGATCAGGACCCAGAGGTCTTTTTATATCATTTTCTAGCAGCCTGTTTACCCAGACAGTCCTAGGTAAACAGTAAGTTTTCGATGTAACCTTCTGTTTCCTGAACACCACCAGTAATTAGTTACACAAATTAACATAGGGCAATTTATTCATTAGACAGTCTATTACAAACTTCAAAGAGAGATATAGACAATGACATTATTTCACTCAAGATTAATCTAAATGTTAATATTCCCTTTTGATCTCTGAATTAATAGTGATAGTGACAGACCGGAACAGTCTGTTTATGTGGCTGTCCTCTAAGATACATGCAATTAGTATAACCTCTAATTCTTTAATACAGGTTTGCATTTCAAAGTTCTAGCCTATCTAGCCTTAATTACCATTTCTAACATGTTTCTACAGGCTGACTCTGGGTTAATTAGCCTACAGGATACTTAACCCTTTCCGGTCATGGGCTACATTCTTTATAAGAATCGTTGCAAGTATATAACAGTGGTAGAAATAATGATTTGCATGATTATCTTTTAATTACACAATGTCACACCTGGAAAGGCATTCAGTGACCCCCAAAAGCTACTGCCCTGTGTATGTTGTACAGAGGAGAGAAAATTACTGGGGGCAATCCTGGCGAGGCAGACCACGGTTCCCACAGAGTGAGCAGGTTTCAGGGCAGGGCAAAGCTGCTGTGACCAGTTGTTTGCACTGACTACACATATTGAGGCCAGCTTTCAGCAGGCACTTTAAACAAGTGCAACTTGTCATCCGCCTGTGACGCTATCTGGCATAAGGGGCTCTGCTGAAGCTATCCAACCTTGTCAGTGCAATCAGATGGTTTTGATTCATTAGGTCAGTGTTTTTGGACAGAATGTTCCATTTCCATCAGCAGTCAGGTTGGCAAAAAGGCGAATCTGTACAATGGCCTCCCAAGGGATCAGTTTATTCCCCAGCCAAGTCGTGGGTACCTGTTCAGGGAAAAAGCTTGCACGCAGACCTTGTTGATATCCAACTAAATGTGTCTGAGACTTGTAACTGGCACCCTGAAGTCCATTGTAGTGCCTTGGTTTCCAGGCCTCTCAAACATCCTTCCTCCAACCAGCCAGTGAGAGAGGAATATGTTGCATAAGTACAAGAAAGCTGTTACTAACCAAAGCTCCCGCTCCATGACAACCTGAACTTTTTCACCTGCCTCACACTCCTCTTAAGCCCCGCTGACCATTCTGAGCATCTAGAGAAGCTCTTCTGTTATCCAACTTCAACCCTGGCAGATGCAATGGGCAGGCTCTGACATAAATAACGTGCACCCTGTAGATGATCCCACCATTAAACCTCTCCTGGTGTCTTACTCATCCATTGTCTTCAGCAGAGCATCAGCCGTATAGGGACGTTACATGGATTGCGTGCACCTGCTGCACTAAAGAAGAATCAAGGATTTGCCACAGCATGAATGCGGAGACCTCCAAACTGTGAAGCAAGTGCCCCACCTTTTCATTTACAGGAGCTATAGCGTCTCCTGAAGCCCTCAAATGGATTTCAGACCTTTCTATTAACTTGTAAATGTTCCTGTTTCAATGTGAAAGATGATTACTTTTGTGAACTTCTCTGAGGGGAACTCATCTGTATGCTGTTCTCCAGGCTCTGCAGTGTGAGTACTATGGTAGCTTTTTTGCTGCTGTTTTGAAGTTTGGGACCAGAAGGACATTTACTTTCCTGGACCTCTGCACAGGATGGAGAGACAACTCCTCTCTTTGCTCCCCAGGACCCTCAACATAGATATGGGGCACTATATTTAGTGCTTTGCCCCTGTGCTCATGAACAGGTTCCAGAGATAGTTTCGGGGAGAGCAAGCCCCCCTGAAAGGTAGATTATCTTGAGTAAGATCCCTACCACAGGACAGGTCCAGAAGCCAAGAGACTGTGGATTTGGAGGAGAAAGTAGAAGCCAAACCCCGCACTGGTCTCCCCCAGCAGAGGAGAGGCAGTGTTGGGACTGGAAGGGACCACACTCATAAGAGGAATCGGAAGGAGCAGGGGACAGGAGGTAATGGGGGTCCTAGTCTCTTGAGGAAACAGGACAGTGGGAGCATCTAGGCTGAGACCAGGAAGCAGGGTTGCTTATCCTGTTCCCATAAAGAAACCTGGACCATGTGAGTTGAGTTTGGAAGAGGCATGCTAGTAAGGATCCTCAGCCCAACTCCCTCCACAAAATCTGTGGCCTGGAGCAGATAGGCTGAGAAGACAGCAGAGATTACCCTCTGCCTGCTGGGAAGACCACTGAGAGTGCCCCCTGCCAGCACAGGCTAGTCTAGGAGGGCTGGTGGGCACAAGGACTTTGTCATACCCAACATCTACCCACCTTCCATGGGAATAAAAGAGCCAAGAGCTGCTAGGTCTTTAAAGAAAGGGGTGGCTGACCTTTGCCTCCTGGGAGTGCATGCACAGCAAGGGGCTTTGACCCTCTCGTGAAAATTCCCAGTGCCCCATACTGTTCATACTCCCTGTTCTGGGTAGGTCCTTCACACAGCAATAGGAGAGACACTCTCTTTAACTTAAACAGTCAAACTTTTTAAAACACTTGCAGGATGCTCAGAGGTTGGTCATTGTCCCCAAAACTAATTGTCATGTGAAATTGATCAGTTTCAAGTTGTCCTTCCTTTAATTTTGCTCTGCAAAGAATAGGGTAAAAACAGCCTGAAACCTGATTCTGGCATGCCCAGCTTTGGGGTTTGTATAGAGCTATTTTCACAGGAACTCTTAGTAAGCACTGACTTAATATGACTTTGAAATTGTCAAGGGTCTTAAACAAACTTGTTCCTTCAGGAAGCTGAGCTCAGGATAACCTGAACTCTCTCTTTATATTAAAAGATCTCTGTTTTAGTGTTCTCACTAATTGATCTGGCAGTTACTATTAATTTTTTTTAAAAAGTATAGGCATATGCATATTAATATGCATTAAACTGATTAAAATTTTATTTTCCTACTTTCTGATAAAACAGCAGTTAGACTTATTAGCTTGGCTCCTCTAAAAGTGAAATTTGGACTCTAAATCTTCTGTCTTTCATCTTTCTGAGAAAGTGGTGATTGCTTGCTCTGTTAATTCATTCTGAGAATCAAGTATTACTATTAGGGTATGTCTACACTACGAAGTTATGTTGAATTTATAGAAGTCGGTTTTTTAGAAGGCGTTTTTATATAGTCGATTAATGCTCTAAGTGCATTAACTCGGTGGAGTGCTTCCACGGTATCGAGGCTAGCGTCGACTTCCCACAGTCTCCTCCGCCCCTTGGAATTCTGGGTTGAGATCCCAATGCCTAATGGGGCAAAAACATTGTTGCGGGTGGTTCTGGGTACATGTCGTCAGGCCCTCGCTCCCTCCCTCCCTCCGTGAAAGCAACAGCAGGCAATCATTTCGCACCTTTTTTCCTGAGTTACCTGTGCAGTCGCCATACCATGGCAAGCATGGAGCCCGCTCCGCTCACTGTCACCATACGTCTCCTGCATGCTGGCAGATGCGGTACTGCATTGCTACACAGTAGCAGCCCATTGCCTTGTGGCAGCAGACAGTGCAATAGGCCTGATAACCATTGTCGTCATGTCCGAGGTGCTCCTGGCCGCGTCTGTAAGGTTGGTCAGGAGCGCCTGCGCAGACATGGGCGCAGGGACTGAAATAGGAGTGCCTCAACCAGGTTATTCTCTTTAGTCCTTCTGGCAGTCCTACTGCAGCGTCTTCTGGCGAGCAGCCAGGAGATGAGGATGGCTAGCAGTCCTACTGCACTTTCTGCCGCCAGCCAAAGATGTAAAAGATAGATGGAGTGAATCAAAACAAGAAATATACAAAGGAAATCTGGTGTTCATTTGCTCCTCCCTCCCTCCTTGAAATTAACGGTCGACAATCGTTTTGGTGAGGTCTGTCAGGGGCACCTTGAAAAGTTTAATGGCGATTCAGTCCTGCCTGAAATACTGGGGGAGGGATAACTCAGTGGGTTGAGCATTGGCCTGCTAAACCCAGGGTTTTGAGTTCAATCCTTGAGGGGGCCGTTCTTTGAGACAGTTGTTTTTGTTTCTCCCTGATGAAAAGCCACCCCCTTTGTTGATTTTAATTCCCTATAAGCCAACCTGTAAGCCATGTCATCAGTCGCCCCTCCCTCCGTCAGAGCAACGGCAGACAATCCGCTCCTTTTTTCTGTGAAGACGCCATACCATGGCAAGCATGGAGCCTGCTCAGATCACTTTGGCAATTAGAAGCGCGTTAAACACCACATGCATTAACCAGCAGTATATGCAGCACCAGAACCTGGCAAAGCGAAACCGGGCGAGTAGGCGACGTCAGCGCAGTGACGAGAGTGATGAGGACATGGACAGACTTCTCTCAAAGCATGGGCCCTGGCAATGCGGGAATCGTGGTGCTAACAGGGTAGGTTCATGCGGTGGAATGCCAATTCTGGGCCCGGGAAACAAGCACAGACTGGTGGGACTGCATAGTGTTGCAGGTCTGGGACGATTCCCAGTGGCTGCAAGACTTTCACATGCGTAAGGGCACCTTCATGGAACTTTGTGACTTGCTTTCCCCTGCCCTGAGGCGCATGAATATCAAGATGAGAGCAGCCCTCACAGTTGAGAAGCGAGTGGCAATAGCCCTGTGGAAGCTTGCAATGCCAGACAGCTACCGGTCAGTTGGGAATCAATTTGGAGTGGGCAAATCTACTGTGGGGGCTGCTGTGATGCAAATAGCCAACGCTATCACTGAGCTGCTGATATCAAAGGTAGTGACTCTGGGAAATGTGTGGGTCATAGTGGATGGCTTTGCTGCAATGGGATTCCCTAACTGTGGTGGGGCCATAGACGGAACCCATATCCTTATCTTGGCACTGGAGCACGAGGCCAGTGAGTACATAAACCACAAGGGGTACTTTTCAATGGTGTTGCAAGCACTGGTGGATCACAAGGGACGTTTCACCAACATCAACATGGGATGGCTGGGAAAGGTACATGACGCTCGCATCTTCAGGAACTATGGTCTGTTTCAAAAGCTGCAGGAAGGGACTTCATTCCAGACCAGAAGATAACCGTTGGGGATGTTGAAATGCCTATAGTTATCCTTGGGGACCCAGCCTACCCCTTAATGCCTTGGCTCATGAAGCTGTACACAGGTAGCCTGGACAGTAGTCAGGAGCTGTTCAACTACAGGCTGAGCAAGTGCAGAATGATGGTAGAATGTGCATTTGGACCTTTAAAAGCGAGCTGGCGTAGTTTACTGACTTTTAGACCTCAGCGAAACCAATATTCCCATTGTTATTACTGCTTGCTGTGCGCTCCACAATATCTGTGAGAGTAAGGGGGAGGTGTTTATGGCGGGGTGGGAGGTTGAGGCAAATCGCCTGGCCGCTGGTTATGTGCAGCCAGACACCAGGGCGGTTAGAAGAGCACAGGAGGGCGCGGTGCACCTCAGAGAAGCTTTGAAAACCAGCTTCGTGACTGGCCAAGCTACTGTGTGAAAGTTCTGTTTGTTTCTCATTGATGAACCACCACCTCCCCCCCCCCTTGGTTCACTCTACTTCCCTGTAAGCTAACCACCCTCCCCTCCTCCCTTCGATCACCGCTTGTAGAGGCAATAGTCATTGTTGCTTCACATTCATGCATTCTTTATTAATTCATCACACAAATAGGGGGATAACTGCCAAGGTAACCCGGGAGGGGTGGTGGAGGAGGGAAGAACAAGGCCACACAGCATTTTGGAACTTATTGAATGCCAGCCTTCTGTTGCTTGGGCAATCCTCTGGGGTGGAGTAACTGGGTGGCCAGAGAGGCCCCCCGCCACTGCATTCTTGGGTGTCTGGGTGAGGAGGCTATGGAACTTGGGGAGGAGGGTGGTTGGTTACACAGGAGCTGTAGCGGTGGCCTGTGCTCCTGCTGCCTTTCCGGCAGCTCAACCATACGCTGGAGCGTATTAGTTTGATCCTCCAGCAGCCTCAGCATTGACTCCTGCCTCCTCTCATCACGCTGCCACCACCTATCAGCTTCAGCCCTCTCTTCAGCCCGCCACCTCTTCTCCTGGTAATTTTGTGCTTTCCTGCACTTTGACATTGTCTGCCTCCACGCATTAGTCTGTGCTCTGTCAGTGTGGGAGGACAGCATGAGGTCAGAGAACACTTCATCGCGAGTGCGGTTTTTTTTGCCTTCTAATCTTCGCTAGCCTCTGGGAAGGAGAAGATCCTGTGATCCTTGAAACACATGCAGCTGGTGGAGGAAAAGAAAAGGGACAGGTATTTAAAACACATTTTATAGAACAATGGGTACACTCTTTTTCACAGTAAACCTTGCTGTTAACATTACATACATAGCACGTGCTTTTGTTACAAGGTTGCATTTTGCCTCCCCCCACCATGTGGCTAACCCCTCACCCCTCCCTGTGGCTAACAGTGGGGAACATTTCTGTTCAGCGACAGGCAAACAGCCCAGCAGGAACGGGCACCTCTGAATGTCCGCTTAAGAAAAGCACCCTATTTCAACCAGGTGACCATGAATGATACCACTCTCCTGAGGATAACAGAGATAAAGAACGGATGTTGCTTGAACGGCAGCAAACATACACTGCAATGCTTTGTTCTGCAATGATTCCCGACTATGTGTTACTGGCCTGGCATGGTAAAGTGTCCTGCCATGGTGGATGGAATAAGGCTACCCTCCCCAGAAGCCTTTTGCAAAGGCTTTGGGAGTACATCTAGGAGAGCTTTACAGAGATGTCCCTGGAGGATTTCTGCTCCATCCCCAGACACGTTAACAGACTTTTCCAGTACCTGTACTAACCGTGAATGCCAAGGCAAATTAATCATTAAACCCGCTTGCTTTTAAACCATGTATACTATTTAAAAAGGTACTCACCAGAGGTCCCTTCTCCACCTGGTGGGTCCGGGAGGCAGCCTTGGTGGATTCGGGGGGTACTGGCTCCAGGTCCAGGGTGAGAAACAGTTCCTGACTGGCGGGAAAACCGGTTTCTCCGCTTCCTTGCTGTGAGCGATCTACAACCTCATCATCATAATCTTCCTTGTCCCCAAAACCTGCTTCCGTGTTGCCTCCATCTCCATTGAAGGAGTCAAACAACACGGCTAGGGTAGTGGTGGCTGAACCCCCTAAAATGGCATGCAGCTCGTCATAGAAGCGGCATGTTTTGGGCTCTGACCCGGAGCGGCCGTTTGCCTCTCTAGTTTTCTGGTAGGCTTGCCTCAGCTCCTTAAGTTTCACGCGGCACTGCTTCGGGTCCCTGTTATGGCCTCTGTCCTTCATGCCCTGGGAGATTTTGACAAATGTTTGGCATTTCGAAAACTGGAACGGAGTTCTGATAGCACGGATTCCTCTCCCCATACAGCGATCAGATCCCGTACCTCCCGTTCGGTCCATGCTGGAGCTCTTTTGCAATTCTGGGACTCCTCTGCTGATGAGCTCTGCATGGTCACCTGCAGCTTGCCATGCTGGCCAAACAGGAAATTAAATTCAAAAGTTTGCGGGCCTTTTCCTCTGTACCTGGCCAGTGCATCTGAGTTGAGAGTGCTGTCCAGAGCGGTCACAATGGAGCACTCTGGGATAGCTCCCGGAGGCCAATACCGTCTAATTGTGTCCACAGTACCCCAAATTCGACCCAGCAAGGCCGATTTCCACGCTAATCCCCTTGTCGGGAGTGGAGTAAAGAAATATAGATTTTAAGAGCCCTTTAAGTCGGAAAAAAGGGCTTCGTCGTGTGGACGGGTGCAGGGTTAAATTGATTTAACGCTGCTAAATTCAACCTCAGCTCCTAGTGTAGACCAGGGCTTAGTGTTTTTTGGGAGAGCTTTCCAGAACACAGGATCGGTGCCTACAAATAGTTTTATAAACTTTTGAAAATATTTTCCCTTCTGTTCAAAATGTGTATTAAGGATCTCTTTGGTATTGGCTCTGTCAGACTGTTTCTGCTGCCTTGTTGCTCACCTTTCTGGTGCCAACAAACCTCATTAAACTAGTTAGCGGATTTCCAGTGCGATGCAGAAACGGAAATAAGTCAAACTCCACTTTTGTTGTCCTGGCTGGAATACAGGCTGCTATGATGGCAGTTAACCAGGGGGAAAAAATAAGACCTGGTATATTGTGGGAGGACCAGCTGCAAACGAAGGGGATGATCAATAAATAAAACATGAGATCAGTGTACTAGCACAGTGGTTCTCCAAGCCGGTCCGCCGCTTGTTCAGGGAAAGCCCCTGGTGCGCCGGTCCGGTTTGTTTACCTGCCGGGTCCTCAGGTTTGGCCGATCACGGCTCCCACTGGCCAATGGGGCTGCGGGAAGGGCGCCACAACCCCCATTGGCCTGGAGTGGTGAACCGCGGCCAGTGGGAGCCGCGATTGGCCACACCTGCGGACACGGCAGGTAAACAAACTGGCGCTCCAGGGGCTTTCCCTGAACAAGCGGCGGACCGGCTTTGAGAACCACTGCACTAGCAGATAAGGTGTTTTGATAGTTAAATGATTGGTCTGACTCTGAAACCTTGTTTTATAACTTGTTACATACCCAGAGAAGTCCTTAATGTTGATAAATTTAGGTTTATAATATTTGTCAGTTGCTGTCAGATTTATATAAGCTACAGACTTGCAGTCTGGCCTTCATCCACCATGATCAACTATAAACCATTTTACCAATTTAATTACAGCAGTGTCTAAGTATAACTTACTGTAACTGATAGCACCATGAGATGTTTAACGTGAGGCCACTGATATAACTAAGCAAGATGCTGTTTGTTCTATACGTTATGGAAGCAGTCCTCCTTTTCCTATTTCCCGCAGTACTTATACTATTATAATCTGCCCTCTTAAGTTAAAACTCATTGGGGACATTGTTTGTTACTGATCAACGTTGTTATTGAACCAATATTTCTAACAATTACCACTATAAGAACAAGAGGCATGGAATTGTTGTACTGGTATTTGACTTTTTGTCTATTCGATGTCATGGAATTGCCTTCCTCAATATTTAAACCTTTTTTACAGGTAAGCAAGTGAGAACCAAACTGTCACAGGCCTTTAATCACTGGCTGAATGTTCCAGAAGATAAAATACAGGTACCAGTCACTTTCTCTGTATTGCTTAAAAAGGAGGTATTTTTAAAACTAGAAGAGGTACAGATGACGGATACCGTTAGTTTAGATAGTATTGAATACGGATGAATCCCAAACACTTCCATTTATTTTTTGCTGAAGGTGGCTTGACTTGTTGGAAAGCAGTTTGCTATGGCTTGCAGCCTTGTGAATTTAATGTTAATAAAAAGGTAAACATCTGCTTATTAACATTACTCAAAATATTACACACAAAAAAGTAACCCCTTGGTGTCTGGCTGTGTGCCCCCGCCATGTGACTCTGTCAAGTCAAACATTCTCTTCAGAAATCTAGTCTGCAGTGCATTTTTTCTAAATTAACTAAATCTAAGGTATAAAAGCTTCTCACCAAATATCTGACGAGATCAATTCTTCAACTCTTATTTCTGACAGTGTTATCCAGCCAGTCCCTACGTTGATTTCATTAGTGACCTGTACCTCATTGTTGAGGTTCTTGTTAGGACTGTCGAGATTAAAAAAAATTAATCGCACTGTTAAGAAATAATAGAATACCATTTATTTAAATATTTTGGATGTTTTCTACATTTTTCAAATATACTGATTTCAATTACAACATAGAATACAAAGTGTACAGTGCTCATTTTATATTTTTATTACAAATATTTGGACTGTAATACTATTTATTTTTCAATTCACCTAATACTAGTATTCAGAAATAAAACACTCAGTCCTACTTCTTGTTCGGCCAGTTGTTCAAACAAACAAGTTTGTTTACATTTACAGGAGATAATGCTGCCCACTACTTGTTTAGTGACACCTGAAAGTGAGAACAGGCATTCGTATGTCACTGTTGTAGCCAGGGTCGCAAGATATTTGTGCCATATGTGGTAAAGAGTCATGCTTTGACCACCATTCTGAGGACATGCATCCATGCTGATGACTGTTTCTGCTTTATAACAATCCAAAGCAGTGCGGACCGAAGCATGTTCATTTTCATCATCTGAGTCAGATGCCACTGGCAGAAGGTTGATGATTTTTTTTTTTTTTTTTTTTTGGTGGTTCGCGTTCTGTAGTTTCCTCATCAGAGTGTTGCTCTTCTAAGACTTATGAAAGCAAGCTCCACACCTTGTCCCTCTCAGATTTTGGAAGGCACTTAAGATTCTTAAACTTTGGGTCGAGTGCTGTAGCTATCTTTAGAAATCTCACATTGGTACCTTCTTTGCATTTTATCAAATTTGCAGTGAAAGCGTTCTTAAAATGAACACGTGCTGGGTCATCATCCGAGACTGACATAATACAAAATATATGGCAGAATACAGGTAAAACAAAGCAGGCGACATATAATTCTCCCCAAAGGAGTTCAGTCACAAATTTAATTAACACATTTTTTTTAATGTGCATCAGTATGGAAGCATGTCCTCTGGATGGTGGCTGAAGCACGAAGGAGCATACAAATGTTTAGCATATCTGGCACGTAAATACTGTACCTTGCAATGCCGGCTACAAAAGTGCCCTGCAAACGCCTGTTCTCACTTTCAGGTGACATTGTAAATAAGAAATGGGTAGCATTATCTCCCGTAAATGTAAACAAACTTGTTTGTCTTAGCAATTGGCTGAATGAGTAGTAGGACTGAGTGGACTTCTAGGCTCTAAAGTTTTACATTGTTTTGTTTTTGAGTGCAATTATCTAACCAAAAAAACCTACATTTGTAAATTGCACTACAGTACTTGTATGAGGTGAATTGAAAAATACTATTTCTTTTATCATTTTTACCGTGCAAATATTTGTAATAAAAAATAATATACAGTGAGCACTGTACACTTTGTATTCTGTGTTATAACTGAAAACATATGTGAAAATGTGGAAAACATCCAAGAATATTTAAATAAATGGTATTCTATTGTTTAATCGCGAGATTAATTTTTTTAATCACTTGACAGCCCTAGTCCCTTCATATTCTTTTTTGGGAGGTATACGTAGGTCTTTTGTACACGTGCCTTTCACAAAAGCAATGATGATGCGATTTCCTTCGTCAAATAAGAAACATGATAAGCTGGTAGCACAAGAGTAATGTTTCACTTAGAAAGGCAATGGAAAAGACCACGAATAAGAACTTAAGAATGGCCATACTGGGTCAGACCAATGGTCCATCTAGCCCAGTATCCTGTGTTCCGACAATGGCCAATACCAGATGCCCAAGAGGGAATGAACAGAAGAAGTAATCATCAAGTGATCCATCCCCTGTTGCCCATTCCCAGCATCTGGCCCAAAGAGTCTAGGGACGCTTCAGAGCATGGTTTTGCATCCCTACCCATCCTGGTTTATAGCCATTGATGGACCTATCCTCCATGAACTTATCTAATTCTTTTTTTGAGCCCTGTTAGAGTCTTGGCCTTCGCAACATCCTCTGACAGTGAGTTCCGCAGGTTGACTGTGCGTTGTGTGAAGAAATACTACCTTTTGTTTTAAACCTGCTGCCTGTTAATTTCATTTGGAGACCCCTAGTTCTTGTGTTGTGAGAAGGAGTAAATAACATTTCCTTATTTACTTTCTCCACACCAGTCATGATTTTATAGACCTCTATCATATCCCCCCTTAGTCGTCTCTTTCCCAAGCTGAGAAGTCCCAATCTTATTAATCTCTCATCATACGGAAGCTGTTCTTATGCACCTAATCATTTTTGTTCTCCTTTTCTGTACCTTTTCCAATTCCAATGTATCTTTTTTGAGATGGGGCAACCAAATTTGCATGCAGTATTCAAGATGTGGGCATACCATGCATTTATATAGAAGCATTATGATATTTTCTGTCTTATTATCTATCCCTTTCCTAATGATTCCCAACATTCTGTTTGCTTTTTTGACTGCCGCTGCACACTGAATGGATGTTTTCAGACAACTATCCACAATTCCTCCAAAATCTTTCCTGAGGGGTAACAGCTAATTTAGACCCCATCATTTTATATGTACAGTTGGGATTTTTTCCCCCCAATGTGCACTACTTTGTATTTATCAACACTGAATTTCATCTGCCATTTTGTTGCCCAGTCATGGCAACTCATGAGACTTTTGCTCTCTGAGTAATGACAAGTTTCTTATTTGACTGCATTTCGGTAACTTGGGAGGACAAAATAGTATTGCATAGGACAAGCAATTTAGAAACCAGTTGGGCTTAACTTTCTGGTGCCCCTCTAACTGCCAGAGCAAGAAAACTGGCAGAAAACAGCAGCCTGTATCAAGAGGCTAGAGAACATCTGATGAAGGCCTTCGTCCTTGGCTTGAAATTCCTCATCACTGGAGGAAGAATAAAAGAGTAAACATTGCTAGCCACATGACACCATTGCTTGGAATGGAGAAAAGAGTAAAAAAACAAAACCACATCACCAAAACACTACTGTTATTAATGCTAAAGCCACAATTCTTCCCACACTAAACTGTGCAAGTCTCTAAGATTTTAGAACCGCAGTCCTTACCTGCTTTTAACTTATTGTCCCAGCTTCAAATTGAAATTGTTCAATGACTGAGTAATAGTATGTGGCACTACTAACTGGGAGAATCATGATTCAGACTCGTATTTCAAACAAATGGACAGTATCACAGAGCTATTCTGCAGAAATGGTAAATTCATCCATCTCACAGTCCTCCCATATGACAAGTCAGACACCGTGGGAAAGACCTACACTATGCTAGACAAGTCATAGATTCCAAGGACAGAAGGGACCATTGCAATCATCTCATCCGACCATCTGTATAACACAGAACTTCCTCAAAATAATTCCTAGAGCAGATCTTTTAGAAAAAAAATCCAATCTTGATTTTAAAATGGTCAGTGATGGAGAATCCACCATGACCCTTAGTAAATTGTTCCAATGGCTAATTACCTTCAGTAAAAAAATGTACACCTTACTTTCAGTCTGAATTAGTCTAGCTTCAACTTCCAGCCATTGGGTTGTGTTATATGTTTCTCTGCTAGACTGAAGAGTCCATTATTAAATATTTGTTCCCCATGTCAATTCTTATAGACTAATCATGTCACCCCTTAACCTTCCCTTTGTTAAGCTACTTAGATTCAGCTCTTTGAGTCTATCACAGGCATAGTTTTTAATCCTGTAATCATTCTCATGGCTGTTCCTGAACCCCTCCAATTCCTCAACATCCTACTTGAATTGTAGGCACCAGAACTGGACACAGTATAGCAGCAGTAGTTGCACCAGTGCCAAACAGAAGTAAAATAACTTCTCTACTCATAATCAAAAGTCCCGTTTGTGCATCCAAGCATCCCTTTAGCTCTTTTGGGAGCTTATATATTCAGCTGATTATCTACCGTGACCCCTAAACTTTTTCAAAGTCACTACTTCCGAGGATAGAGGCCCCCATCATGTAAGTATAGCCTACATCCTTTGTTCCTAGATGTACACATTTACATTTAGCTGTATTAAAACACATATTATTTGCTTGTACCCAGTTTACCAAGCAATCCAGACCGCTCGAATCAGTGACCTGTCCTGTCAATATATTCGAAAATTTAGGAAAAACATCCAAAATGTTTAATAAATTTCTATTGGTATTCTGTTTAGCAGTGCGATTAAAACTGCGATTTATCGCAATTTTTTTATTGCCATGTTTTTTTAGTTAATCACGTGAGTTAACTGCGATTAATAGACAGTCCTAGTTCCTATGCAGTGTGTGGATAAAGAAGTCTGTTTCTGGTTGTTCTGAGGGTGGTATTTTAGGGACAGAGTGAAGTTTGGTTGTGTGACCTGAACTTTATGTATTTGCCTACCTTCAGATGTGCTGTGTCTGTAGTGTAATCTTTATTTTGTGATTTCCATTTTCTTGTGATAATATAAAGCCTGGCAGTATTCTTGTTTGCTGAAACAATATTTGTTTCCATTCAAAGTTAGCAATTTAAAAGTCCTATCAACATCCTTGGATTTTAAATGTTTAACTTAGTCAGTGATTGTTCCTGCAGGCCCCTCAAGCAGTGCAGGGATTCCAGTGAAGTGTTGAAGCAATGCAGGAATAGGTCACATTCCTTCTGAGACAGCCTTTCTTCCATGTGGCTTCCTTTTCCTGTTTCCCAATACTACTTGTGCCCAGGTGGCTTCATCGCATTCGTTCACTCCAAACCCAC
Organism: Natator depressus; assembly: GCF_965152275.1. Lineage (NCBI taxonomy): Eukaryota > Metazoa > Chordata > Testudines > Cheloniidae > Natator > Natator depressus. The sequence goes on from NC_134236.1 coordinate 134,236,284, forward strand.
GTACACTCTATCTAGTTCCCTGTCAGCTACTCTTCTCCACCCTTCATGAGCATCTGCCCATGGGCAATCCATGTTTTGAAAAGTACATTAAAATGTATAACTTTCAAATGTGTAGTATACTCTTTGGGCATATAGACATAGACTTTTTTTTTATTATTGAGAGAACATCCTGAAATGTTATCACAATACCTTCAGATACCATCTTAAAATTTAGGGAAGGCTAAGACTCCTTAGTAGAATGTGGCTCACAGAAACTTCAGAGAGATCTAGCCCAAAAACATAATGAACAGCAATGTATGAGTGAAATAAAACTACAACACAAACTTCTGAGTGATTTTCTTATTTTTTTGGGGTGTACCAAACTTTCCAGAGATTCTATAGTGGGATTATACAGTACATGAAATATTAGGGAGTTGGGGTTTTGTGTTTTTGTTTTTTTGTTTTTTTTAATTTAAGGGGTAGATTTGAAAATCCTGCTTAGAATGGAAAGCTGGCTTCAGCCTTAGCTTGGAGCAGCTGCCACCTCTCTGTAATTCATTGTGACTCTAACTGCATGAAGCCTTGTAATATGGGGCAGTCCGCAGCATTCAGCTCTTTCTATTAATCCAGTGGTTCTCAGACTTCTGTACTGGTGACCCTTTCACATACCAAGCCTCTGAGTGCAATGACACCCCCCCCCCCAATGAAAAACACTTTTTTAATATATTTAACAGCATTATAAATGCTGAAGGCAAAGTGGGGTTTGGGGTGGAGGCTGACAGCTCGTGAGCCCCCCCACGTAATAACCTCATGACCCCCTAAGGGGTCCCGACCCCCAGTTTGAGAACCCCTGTATTAAGCATTTCTTTCTTTTGGTTCCAGTAAGGGATCCTACAAGGCTAACTTCTCAGATCACTGCAGTCTTCAATCTCCTGACTGTTTACCTCTCCCCTAACTTAGCTATCACTTTTAAGCCATTGACAATCAAATTACATCTTCTGACACCTTTTTGTTCTTCACTGGCACCACACTGGCTGTCTTGACCAAATACACTTGTGGATTCATTTAATTTCTTCACCAATCAGCTAAATGTCCAAATCACTTCTGAGCAAAAGTGGCACAGTCAAACAACTGTTCCCTTACTTAAAGTTTGGACAGAAAATATCATCCTTTTTCATGAATGCTGCATCTTGCATCTCCAAGTCAACATATCACCCACCACCTTTGCCCCATTGCTTGTGAACACTGCTACACTAGCTCCACCGGTTAGGATGGATGAACATTTCTATTAGTCTCTTCTAGACTATTGCCATTTCTCTCCTCTAGGGCTTCCCCAAGTCCTAGTTGTCTGATTTCAGAATATGCAAAATTATGTTCTTCTCTTTTTCTCTCTAGTACAAAGAAACACTTCCACACTACCCAATCCTGTCAATTCCACTGTCTCCTTATTTATGCGAGGATCCAGTTGAAAGCTGCTGCTGCTTATTTTTTTAAACACCTTCCATGGTGTTCATATCAGTTCAACTCCAGAAGAAATCATCAGATCATATAGCCAGAGTTCCTGTATATTATAGGCCACCAATATCATCCAGACATCCGCACATCTAAATTCAACAACTGAAATTAGACCAAAGTGTTACAACTCTCAGGAGACTGTTACTGTGTTCAGGAGAGACTGAGATGTACTAATGCCTAAGCGCCATGCACTGGCAGGGAATTAAGTGAAAGATACCGAGTTGATCCTCACAGATTACCTATGCCCAAGATGTAGAGACTAAAACCCTCCAGGGTCACTGCCAGTCTGATATGGGGGACAATTCCTTCCCAACCCCACATATGGTGATCAGATTCTGAGCATGTGAGCATGAACCTGAGAGAATTCTCAATAGTATCTCAGACCACTGGCCCACCCTGCTCTGTGTCCTATCTCCAGCTGTAGCCATCTGATGCTTCAGAGGAAGGAGATCCAAAAAATGCATTTCGGCAAGGGAGAGAATATCCCTTCCTGACCCCTGCAGGTGACCAGCTGAAGCCCTGAAGCATGAGCTTTAGGAACAAAAGACACACAAACTGGAAGGGGACCCCAGGATGGCTGAGCCCTGCCCCCCCCCCCCAACATCCCTGTTATACAGTCTCACTCATAGAGCTTGACAAGCTCTTTCTTAAAACTAATTAGGTTGTTTGCCCCCACAGTCCTATTGGGAAGCCATTCCAGAAACTTAACTATTCTGATGGTTAAAAACCTTATAATTTCCAGCCTAAATTTATTAATGGTCAGTTTATATCCAATTGTCCTTGTGGCACTATTGTTTAGCTTAAATAGCTCTTCATCTTCCCTGGTTTTTACCTCCTGATCTATTTATAGAGAGCAATTCTTCTCTCTTCTTGGCCTTCACTTTGCTAGACTAAACAAGCCAACTGCTTAGTCTTCTCTCATAAAATAGTTGTTCCATCTTACCTCGCAGGCCACGCCCCCATCTAATGTACTCTGATTTCATACAATCTCAATGCTAGCAGGTGTCTTTTCTCTATAGTTTCTGCCATTTTAAACTTGCTTTCCCACTGACTGTTCATCTGCTTCCAAACATCTCATCTTGGAACCACACTTCTCCCTTGCCTGCCTAAAGAGGAGATGGCAACGAGTTGTACTGAGGGGTGAATTATCGTTCTGGAGGGAGGTTACTAGTGGGAGTTCCTCAGGGATTTGTTCCAAGACCAATCCAGTTCAATATTTTTCGGAGTGCCTTGGCACAAAAGGTAGGAGTGTACTAACGAAACTTGCTGATACAAAGTTGGGAGGCCTCATCAGTATGAAAGAGAATCAGAATGTTATACAGGAAAATCTGGATGACCTTGAAGACTGGAGTGACAGAAATGGGATGAAATTCAATAGTACAAAAATGTAGGTCATGAATTTAAGATCTAATTTCTGCTATAGTCTGGAGGCACATCAGTTGAAAACAGAGGAGGACAGACCTGGATATGTTGGTCGATCTCATGATGACAGTGAGCTACCAGTGTGATGTGGCCGCAAAAAAAAACAAACAAAAAAACAAAACCAAGGCAAATGCGATTGTAGGTTGTATTGAGGAAGGCATTTCTAGTAGAGAAAAGTATTGATGCCATTGTACGAGGCACTGGTAAGATTTAATTTGGAATACTGTGTACAGTTCTGGTCACTCATCTTCAAGAAGGCCTTTTGCATGAAAATTAGTTTAATAACGGAGCTCTAGGGAGCCTCTCTCAACAGAGGGAGGAGGTGGACCAACTAAAAATAAGCAAAATACTAGTTAATGCTGTGTAAATGCAAAATATTCCACAAATTTAGAACTTATTTTACAATGTAAGACTTTTCTCTTCTTGTATTATTAGGTTATTATTGAAGTGACAGAGATGTTGCACAATGCCAGCTTACTCATAGATGACATTGAAGATAACTCAAAGCTACGACGGGGCTTTCCAGTGGCTCATAGCATCTATGGAATTCCGTCTGTAATAAATTCTGCTAATTATGTGTATTTCCTTGGCCTACAGAAGGTTTTAACACTTGATCACCCAGATGCTGTGAAAGTGTTCACTCGTCAGCTGCTGGAACTCCATCAGGGCCAGGGTTTGGATATTTACTGGAGAGATACATACACCTGTCCTACAGAAGCAGAGTATAAAGCCATGGTACTACAAAAAACAGGTGGTCTCTTTGGATTAGCTGTGGGCCTCATGCAGTTGTTTTCCCATTATAAGAGAGACTTAAAACCACTCCTTAATACACTTGGGCTCTTCTTCCAAATACGAGACGACTATGCTAATTTACACTCCAAAGAATATAGTGAGAACAAGAGTTTTTGTGAAGATTTAACTGAGGGCAAGTTCTCATTCCCAACTATTCATGCTATTTGGTCCAGACCTGAAAGTACTCAGGTGCAGAATATTTTGCGTCAAAGGACAGAAAATGTAGACATAAAAAAATACTGTGTACATTACCTTGAGAATGTAGGTTCCTTTGAGTACACTCGGCAAACGCTGAAAAAGCTTGAATCTGAAGCATATAAACAGATTGAGTCACTTGGGGGAAACCCTGAACTTGTAGCACTAGTTGAACACTTAAGCAAAATGTTCAAAGAAAATGAAAATTAATTAATAATTGACTTGACTTGTTCTTTGGGGAGGGAAACTTTAAAACCAGCATGTATTAACTAGACTTTCTTACTAAATCCATGTAAAGAAAAGTGTAGAAATGATGCTTATTTAAAATTACTTATTACTGCTGCATTATAGAAACTGCTATATTAGACATCATGTAAGTAGTAATTGAAGGGTATTTGTATACATTACAAATTATCTCTGCAGCTCTAATTACAACTGCTTACAAAATATTGCATAGAGAAATAAACTTGCATAGATCTGTTAAAGGTAAAATTGTTAATTTTAGTTTTTCATGTGAATCTTTCAGTTGTAATCTCCACAGCACAGTCAATAGTATTTATTTTAGCTGTAGCGTTTGTGTCCTCTAAGAACACTGCAGGTTTTAATTTGAGATGGGTTTGACTGAATTTTCATATTAAATTGAATTTGCCCTATTTAGGAGCTTTTGTATTTTTTTAAACATGGAGATTTAGGTAACCCTTTTGCAATATATTCATTGTCCTTTTTAAAGTTGTTAAAAATATGTTTTATTAAAGTAGAATGGAAGGCTAAGGAAGGCTCCACAATGGTCAATGACTTTTTCTGTACAACAAACTAATCTAGATATATCACCACAGAGCCAGATGTGGGGAATGGTGGTATAATAGGCAAATCAGTGTTGCAAAATGGATTTGAAATAATGAGTTATTTTAATTATGAATCATTCAGAGCAGTAGCTTGGCCAACAAGGGCACGGGCATTGTCAATTCAAGTGGGACTAACACTCTGGTCTGATATACCACTGTAGTCCCAATTCCTTGATAGTCTCCTTTAGGTAACTTAGTTAAGAGATTCCATCACAAGTACAAAGGAAGTAAATACTCCAATTCTTAAGTATTAGAACAGACTAGTTTGGTTATATCAAATCAGATGATTTTCTGACTTAAAGGTATGTCAAAGGCGCACCAATAGCCAAAGGCTTATATTAGATGTTAAAGCTGGCATGCAAGTTTAAAAAACACTTCATTGGTGAAATTTTCAAAAAAAACACACAGATTAACTGCAAATAGTAACATAGCAAATGGTCACCTAGTGTCTTTTAGTTACCTCCTGTGCTTCAGATATATTGCCAAAAATTCTCCTTATTGTTTAATGTCTTAAACTTTAAAAGTAATTGAGAAAATATGTATGCACACAATCCCATAGTTCTGATTTCAATTTCTGGGTGGCTCTCAGGTCATGTCTACACTACAAACTTATGTCAACTCATGTTACGTCGGCATACTGCCACCACATTTAGTACATTGCTTGTGCAGATGCATACTTGGCTCCTTGTGTCGGCGGTGCACATACTCATCAGGGGGCTTGTATCAATACAGAGTGCAATGTAGCTATCCCACTGTCCAGTGCAATGTGTTTTGGGAAGTTTTGGCAATGAATGAGGGGGCTAAATTAAGTCATGCAGGGGTGACTAGGAGCATGGGGTCAACTTCACAGTTTGAAGTTGACTTGCTGTCTGCCATCTGACAGTAGCATGGAGCCTACATGGCTCAGCTCTGTTCTCATGAGCATTGCAAGCAGAGGGCACACAATCGTGGAATATTTGCAGAGCCACAAGACGACCCAAATGGGTGGGGAACATGACGATTCCTTGGAGGACAGATTGCTGTGGGACATAGTGAGAACCAGTTCGAAGTTATTAGCATTCATGGAGCAGCTGCAGATGGCGGAGTGCTGCTTCTGGGCTCAAGATACAAGCACTAACTTGTGGGATCATAAGATTTGGGATCATGAGCAGTGGCTGCAGAACTTTCAGATGTGCAAGACCACATTCCTGGATCTGTGCCTTGAGCTCCCCCCAGCTCTCCAGCACAAGGACACCAGAATGAGAGCTGCACTGATAGTGAAAAGTGAGTGGCAATTGCACTGTGAAACTTGTGATGCCAAATTGATTCCTGACTGATAGCAATTTGGAGTGAGGAAATCCACCATAGGGGTCCTTAATTGCCTCCTGCTCTGCAGGATGGAGACTCTAGGCAGTGCGCAGGACATGATGGATGGATTTTCAGCAGTGGGGTTCCCAAACTTCAGTGGAGTAATAGCATGCATATTCCTATTTTGGCACCAGAGTACTTTGCCACTGTACATCAGGAGAGGGGGCTACTTTTCTATGGTTATGGAAACATTGGTCAATCACTGGTTGGTTGACATCAGTGCGGGCTGGTCAGGGAAGGCGCATGATGCTCAGGGCTGTTCAGAAAGCCACAAGAAGACACTCTTCTGACCAGTGGATTAGCACTGGGAACATTCAAATGCCAATACTGATCATTGGTGACCTAGCCTACCCCTGGCTCATGGAGCCATACAACAGCCACCTCAACAGCACCAAGGAACAGTTCAGCTATTGGCTCAGCAAGTGCAGAATGACAGTTGAATGTGCTTTTGGCTATTTGAAGGGTTGCTAACGTTGTTTACTTGCAAGATGGGACCTTGGTGAGAAAAATATCCCAATGATTATAGTTATCTGCTGTGTCCTGCATGCTATATGTGAAGGGATGAGGAAAAGTTTCTGCCAGGGTGGAGGGCAGACGGGCTAGATACAGGGGTCCTTGGAAGAGCTCAACTTAGAGCTATATGGCTCAGAGCCTTTGCAAGGCCATTTTAACAATGGGCCAGCTTTTTGTAGTGTTCTCTACCTGGCCATGTTTTTTGGTGGCCTGGTAGGAGTCATGTGGTGATTGCTGTATGTCAGTGCACCTATTACTCTTGTTTGTAAATGATCCTATGAGTTGTGTGACGCTATGCAATAACAGCTAATTGATCAGAACTGCTGATCCCTCAGCAGCACATGCCTTGAATTAATAAAGATGAATTATGTTCCAAATAATAAATTGTATTATGTAACAGTCAGTGCAAGAAATGGGCAATTTTAAAACAAATACATTAAAATATTAACCAAACTTAATACCTTAAGAGAACAGAACTTATGAAAGGGAAAGGATATTCATTTCTATTTCATTTACACATACACACGTTGCCATATGGAAGCCACAGTTCATATGAAGCTGTGATTCTTTAATGGCCCCCAGGGAGCAGTGATGGGGTGGTGCAGTGACCTCCGATGTCATGTGAAATGTTGGGGGCAGGGGGGAATAGGGTGGTCCTGAATGAGTTCTCATTGGGCTGTAGAGGGACGCAAGCCTAGGATTGTTGGACCTGCAAGTCCACCAGAGTTTACAGCATCTGTGTTCGCTGCCTGAGAAGCCCCATTATGTCCTGGTGCATTTCCTTATTTTCCTGCTGGGATTCCTGGGCCTTTCTCCTGCCCACTCTTTCCTTCTCCAGGCTGTTCTCTGCATTCATCATCCAGGCCCTGTGCTCATGGTCCAATCAGCACGGGCATGCAGATCTCATTGAACAGGTCATCCCAAGTCCTCTTCTTTCTCCTTATTGGCTCAAGCATCCTAGAGGTGTAAAGGGAGAGACCCTGGAGGCTGCAGTGACAATAGAAACAAACTTAAGATGCTGAACTTGCTCCCTTTGCTCCCCTAAAGTTTTAAGACTACATTCTCGTGTCTGCTTGAAATTGCCTATGTACTGTGCCAGTCACAGCATGAGCCTGGGTGAGTATGGCCCACCAGGAGTTGGGAAATGAGGAAATTGCTGGGTTGCATGATTCTAGTAGTAGATGGCACTGAATACTGACACCATTTCCCACAGGCAATGGTGATTTTAGCTGATATAGTACTGCTGAAGGTAACACAGGCAGAGTGAGCACAGCTGCTGCTGGTGTCCCAAAGCCACCTGGGTCATGTGCTACTAGCTTGTGTACTGCAATGGTGCCTGCTGAAGTTGTTGCTGAATGGCTGGGAAAGTGTCCTCCATGGAAGACAAAATAATGCATTCCTCCCTTACACCTTTGGCTGAGGATTAGAGTACCTCCATGAACATTTAATCAAGATCTCTCAGGAGAATTGAAGGGACATCTGTGTATGTACAAAATGAGCTGGCAGACCACCTAAGCAGGTCGTTTCAGGTCCACGAGTGGTCCCTTTGCCCAGATGTCACATTTTCAAACTTCCAGAGGTGTGGCTTTCCTCAGATAGACCCGTTCGCCACATGACACAACAGGAAATGCCAGCATTTCTGCTCCTTCCAGAATCACAGCGCAGGATCCAGAGCGGACACGTTCCTCCTTCCATCTCCTTTCTGCCCATACTGCTCGTTCACAAGGTGCTCCTCGAGATCCGGAGAGAACGAGTTCAGGTCATATTGATAGCACCAGCCTGGCCTCCTCGGCACTAGTACACATCTCTCCTAGACATGTCCGTGGAAGCCCCGGTCACCCTTCCACTCTTCCTGGATGTTTTAATGCAAGATGACTGTCATTTTCAATAGCTGAACCTCATGTTGCGTCGCCTCACGGCGTGGAAGCTCTGTGGTTGAACCTGATGGAGCTTTCCTGTTCAGAACAGGTTCGACTAGGTCTGCTTGGCATCAGGAAACCCTCTACTAGAGCCACCTACCTTGCCAAGTGGAAGAGATTTTTGATCTGGTCGGCGCAGCGCTATTCATTTCTGACACTAGCCTCAGTGCCGCTCATTCTGGATTTCGTCGTCCTCCTTAAGCAGCAGGGGCTTTCGTTGTCTTCAATAAGCGTGCACTTAGCCGCCATATCAGTCTTCCATCCGGGCGTGGGGGGCTGCTCGGTGTTTGCTAACCCGATGGTCAGACTATTTTTAAAAGGGGTCGACAGACTGTACCCCGTCTGCCGGTCCCCACCTGGACCTCATCCTGGTCCTTTCTAGGCTCATGGGACCACCCTTTGAACTGTTGGCAACATACTCCCTGCTCTACCTGTCTTACAAGGTGACATTCCTGGTAGCAATAACCTCGGCCAGAAGGGTATCTGAGCTCAAGGCCCTAACATCAGAGCCTCTTTATACCATGTTCTATAAGGTCAAGGTTCAGCTCAGGCCTCACCTTGCTTTCCTCCCAAAGCTTGTATCGCAGTTTCACATCAATCAGGACATTTTCCTTCTGGTGTTCTACCCTAAGCCACATTCCACCAGTATGGAGCAGAGACTTCACTCTCTGGATGTCTGCAGGGCGCTAGCCTTTTACATCGAGAGAATGAAGCCGTTCAGAAAATTGGTCCAGTTATTCGTGGCTGGCAGACAGACTGAAAGGTCTGCCAGTGTCGTGTCAACGCATTTCGTCATGGATCACATCCTGCATTCGTGAGTGCTACAACCTGGTGGGGTTCCTGCACCCCCAATCACTGCACACTATACCAGGGCGCAGGCTTCATCAACAGCATTCCGGGTGTAGGTCCCTGCTCAGGAAATCTGCAGAGTGACAACGTGGTTCTCCATCCACACTTTCATCCCGTGTTATGTGATTACCAAGCAGGCCAGAGACTATGCGGTCTTCGGACGAGCAGTGCGCCAATCCGTCTCCTAAACTTAGGCTTGTGAGTCACCTGATTGGAATTGACATGAACAAGCACTCGAAGAAAAAATGGTTACTCACCTTCTCGTAACTGTTCTTAGAGATGTGGTGTTCACGTCCATTGCCATACCCACCCTCCTATTCCTCTGTTGGAGTAGCCAGGAAGAAGGAACTGAGGGAGTGGTGGGTCGGCGGGGCTCTATACTGAGCACCGTGAAGCCGTGACTCCAGAGGGTGCCCAGGCCCACTCGAAGGATGCTGCTAGGGAAAAATCTTCCAGCTTTTGAGTGTGTGTGTGTGTGTGTGTGTGTGTGTGTGTGCACGCGTGCACACACACATCTGAGTGGAATGGACGTGAACAGTTACGAGAAGATGAGTAACTTTTTTTCGCTGTGTTGAGCAGCAGCTCTTTTAATAGAGTTAGGATGAGAAACCACCTACTGAATTCTGCCCTAGGGAAAAATAAAATGAGTTAATGTTTTATATTTATAGATCATTACTGTTAGGTATACAGGCCACCTTCCAGAAACTTCTAGATTCTAAAACTCAGCCCCCAAACATTTAACAACTCATGCTCTCTCCTCTTCCCTATCTAATGACAGCTGAATTTACGGACTAGGCATGATCTCAGTCACCACCCATTTTCTTTCCCGTCCTCCTCCAGGCTTATAGACATTTACTGTTTCCTAATGGCTAGGGCAACAACCACAGTGCTGCTGTCATTCCTTCCCTTTTAGCTTTGACTCTACAGATTGAAATAGAACCTAATATTTCTAATATAAAAAAAAAAAAAAAACCTCATGCCTCTTGAATGTGTCTTGTACATGTGAGTGATAGAAGTGCAAAGAGTGAGGGAAGAGACTAAAGTTTTCTCCAAAAATCTCTTCACTCTAATTTACCTTTGTATAATATGCTTAAATGCTTTGCTGAATGAAGACCCAAGTGGTGTGCTAAGCATTTCTTCTCCTACCCCCCGCCCCCGGTTGGCTCTGCCCCCACACCCTTTTAAGGGATAACCAGTTAACCCAGCCAGTGGATTTCCTCCCTTCTTGTGGCCTGTAAAGCTCCAGTAGCAGCCTTTCCCAAAAGGTCAACTCAACCTCCTGGGGCATTATATACTCCCTTGTGCTATTTTATTTTCACTATAATGTAAAATACTAAATGTGGCGTTTAGAAATGCACTTGCCATTGGAGAACATCACTCTTTGTCCACCTTTTCGTTATTGGATCAGTTCTCATTACTGTACACTTAGCAAATGTGAACTCCTATCAAACACAATAGCTGTATGTGGGGCTCAGTAGATGGTACGTCTCTTCTTTATTCTAGCCTTCATTGCTCTGCCTTCTCAAGGTTATAAGCAAATTCATTTTCAAGGAACTATCTGCATTTTTAAAAAACCTGTTTGAAACCAATAGCGCACAACTGTTCGGTCTGGAACAATGGAAGATTTTGCTGGATGAGGCTTTAAATGGAACTCCAGTAACTAAGCTTTGATGATTTACTGTTTCAGGAAAGGGATATTGATTTGTTCTTTCTTTCTTCCTGTACTGAGATACCCAGAGGTGAAGAACACCTTCCTGCTGAGAAGATTGGCCTGATATATCTTCATTATCTGCAGCCCTCTCCTTTTTTGAAGCCAAGTGAGAGCAGTTCATTTAGCATAGTGTTTCAGTGCTAGCTCTTTCCTCTAGAAAAGCCAAAATGAAACAAACCACAGTACTTAAACTGTTTCCGTTGAAAGGGAGAAATAACTTTAAAGGACACACAAAATCCTGCCGCTAGGAAAAGACTACATGGTGTGTAAGTTATGCAGATCTCCTCCCTTTGTTTATAAAACTATGTTGGAAGACCATGGGTATTACACTTAATTACCCAATTCATAAATTATCAGCTACTGATTATATGTAACTGTCATACAACTAGGTTTTCCTGGTCATGATTAAAACTAGGGCAAAAATCAGGGAACAGCGAGGATAGTTACGTAACTGTATTGTGTTTTCATCTAACAATCTGTTCCATGCTGTCTGGATGTTTTCATATAGGATGAACATCTTCCTTTACAACCAGTTAATGGAAATCAAATTAAAACTTGCTTCACTCAGTTTTGTGCTTGACCAAGAGAAGAGTGGGTGGAAGACAAGAAAATCTGACAAAGGTATTGCTAATCCAGCCATACTCGGAGATCCTCATTTTAAATGGAGCAGCAGAAGCAAATACAGTCTGCTAAAAATCTATGTATTACATGAGAATTGACTGAAAATGACTTTTTAGGGGTAGTCTGATATACCTAACTACAGTAGATTCTACTTAATAGCCTGATATTTACAACTTCCAGTTAATGGCAACATGTTGCTGGAAACCAATCCCATATCATTAACATCAATGTTAACAGGATTTGGATATTGGTAAGGGCATGCTGCTTATTAGCAACCTTTTTTTGGAAGAAAGGTGCCACCTGCAGGCAAGTTTGGAGGCTGCAGCCAGGGAAGGATGTGTTGGGACATGCCTTCTCTGGTTGCTGCCATGCAAACTTGCCTGCAGTCAGTGCTCAGCCTGCCCCAGACCTTCCTTTTGGGGCTGCTGTCCGGCAAATCTGTCTGCACACAGGGACCACACAGGAGATAAGAGGCTATGGATTGGGAAGAGAGGCTGTGGGAAGGGCAATAGGAGGGAGGGGGCTGCAGCCCTGAAAACCTGCCTGCACCCAGGAAGTAAGGGGATGCAGGCTGGGAGAGGTGGGCAGAGCAGTAGCAGGGAGAGGGGCTTTAGTCTTGATGCTGGAACGGTGTGGTTCCTCTACCTGTGCTTTCCAGATTGTGCCCTGCTGGGGAACTTCACGCAAGGAAGGATGTGCTGAGCCCCAACCTCCTGGAGTGTGCAGGAAGAGGTATGGGTGTGCAGCTCTGTTGGCCCCAGCACTCCCGTTTCCTGTAGAAAGTCCCAGCCGCTAGGCTGCTGCCTTCCCTGCAGGCAGGTTTGCCGGGCTGCAGGCAGGGAAGGCTTCCAAGCACTTCTGTCCCTGGTTGGAGCTCTACAAACCTATCTTTCACTTATTAGCAACTGCTGGATAATAGTAACTTCTTGCTGGCAACCAGGGGAATGGGCTCTACTGTACAGAATCATTACTGGATATTTTTTAGTAGCTCTGAGCAGCACCTGCACAAATGTTAACTCTCAAGAAACTTGAAACTTTAGGCCCAGGTGCTCTTATGATACTAGTTGTTTCTCAGATAACTGATATATACAGTGCTGTAAAATAGAAAACTAAGATTTCATGCATCAATGTTGATGTTTTGTGGTTTCCTTTTCCAGTTCGTATAAACGCTCAAGTAGCATAGCAAGAAACCAGGGGCCTAGTTTATTGATCTCTCTTTCAACCCTTGTTTTTCTTTTATAAAATTGACTTATTATGGGTATATCTTCACTGCAGAGTTAGTGTGGGCTCAAGCTCAGATGTTGCTCTAGGGCACCCTTCTATGCATACATAAAAACCTCTCTTCTGAGAAAAGCGGTGCTTTTAATCCCAGCTAGCTGGCACAGCTGCGGGTAGGGGTGCTAGAGTATCTGTTCCGCTTTCATGTGGGCTGATAAGCCACCCCCTTGCAGTGAGGACACAAGTTAAATCATTTCCAATGCTTTCCTGTAATTCTCACACACCCCTCTCCATGTGCCCAGAAGGACAGACACGTTCTCCCACAATTCACTGGGAAAGAACCACAGAGAAGATCAGTTTACTGCAGCACAAAGAACCATGGGATCTGACTCCAGAAGCCCTAGCAACCCACTGGGGAACACAGCATCAGCAAGGATACACTAACTTAGGTAAGGCTTTATAGCGTGACTCCTTGCACTTGGGCGAGGCTTGACTAACCACACAGGCTAACTGCAGTCAGACCTTTGTGAGGGAAAAGCTGATTTAGGCCCATGGGCAGCTGTCTGACACCGTCTTCCTTCAGTGTATACATGTGGGATGTATGCCTATGCCACACACACAAGCTACAGCTGACCGTGGAGAATCTCACAGAGCTGCCTTTGCCTACCCCCATAGTTTTGGGCTGAGACTGGAAGTACTTTGAAGTCTTGCAGGTGTGGGAGAGGGACTCAGCCCAGGGGGTTGATCGTGAGCTCGAGACCATGGGAGAAGTGGAACTGGCTAATGCAGGAGTGTGGAAAAAATCCCAGGGAAGGGACCTCACAGCAGACAGGGGCGCCCCTGGAAGACCAGCTGGACCCACTAACTCAAAGCCCCTGGGAATGGCTGACCCAGAACAAGGATCGCACCATGAGCCCGGCATATGAACAGCTGGCTGCTGTCACCAGGGAGGTAATTAACCCACAGAGGGCAGTATGATGGCTAAGCTTTGAGTTGAGATGGGAACACATTTACTGCTTGGTATAGGGTGACCCCCAGACAGTGAAGTCTGGGCCCAACTCCTGGTGCTCCATCCCTTTTGGAGGGAGTTTTTTCAGCTTGTGCATTCAGTACCGTGTGCCAACCACCTGGGGAGGGAGAAAATAATGGAAAGGATTACCAGCCAGTTCCGTTGGCTAGGCATCCACAAAGAGGTGAAAGATTACTGCATGTTCTGTCTGGAGTGCCAGCTGACAGGACACAAGAACACTCCAAGGGCTCCCTTGATGCCAATGCCAGTAATAGACGCACTCTTTGAGAGAATTGATATGGACTTGATAGGGTAACTAGAGAAGAGCATGACTGGACACCAACACACAGTGATGATCATAGATTATGCAACACTGTATCCTAAGACTATTCTGCTTTGCACAAGCAATGTGTTGACCATAGTGGTGGAACTCATGAAGGTCTTCACAAGGGTGGGGATCCCCACGGAAATAGTAACAGACCAGGGGACAAACTTCATCTCATGGCTGATGATGAATGTGTGTGAGCTGCTGAAAATCAAATCTCTGAGAACCTTTATCTATCGCCCCCAAACAGATGGGCTAGTCAAATGCTTCAGCTGAAGGGGACTCTAAGAAAGTGTGTGGCTGAAGACCCCCACCACTGGGATCATTCATTATCACACGTCCTATTTGCAGTGTGCAAAGTCCCCCAGGCCTTCATGAGTTTTTTGATCTTCAAGCTGTTGTACAGAAGGCAACCCCAGGGGATCTGAGATCTAGTTTGGGAAATCTGGGACCAGGGTAGTACAGTACATTCTCCAGCGATGAGAAAAGCTGAAGATATTAGGGGCCTTCACAAATGAAAATCTCTTAAGGGCCCAAGCATGTCAAAATAAATCTACGACAAGGGCGCCCGCCCACCTGAATTCCAACTTGGTGACAGAGTACTGCTACTACTGCCCAGCGTGGAGTCCAAGTTAAGGGCTAGATAGCAAGGGCTCTTCAGGGGTATGCCGGGGGGAACAGTGGATTATGAGATTCAGCAACCAGGGAAGAGGAAAGAGACCGAGATTTATCAGATAAGCTTTCTAAAGGCCTGGCAGGACCATGAGAGCATGTTCATAACATCCATCCCACCCCCTCCAGAACTGGGCCCCCAGGCTTTGTTATCCAAGGACTCAGACATGGTTCTTCAGGGGGAAGGGCTCTAGCTATCCCCATGGGCTCCAATGTTGCAGGTGGTCTGATCTTTCCCCTGTTTTCTCAGCACAGCCCCGGAGAACCCCGCTGATTTCTCAACACATCATAACAGCCTGGGTGGGAGGTCCTGGACAGCCACTGCCCCTGGCCAGAAAAATGTGGGGCACTGTACATCAGGAGCTTCAGGCAATGTACCCTTCCACTAGCTCCACTGGGGGCGGTAGAGGAGTCTCACCACAGGTGGCAGAGCCCCATTGTCCTGGCGCTTGAGACGAATGGAACGACTCAGTGTTGTATTGACTTTAGGAAGGTATATCCCGTGCCCCGATTCAACAAGCTGTTTAGTGTGATTGGGGGCCGTGAAATACATTTCAACCCTAGATGTGACCGAGGGCTACTGGCAGATTCCTATAACATATGGATCTCGAGAGAAAACGGCCTTTGCAACAACTTTCAGCTTGTTACACTTCAAGACGATACCCTTTGGCCTTTATGGGGCTGCTGCCACCTTCCAAAGGTTGACGGACGCAATCCTGCGATTGTACCATCAGTGTGCAGCAACTTACATAGATATAATAATATATAGTTATGATTGGGAGAAACATCTTGCACATATATTGGCAGTTAGACAGGCCTTTGAGGATGCCGGCCTCAGAGTGAATGCAGCCAAGTGCTGACTGGGGTTTCATGAGGTGATGTATCTTTGATACGCTGTCAGAAAGGGAAAACTTAGGCCTTCAATCAGGAGAGTCCAGGCTTTGATAGACTTCCCTGTCCCATCACCAAAGAGGCAAGTTAGACAATTTTTGGAATGGGCCAAGGACTATGGACAGTTCATATCCAGCTTTGCCATGATAGCCACACCCCTCGTGTACCCGGTGAAGAACTCTAGCCTCAAGAAGGTGCTTGGCCTGAAGCCTGTGACCAAGTCTTAAGGACTTCGAAATCTCCTGAGCAATGAATCAGTCTTCTGCCACTTGAATGTAACATAATGGTTCATATTCCATGACGATGGTTCAGATGTACGGTTGGGGCGGTACTGTCCCAGGACTTTGAGGGGGAAGAACATCCAATACTCTTCATCAGGCTTACTTGAGTATAGAAAAAGAGGTCTTGGTGGTAAAATGGCCTATAGAAGCATTACAGTATTACCTACTGGGAAATCCCTTGCTCTTTATAATGGTTCATGTACCCTTCCACTAGCTCAGTTCCATATAGGCCACAGGCCAGGGAACAAACACTAGAATGCAGAGTTTTTTTTCCCTGGACAGAGGACTGCAAGACTTGGACTCGGACCCCAGCACCAGACTAAAGGGGTGTGTATGATGGGGTGGATAAACCCCACGCTGGAGCGTTAAGAGTGAAGGAACAACTCTGGGCTCGGGAAACCCCACCCTGACTGGCCTGCAGGGCATGTTCCATTTGGAGGAGGGACTTAAGAGAGAGTCTCTTCAGCACCGCAGGTTGGTGGACAGAAAGAGGCAGATCTGCATTCACCACTAGAGAGGGACTGTGTCAGGAAGACGTCCTTTGGAGAGGTCTGCTGTGTGTAACTGAGATTCCCTCCTCTCCTGAGACCCATGGACTAGGTCTCCAGGGAAATCAGCTGGCCAGGATGTGTCCTAAAGGGGAGGGGCAGAAGGTTAGGAACAGTCCATGGGAGAGTGTTAGCTGGACTCAAGGGAGCCCCTGGATTGGAACCCAGTGAAGTGGGTGGGCCTGGGTTCTCCTACCTCACAACCATTAGGCACGGCTGCCACCACGGACTTTAAGCACTAGGTGGGGAGGCTTATCCCACTCACAGAAACACTTCATTAGTCATCACTTCAAGATCTGACTCCTTATTTGGAAGAGCTTTTTGCAAACTCTCTTCAAATAACTCCTACTTCCCACCTCCTGGACAATTACTGCTAGTTAATTATTATAAGTGGGATCTGTGACAGGTTCCCCTGGGGGTGCCACCTTGAACTGGGGCACCACTGAGCCTGCCTGATCCACCAGCTTGGGCTCCCTTTACACTGTACTGTGGTGACAGGCCCTCAAGCCTTCTCCAGCACACATACAGGTAGGGACACACCCAGCTGCAGCTACATACAGATGTTGAGATCAGCTCAGGATGGGAAGGCTCAGCTAAGGCACCTCCCAGTTCCTAAGACATGCACCCCCCTCTGAAGTATAAACCCAAAATTATACAGAGAACTGTACAGTGTAAGCTCATGAAATTTGCCCCCCTCCCTCAATGTTGAGAGGAATATACACAGCTTTCTACCCCAAGTAATGACTCCCGCACACACTGGTTTTAGACCAAGCAAAAATAAATTTAATAACTACAAATATAGATTTTTAAGTGATTTATAAGGGATATCAAACAGATCAAAGCAGATTGCGGTTTTGTTTTATTTGCTAGGTAATCTAAGCTTTATATACTAAAGAAATTGGATATGAGTAGCAAATTCTCACCCTAAATGATTATTTAAGCTGGCTTCAGGCTCTTAAGGGCAAGCTGCACTTGCTTGCAGCTTAAAACCCCAGGTATTCTTTTCACAGGCTAGAAATCCCTCTAGCCTGCGTCCAGCCCTTCTCCCCAATTCAGTCCTTGTTTATCAGGTGTTTCCAAGCATCTCCTTTGGTTGGTGAGTCAGTGAAGAACCACGATGATGTCACTTCCCTGCTTTAAATAGCTTTTGCATATGGCGGGAACCCTTCTTCTCCAACTTTAGTTCCCCCGCCTTTCAGTGGAAAAACACTGGTATTCTGTGATGGAGTCCAGGACCAGGTGACTTGGTCAGATGCCCCTGTAGGGCCACAGCAGCCATGACTCGGAGGCTGTTTGTAGCATCCTCAGGAAGGCTCCCCATGGGAGATTAGCATCTTCAAAGACCTATTGTTCTCCCCAATGGCCTTTCCCAGCCAGCCATCTAGACTGATTGCATTCTGCCTAGTGGGCATTCCCCAGGTGCAAACACATTTGTAATAGTTGTATAGATAATATTCCTAACTTCAGTTACCAAGATGATACATGCATACAGATAGGATGATCATATTCAGTGAATCAGAACCTTTTCAATTATATCTTACATGACCTTCTTGCATAAAATACATCATAGTTATGCCATAAGCATATCATAACAATATTACTATGAAGAATATGGGGTATAATGCCACAGGATCCACATATGCAGTAACTTGAAGAAAGAATGGTAACTTACCTGATAGTAACTGTGGTTCTTTGAGAAGTTCTGCACATGTGGATCTCACGACCCACCTTCTGTCCCTGGAGCTTAGAGTCTTACAAATGAGGATTCTGGGCAGTGAAGGAATTGAATGGCAGTTGGGATCACTGTGCCCTTTATGCCATCGGGACGGGGAGAGGAGGACAATGGGAGGGCATGCAGAGCACATGTGTGACCCATACTGGACACTGCTAATTAAAATGTTCTGATCTCCTGTGCTGGGGCACATGGATCCCACTTATGGGATCCATGCGTGCAGAGCATTGTGAAGAACCACAGTTAATATCGGGTAAGCAGCTGTTAATTACAATATGTAGCATTTGTGGTAAAATTTCCTTGGCTTGATAAGTATTACAGTATATGATTATGGGTATAACTTGATGCAGACACCAACCACTTTCAAATTGAATTCATATTAAATTTTATTTAGAAAATAAAACATTTATGCTTAATATTATTCCTTCATGAATGTGGTAAGTAATTGCCTTTTAATGTCCAAAAACATCAATTTTGAAAGATATGTACTCTAAAGTGATAGAAAATGTCTTAAATAATGTGAAAATGTTCCATTTTTAATTATTTCACAATGTTTTTCATCATCATTTTAACCCAAATTGTTTGATTTTCTATTTTCCTTATAATCTGAATCTTTTTTTTAAACTTTTTTTTTTTGAAAGTTACCAGATGTGTTCCCCATTCTGGCCATGCATATTTATTTTTGTAGAACTGGTTCCAAATTTATTCTTGTAATATTTCAGAATCCTCTTGTTGCTTGTTTGTGAAAATGGAGTTAAGACTGAGTACACATAAAGGAAGATATAAAACACCATACATCAAAAATGGACAAAATGAAGTTTTAATCCTTAGTTTTGTTTTCTTTCAAAGTTTTAAATGTTTATTAAGTAAGGTAGGTCAAGAGCAGAACACCTTGAGGAGACCCAAGCTCTGAAGGGCAATTGGAACCTTGTTGCAATGTAATCTGTCAAGGTTCCTTCCCCACTCTGAACTCTAGGGTACAGATATGGGGACCTGCATGAAAGACCCCCTAAGCTTATTCTTACCAGCTTAGGTTAAAAACTTCCCCAAGGTACAAACTTTGCCTTGTCCTTGAACAGTATGCTGCCACCACCAAGCGTTTTAAACAAAGAACAGGGAAAGAGACCACTTGGAGATGTCTTCCCCCAAAATATCCCCCCCCCAAGTCCAGCACCCCCTTTCCTGGGGAAGGCTTGATAATAATCCTCACCAATTGGTACAGGTGAACACAGACTCAAACCCTTGGGTCTTAAGAACAATGAAAAATCAATCAGGTTCTTAAAAGAAGAATTTTAATTAAAGAAAAGGTAAAAGAATCACCTCTGTAAAATCAGGATGGTAAATACCTTACAGGGTAATCAGATTCAAAACATAGAGAATCCCTCTAGGCAAAATCTTAAGTTAAAAAAAGACACAAAGACAGGAATATACATTCCCTCCAGCACAGCTTATTTTACCAGCCATTAAACAAAAGAAAATCAAATGCATTTTCTAGCTAGATTACTTACTAACTTAACAGGAGTTGGAAGGCTTGCATTTCTGATCTGTTCCCGGCAAAAGCATCACACAGACCGACAGACAACCCTTTTTGTCCCCCCACCTCCAGATTTGAAAGTATCTTGTCCCCTCGTTGGTCATTTTGGGTCAGGCGCCAGCGAGGTTACTTTAGCTTCTTAACCCTTTACAGGTGAAAGGGTTTTGCCTCTGGCCAGTTGGGATTTTATAGCACTGTATACAGAAAGTTGGTTACCCTTCCCTTTATATTTATGACACTCCCCCCAAATCACAGATAGGGTGAAACACTGGCTGTGATTTTTTCCTGGAGCTCTAGGAGAAAACAGAGTTAATAAGACACATGCACCTCTAAATATACTACTAACTGTTTAAAGACTAACAATATTTTCCACATCTCAAGAACGATTTTAACCAGTTGATTCTGGGAAACTTTCACGGGAGAGTACATCAGCCACTTTGTTTAAAGCTCCTGAGATGTGTTGTATGTTGAAATCAAAATCTTGGAGAGCTAAACTCCACCGAATAAGTTTTTTGTTATTCCCCTTGGTGGTATGAAGCCACTGTAGCACAGCATGGTCAGTTTGCAGGTGGAAACGCCGTCCCCAAATGTATAGGCATAGCTTTTCCAGAGCATAGACAATGGTGTAACATTCCTTTTCACTGATTGACCAGTGGCTTTCCCTCTCAGACAGCTTCTTGCTGAGAAACACAAAAGGATGGAACTCTTGATTCGATCCTTCCTGCATTAAGACTGCTCCCACACCACGCTCGGACGCATCTGTGGTTACTAGGAACGGTTTGTCAAAGTCTGTGGCCCTTAGCACAGGGTCAGACATGAGTGTCGCTTTAAGCTGGTTAAAGGCCTTCTGACACACTTCGGTCCACTGAACTGCATTTGGCTGTTTCTTTTTGGTTAGGTCTGTCAGTGGGGAAGCGATTTGGCTGTATTTCGGTACAAATCGCCTGTAATATCCAGCCAAGCCTAAGAAGGATTGGACCTGTTTCTTTGACTTTGGGACAGGCCACTTTTGGATAGCATCCACTTTGGGGGTGGATAGTTCCTTGACCCACCTGGTGTACGAGGTAAGTCACTCTGTTTAGGCCTATTTGACACTTCTTAGCCTTAACAGTTAGTCCTGCCTCCTTTATGCGCTCGAAGACTTTTTTGTAGCTGTTCCAGGTGTTCTGCCCAGGAATCCGAAAATATGGCCACATCGTCAAGGTAGGCAACTGCATATTCTCCCAATCCCGCTAGGAGACAATCTACAAGTTTTTGGAAGGTGGCGGGTGCATTCCGCAGCCCGAAAGGGAGCACATTAAATTCATACAGCCCGACGTGTAGTGAAGGCTGACCTTTCCTTGGCGGATTCATCTAGCGGTACCTGCCAGTACCCCTTGGTTAAGTCCAAGGTAGAGATGAACTGGGCCCGTCCCAGTTTCTCCAATAGTTCATCTGTGCATGGCATTGGATAGTTGTCTGGGCGCGTTACAGCACTTAGCTTACGGTAGTCCACGCAAAAATGTATCTCCCCATCTGTTTTGGGAATTAGAACCACTGGAGATGCCCATGCACTGCCAGAGGGGCGGATTACACCCATCTGTAGCATATCCTAGATCTCCCATTCTATAGCAGTTTTAGCTTGAGGAGACACCCGGTAAGTTTGGGCTCTAATTGGGTGAGCATTACCTGTGTCAATGGAGTGGTATGCCCGTTCATAGCTAGGGCACAGCTCCTTGATCTGCTGTCGCTGCATATGCCCAAGGCATTGGCACCCTGACAGCAGGATTGTCTGGCTATGTAGACTCCCTCCTCAGGCCCTACGCTACCAGCACTCCCAGCTACCTTCGAGACACCACTGACTTCCTGAGGAAACTACAATCCATCGGTGATCTTCCTGATAACACCATCTTGGCCACTATGGATGTAGAAGCCCTCTACACCAACATTCCACACAAAGATGGACTACAAGCCGTCAAGAACACTATCCCCGATAATATCACGGCTAACCTGGTGGCTGAACTTTGTGACTTTGTCCTTACCCATAACTATTTTATATTTGGGGACAATGTATACCTTCAGATCAGCGGCACTGCTATGGGTACCTGCATGGCCCCACGGTATGCCAACATTTTTATGGCTGACTTAGAACAACGCTTCCTCAGCTCTCGTCCCCTAACGCCCCTACTCTACTTGCGCTATATTGATGACATCTTTATCATCTGGACCCATGGAAAAGAAGCCCTTGAGGAATTCCACCATGATTTCAACAATTTCCATCCCACCATCAACCTCAGCCTGGTCCAGTCCACACAAGAGATCCACTTCCTGGACACTACAGTGCTAATAAACGATGGTCACATAAACACCACCCTATACCGGAAACCTACTGACCGCTATTCCTACCTACATGCCTCCAGCTTTCACCCTGACCACACCACACGATCCATTATCTACAGCCAAGCTCTGCGATACAACCGCATTTGCTCCAACCCCTCAGGCAGAGACAAACACCTACAAGATCTCTATCAAGCATTCTTACAACTATAATACCCACCTGCGGAAGTGAAGAAACAGATTGATAGAGCCAGAAGAGTTCCCAGAAGTCACCTACTACAGGACAGGCCCAACAAAGAAAATAACAGAACGCCACTAGCCGTCACCTTCAGCCCCCAACTAAAAGCCCTCCAACGCATTATTAAGGATCTACAACCTATCCTGAAGGATGACCCAACACTCTCACAAATCTTGGGAGACAGGCCAGTCCTTGCCTACAGACAGCCCCCCAACCTGAAGCAAATACTCACCAGCAACCACATACCACACAACAGAACCACTAACCCAGGAACCTATCCTTGCAACAAAGCCTGTTGCCAACTGTGCCCACATATCTATTCAGGGGACACCATCACAGGGCCTAATAACATCAGCCATGCTATCAGAGGCTCGTTCACCTGCATATCCACCAATGTGATATATGCCATCATGTGCCAGCTATGCCCCTCTGCCATGTACATTGGTCAAACTGGACAGTCTCTATGTAAAAGAATAAATGGAAACAAATCAGATGTCAAGAATTATAACATTCATAAACCAGTCGGAGAACACTTCAGTCTCTCTGGTCACGCGATTACAGATATGAAAGTTGCGATATTACAACAAAAAAACTTCAAATCCAGACTCCAGTGAGAGACTGCTGAATTGGAATTCATTTGCAAATTGGATACAATTAACTTAGGCTTGAATAGAGACTGGGAGTGGCTAAGTCATTATGCAAGGTAACCTATTTCCCCTTGTTTTTTCCTACCCCCACCCCCAGACGTTCTTGTTAAACCCTGGATTTGTGCTGGAAATGGTCCACCTTGATTATCATACACATTGTAAGGAAAGTGATCACTTTAGATAAGCTATTACCAACAGGAGAGTGGGGTGGGGGGAGGTATTTTTTCATGCTTTGTGTGTATAAAAAGATCTTCTACACTTTCCACAGTATGCATCCGATGAAGTGAGCTGTAGCTCACGAAAGCTTATGCTCAAATAAATTGGTTAGTCTCTAAGGTGCCACAAGTACTCCTTTTCTTTTTGCGAATACAGATTAACACGGCTGTTACTCTGAAACCTATAAACAATCCCAATTTT
Organism: Natator depressus; assembly: GCF_965152275.1. Taxonomy (NCBI): domain Eukaryota; kingdom Metazoa; phylum Chordata; order Testudines; family Cheloniidae; genus Natator; species Natator depressus. The sequence continues at coordinate 134,259,820 of NC_134236.1, forward strand.
TTCAGTCTTTCATATGAGAGTTTTTCATGCTCCCTGATCATTCTCTGAATCCCCTCTAATCCTGCAATATCTTTTGTGAGCTGAAGTGGAGCAGTACTGCACATAGTATTCCAGATGAGGTTGTGGCATTGATTTCTGGGAAGCCATCCCGCTGCTGAATGGCTCCTGCCGCAAAGCAGGGAGCAGCCCTACAGTCACTTGAGTGAATAGGGCTGTGATAGTAGAGCTGCAGAGGGCTCCCTGTGCTACTGCAGGGCTGATGACACCCAATCCCTGCAGGTGCAACGTGCAGGGAAGGCTGTGGTCCTGGTGGGACAGAGCTGGGAGTTTCTGCTCTTTCCCACCAGAGCCAAAGCCTCCCCACCCCTGGGACCTGTAATAATTGAAAGGGCAAGAGCAGCAGAGCAGGGAGCCCTCTGCAGCTGTGCTGTCATACGAGTAAGTGAGCGGGTCTGTGACAGTGGAGCTGCAGAGGTGCTCTTGCCCTCTTAATTATCCAAACTCCTAATTATCCAAATAAAATCTGTGTCCCCTATGCTATTAGGACAATCATGACTATACTGTAAACAATTTCTGAATTTGAGGGGGTTCAGATATTTTATAGGTAGAGAAATAATATTTTCATTAGAATGCTTGACTAGTCACAATGATATAAAATGCACTGTTCTGTTCATTGTGTTCCTTTCAAAAGATCCTATGATTGGAAAGTTGCTTTGAATTTTAAATGATAGTTGAAGTTAGTGGGAGCAATATATTCTCTGAAAATTAGGTCCAAGATATCTTAATTTGGGCACCTACAATCTGCTTTCACTTCAGAACTATTTTACCTGTAACTAGCTCAAGATCACACAGTGAGTCTGTGTCTGAGCCTGGTACACAGGGGTCCTCATTCCCAGTCCAGTATCTCATCCATAAGAACACACAGGAGATGCTGCATCCTTGTGAGACATTTGTTAGTAATTTCCCCCCCAGTACCAAGATCTAGGTGGATTGGTTTCAGTCACTCATTTTAGTAATCATTTAAATTAGCAAGCAAGAAACCTTGATTTAAATAGATTTTAATAGTTTTACATTTGTACTTTTTAGTTGAAAGAAAGGTTAATTCTCATTGGTTGGTAAACATTAACACATGTTGATTTGCCACTAAATATAGTCTTTACACTAATTTTGGTGTTGCTTTTTGCTAACCAGGAGGATACACACCATATTTATACACAATTAAGGAATGTTATAGTTAACTTACATTTGTTCAATTTTTAATGTTTACATTTTTATGTTAGAAAATGGTGAATGATTTATTTCCTCAATGATTATTAATTTTTACTTGTGATTTGTTTCAAGTCTATTTGGTTGGAAAATCAAATTAAAAATGCACAAAACCAGCAATTTAAAATGTTTTAATTCCTTAAATAAAACTCTGAAAACATTTTTATATCTAACTCATTTATCAAAAAATGTATCAAAACGTGTTTTACAACTAAAACTAATTAGACAAAGTATCTGTTGCTAATTAATTAATTTGATTGTTTCTGGTCACCATGTTCAAGATTTTAGAACTAGTCAATCTCATCCTTACAAACCTAGTTTGTATTCATATTTTTGGACAAGGAAACCAACCTTTTCTGCCTTTCTCAACTTCCAGTTTATTTTTAAACTTTGAATAAACTAGTCATTGAACTGAACTAGTTAAATAAACTGAAATAAAAAAAAGTGTTTTTGCACCTGCAGAAAAGACTATTGCTCGTTTAGCCCTTCAACAAACTCTGGTTCCAAGTGCTTAGGCTGTGACTACCCCTGGTTTCAGGGGCTAGACTTGCTTTAAAAAGTGGCAGCCAACATATATTTATTAACTATTTTAATCAATGAAAATTTAGGCCTTACCATAAATTGTAATAATTTCACTTATAATTTTAAGTAGGTTTATTTTTATTTTTCTCAAATAAATTGGTGTTTAATTAAAAATTCAATTTAAAAAAATCATCAGTTTTCATCCACGCTGGCCAACCTAGTGGGGTCTTATTGGAAAACCCGGGCAGTGGGTGGGCGCAAGCCCACCCACTGCTAAAGGCCCCTCCCTCAGCCTAGCAGGAGGGACCACTGGACCCAGGGACAAACTGATTACGGGGGACAACTAATGAAAAACAGGGACTGGAGTGAGGGTCAAAGGTTCAAAATGAGGATACTGGTAGAGGACACCGAGCAGAGAACCCCGGACAGCGCCCACTGCTCCTCAAAGCTGTCGAGGGAGCCAGCGGACGCTGCCCAGTGGAACTCTGCCCGAATGCATGAAACTAGGGAGGAACGGAAATAGGCCCTGCAGTCGCAGAGCACCCCGTCGTCCAACATCCTTCTCCTGGTATTGTAGATAGAGACTTTGGCCAGAGCCAGGAGGAGGTTGATGAGGAGGTCTCGCGACTTTGTGGGGCCACGGATAGGGTGCACAAAGAGGAACAAGTGTGGGGAAAAGTGCAGCCAGAAGCTCAACAAGAGGTTCTGGAGGAGCCAGAATAGGGGCTGCAACCTGGTGCATTCGAGATAGGTGTGCGCCAGGTTCTCCCTCACGGCGCAAAAGGGGCAGGCCTCAGGTGTAGGGGTAAACCGCGCCAGGTACACACCTGTGCTCACGGCTCCATGAAGGAGCCGCAAACTAATGTCCCCGGCGGCCGTGGGACCAAGGTGGAATAAAGGCTGGCCCACTGGCGCTCCTCACCCTCTTTAGGTGGAAGATAGTCCCGCCATTTGGTGTCGGGGCGGGACACGAGGGTGAGGAAGTGTAACATATGGAGCACGAGCGTGTATAGATGGTTTCTGGGCGTGGTTCAAAACCAGACCGACTGCAGGGTATGCAGCTGGCTCGGAGTGTGGGAGCGGGGAGGCCGGGGGGGCTCGCAGAACAGGGGCCCAAGAAAAAATGTCCGGAGGGCCAGGGGTGAGGGGTGGGAAGGGAACGCCCTCTCGCAGGGTTTGCCGCAGGAAAGCGAGAGAATTGGGTGACAAGGCGGCCTTCACCTCCTGGAGTATGTGCCTAGGGGTCGGAAGGCTGGAATGCCCCATGCGTTGTCCGAGCGCGCGGGGCTCCACCCAGTCCCCCTGTTGTAGTCCAGGAGGTCTCCGACTCTGGCAGTTTCTGCCGGGACCAACCTCTGACACACCGAGGGAGACACCACCACCTGCACACAGAACCTAGTGGGGTCGCAGCTGTGCCCGCACTGGCCCAGGCTACTCACTGCACCCCGAGAAACAACAGGGTAGAATTATTCGCCCAATCAGGAAACGCACCGCAACCAACAGCCAATCAGAAAAGAGCTAACTGCACGTCTGCCTCAGCGGCTCCTCGCCGCGATGCATCATGGGATTTGCGGTCCGGGTACCTCGCAGCTCCATATGAGGAGAGACTGAAGAACTCCCCAGAGCCTCTACGGCGCCGAATCTGTGACTAGAGAAGGAGGAGGAGCTGTTTCGTGTTTCCGACGGGGCGGCCAATGGGGAGGGGGGAAATAGGCGGGCATAGAGCGCTTTGAACCAATGGGAAGGCGGCGGGGCGGGTCTCTGTCGGTTTGTTTGGGGTGGGAACGGCCCTTACCGGGAGGAGCGCCAACCGGCCGGGGAGCAGGGGCGCTGCTGCGGGGCTCAGGTACCGGTCACAGCGGGTAGCGGGGAGGCGGGAGCCGGTCAGGCTTCGGGACCCCCGGGCCGGGGACACGCAACGGCCCCCGCCCGCCCAGGGGAGCGGCTGGGTCCCGAGCCGCCCAGCGCTGCCGAGTCAGCCCCTCCCCGGTTCCGCGCGGGCTGCTTCGCGCCGGCTGGCGGGGCGGCCCCTCCCCGCCGTGCTCTGGTGGCGCCGCTTGTGCAGGGACCCCGCGGCCTTCTCCCGGCAGCACGGGGCGATGGCCTCAGCGGGTCTGTCTCATGTGAGCCGCCCTGCCCCATGGTTCCAGCCCCGGCCTCCTCGCAGGGCTGCACCGCGCGGACCCTCTGCCGGGGGTGTCCCGGGCCTCACTGCTGCAGCCCACGGCTTGACGGGCACATTCCCCCCCAAAGGAGGGCGGCCTCTGCCCCGCAGACTTAGCCCCCACGGGGGCCTCGCTTGCGGAGCGCCCTTGTTTGGATTTGGTCTCTAGGGAGAACTGGAAAACCTGCTTCCGGCTCAAGCTCTCTCTGAGCCGGGAGAGCCGCCTGATCTCGCCTCACCCCGTACAAAGATTGTCACCCCGCATCGCCATCACTAGAGCTGGTTAAACATCTGGAGTGGTGGTTTTCAACCCAGTCAGCACCCAGCTGTGACATCCTCAGGGCCATACGGGTAGTAGAAACATAGTATGGATGCGGCCCACATAACACACAGAGAGCTGTATATGTGGCCCACCGGGGTAAATAGGTTGAGAACCGCTGCTTTGGAGAGTTTCATTGTCTGTCAGAACACACTAATCAGGTTTACTGTATGCAGCCCTGCTGCAGGGCTGATGTATCTTATCCACCATTAAATGAAAAAGAAAATATCTTTTGTCTTAATTGCCTGGCTTTGGCTCTGTTCTTAATGGATAGTGCAATACTAAGCATTGTATTGTTTCAGAGTAACAGCCGTGTTAGTCTGTAGTTGCAAAAAGAAAAGGAGTACTTGTGGCACCTTAGAGAGTAACCAATTTATTTGAGCATAAGCTTTTGTGAGCTACAGCTCACTTCATGGGATGCAGCTCACGAAAGCTTATGCTCAAATCAATTTGTTAGTCTCTAAAGTGCCACAAGTACTCCTGTTCTTTTTAGAAAAATCAGAGTGAGATGCAGGGGAGAATCTGTATTTGCCAGACTGAAAGGTATAAGACTGATGGAGGAAGAATTTTATTTTCTTGTCTCTAAGAGGAAATTGTGAACAATGAGAAACAAAACCAGAAATTGTAACTTTAAAAGCACTTGTGTGTATTTGTCAGCAATGTTGTTTCCCTTTCCCCAGATCCTTAAATAAGTGCCTTGGACTGCAGATTTCTCACAATGACTAGTAGTGTGCCTTCTGATGTGCTTGGTCGAAGAATCCTTTGTGATACAGAATATGCAACTGTGAGGTATGCTGGTAGTGTTCCTTCCACAACAGGTAAAGTTAATGTTTTGTAAATGTAAAGGTTAACTTTTGCATGAGAAGCTACTAGCTGCAGATCATAGTGCCATTTGCTATCTGTCTGGTTTTGTTTACTAATTGATGCAGATTGGCCTACTTTGCTGAGCATCTCTGGTAACTTTGCAAAATACTGTTAGCTTCAGTACAGCCCCATTAGTACTAAAACTTCCAATGGTTTCCTAATACCTAAAATGAAATGGAATTATTTTTTAATATAACTGATGATGTGGTGGAGTCATGACAGTATTTTAGGAAGGGGAGAAACTGATTCCAATGACCAAAAGCCTCACCCGTATAGCAGACCATCTTATTCTTAGGATAGTGACCCGTTTACGTGTACTGACCTTTTTATCCTAAATGAAATGTCGCGTTATTGCAAGATCTCTAGCTTCCAACATGGAGAAATGCTATCTGGGGCATACCACTTAAAGGAACCCTACTATGGAGAGGTCCATTACTCTCTTGGAAAACACTCACTGGGTGGGGTAGCCAGGGAATGTTGAAGGGAGAGGACAAGAGATGGCCTAGGGCAGTGTTCCCTCTAATTTTTTCCATCCATGTGCAGAATGAATTTTATGTGCACCATGTTGAGGTAATGTGCGTATGTGCACCACCAACAGAAACCAAAAACCTAGGTGTAATATATATGTTTTAAAAAAGTTACCATAGGGATAATTACTCCAGCCAGGACAGGTTAGGCATTTTAGAACTCATTACTGAAAGAATTAAATTTAAGTGTAAGAGAGAAATAAAAATTATGAAATGCATAGACCAGTCAAAAAACTAAAATAACACACTTTGAAAGAAGTAACAACAGTAATACAAGTATGTGTTGGGAGGTGAGTGTGAAAGACAGTGTGTATGTGAGACAGACACACACATGGGGGGTGTGTGTGTGTGTGTGTGACCGAGAGATGCGCGTTGCCCTTTTAAGTACACTGCCCTTTTAAGTAGATCAGAAGGTTCAAACGCAGCAGGAGCTGCCAGCAAGCTCCCTCCCTCCTGAGCCCTGTCATGCCCACCACCCCTGCTCTGTGGAGTTGGGGGGGAGGGGCACCAAAAGTGCTACACCAGAAGTGGCGGCACTTGATAGCCTGCTGGGCGGCTGCCCAGCCATGTAGCTTAAAGGGAATTTAGGCCTAGGGTGAATATCTTGCAGTAAACTCATAGATTAAAATTAGTTTTCTTGTCCTACACAAACAACAAAAGTGTGTGGTATCTCTAGAACTCTTTCTATTAGAGCTTTGGGGGTATGTGATTTCCTAAACAAAATACTTTTTGACATTACTTTAATTTTGAGGATGCTTTCTGATTGAGGTAATAACAGCCTGGGCTAAACAAACTCCTAGGTCAATTTCGTAACGCATTAGCCCAGGGGAGAGGGTATAGATGCATAATTTTCCTAGCACTTGTAAAGTTTGAGGATTCTCTCTGTGCTGGCACAGACCTCCATTTGTGGTCATGGGAGAGACAATAGTCCCTCTCCTACCTTTCTGTAGGACTGTGCATAGCCCTGGACCTCTTTCCCTGCTCCTGTTTTCTCTCTCTCCAGACGCTTGAGCCTTTCTGAAGAATTCCTTTAACAGTTCCACATTAACAATCTCATCCAAAGTATAGTTTTTGTTAAAAATATTAATAACTACATTTTGAGAACTAGGAGGAAGAACTTTGCAGAAACATTTTTCATTGCCTTCAAAGTAAGTGTGGCAACTTTTAAGCCAAATCAATTTTTGAATGCCAGAATTATAGGTGGGCTTGTAAGTAGGGCTTTATATTGGAAATTCGTACTATAGAGAGAGGTTGTGTACCCATAATGAATCAAATGTACTGGGCAGAAAATGTCTGAACTCCAAACTTCTATTTTTTTGAATCAATATATTATTATTTTTTAAGGTCTTTGGCTTGGAGTAGAATGGGACAGTCCTCAAAGAGGAAAGCATAATGGCAGCCATGAAGGAATACAGTATTTTAAATGCGCGTAAGTATCTTCTTAAGAAGATTACATATTTGACCAAGACACAAAGGGGGAAGAGAGAGGAAACACTGACCATACCCAGGAACAATAGAAATGGTGAATATTCGCAAAATATTCAGAGTTCTGTCCCTAAGTATTTAGGGCTTGTTCTAAGGGCCACTGAAGTTACATTAAATCCTAGAGGCTAGATCCTACTTCTGGCTCCACTCATCCAAGTGGATCCAGTTGCAGGATCTAACCCATAGACTAATATCGAGCTGCTGGCCTGGAGGTTCTCGTGCATCTACAAGGTTTGACTTCTGGGCACTATTTCAGGTGGTCTTTGGTCACTCTGTGTCCTGGAAGGAGTAGAGGGCGTTTAGGCCCTGTAGTAAAGTGGGAAAATCATTGTGTTCTGCTGACTGTTTCCTTATGCAATTCTGTGGTGGTGTTTAGTCTTCATTTACTGCCTTGAATATGGCTAGAATTCAGATTTAAAATTATTCATAAATGCACTTTAAGGGGATATACAAAGTAATACTGCGATTTCTTTCTCTTTGGTTTGAGGGGGAAGATGTTTGTTGTCTGATGCATTTAATGGACCATATTGGCATGCATTTTTGGGGGGGGGTAACAAAGCCTGGTGAGAGCAAGCATAATGTCTTTGACTTCCACTCTGTGTAAAACCGGTCTTTTATTCTTCCCTTCTTAAATTCTTGTCTGATGTTACTATTTTTGCCTGCCATTGTTAAAATTCTTTAGAGATCCTTATATTGTATTTAAAAATTCAGTTAGTATTTTGTAATTTTGTGTGCTTAGAAAAAGGGGGAAAACTTGCGGACGTTTTAGTCTTCTGTGCTCCCAAGAAAACCCTTTAGAAATGCAAATTGTTATCCTTGTACAATTTCCCCAGTCTGGATCAAATTGGGAGTACTTGCATCAGAGTAAATGGTATGGTGGCTTTTTTTTTAAATGTAATGTCTACATTGATGTAACATTAAGGTTATAAATAACACTCCCAAGTCAAGAATTGCAGAAGGCAAGTTGCTCAGATTGTACATGTGGAGTATTTTAGTACAGGTTACAGAGGTAAAAATTGTACTCGAAGTACATAACATATGATTAAGCACAGGTTAATATTTTTATCCAAACTTTAAATCTTGTGTTTCCTGACTTATGGATCTCTGAAATTAAGATTAAAAATTCTGGTAGAAATTTTTAAAAGGAAAATTATGCTGACCTCTTGACATAATAATGCTTTTCTATAATAAAGAGTTCTGTGTAGAAGACCTCTTTTTTTTTTATTATCATGGAAGTTACTGATGTTGGAAACAATAGATTGTCACCACAAATTTTCCCTTCCCTTGTGCAAAGCCAAGATCTATCCATCCCCGGTGTATTAAAGTCTTTGGAGATTTCCAGAGAAGAGATTCTCACCTTCTTGTCACTTTCTTGTCTCCTGAAGTTCTCAGTAATTGCCACAGGGGAGTTAACCTATTGTTAATACTAAAAAAAACTTTAACCAAAACTTAGTACTGTTAAATAGTGTAACAAGCTTTTTTTTATCAAACTAAATCAAATGTATTGCCATGAATATTTGGAGAGGAAGGGCCAGTTTTTCTATTCCGATTTTTCTTTTTTTTATGTTTTCTGTAAATTTTTTTTTTATTTTAGTCTTTTGTGTTTTACCATTGGAAATGACTGCTGCGGCCACGTGACAGAATACAAGATAACTTAAATACCATCTATGGTTTTGCAGTGGAAACTTTATGCTTATATTTAATGTAGGAAGTAAACAGACTGCCATCCCCATAACAAATCTGAATGACCATCTGCTCATGCTAGTTGATTTTAGAAACTGAAACTTCTTGGCATCTGCAGATGAAGAATTTTTGACTTGTGTATGACACATCCAGCTCAAATCAGTAGGAAAAGTTTGTAATCTCTCTTCCAAAGCACAAGCAATGAGAGAAGAACTTCATGGTAAGGATTTCCTTCATGAAAATGAGTGAAAACTGGCAGTACCTGCCTTACTCTGACTCACATAACAGGAGATACGTGATATTTGGGACACTTTGTTCTCCCCAACCCCACCACAATATATAGCTGTTCTCCAAGTACCTCCCAGATATCTGTTCTCAACTTGTAGGCTGCAGCCAGGCCTGGTGTGGGGGATATGATCATCCATCTTCCTTTATGACTAGATGGGAAGAGTCTTGCCACTGTCTTCTGTTAGAATGGGGTTATGGTATAGAAAAGGCTGAGAATCACTATTTTAGGGTGTCTATAGAAACAGCACTGCATGAGATGAAGCATATTTCTCTCTTTATTGAGAAAGAAACTGGATGTAGTTTACCTCCAGGTCACGTGTCCCAAGAGAGCCATAGGAATCAAATGGGAAACATCAAGATGAAGGGTGAGTCCTACGGTTGTATCTAGAATTCAGTGGCATTACAAGGCTCTCTAAAGAACTTGCTTCTCTCCTTCAGAAAACCTGGTGTTCTGAATTCTTAATGAGGGACAGCAGTTCAGCCTCTTCTTGGAGCTGTAGAAGAGTTTACCCATTATTTTGTTTAATGACTCAAATGAAAAATAAGCTAATGTTCCCCAGAGGGATTCCAAAATAGCTGTTGCTCACCCTTAGCAAAGAGGCAGAAATAGAAGGGATGGATTCTGTTGGCTAATGTAAATCACAGCTTTCAGCCTGTATCTTCTAAAATTCAGGACTTATCTGGCATGGAAGCCCTAGAGGTTTCATTATCAGAAAATGAGGTGATAAAGCTAAGCTTATTCTTTAGAAGAGGAAAGGAAAAGTGGGAAAATTATACAGCTCTAAGGGATGGATACTCTTTTGCCCTATATCTAATAATAGTAACTAATAAAATTAGGCTTAATGAAGATAAGGCCATTCTTAATGGAAGAAAAAGAATTACACATTACTGAACTCCTGTTAGCAGAAGTATTCCAGTTGAGAGTCCCAGGACTGCCATCCTTCTTAAATAATGTAATTCGTAATGGAAGTGGCCCAACTGCTTTGAATTCAGTTGAAGAAAAAAGTAGTAAAGAGATCCTCTGTTTCCAAGACATAATTAGCTACACTCTCCCTTAGGAGAGAGACATAATACAAGTATGTGCAGTGTATGTGTCTGTGTAAGGTGTCCAGCCTGAACAGGCAACTGACAAAGCCATACATATTCCAAAAAGTCTCAACTGATTATATAAAATACCCAAAGATGATGCAGCTGTAACTTCTCTAATACCAGATATTGTGATTCTATGGAAAGGAAATCTTTGAGAGAATATAATAGAAAGCCAAAACTGTGCAGTTTCTCCTATCAAATTTAAAATAATTTTGTGCATTATTTAAATCTGTTTTAATACCTCTTTTCAGAACTGTGCTTTAATTAGTGTTTCTCTGGTAATAATTGGTTCATATTCCCCACTCATGAATGCAGAGTATTTAAATTGGAGGTGAGGCTTTCACTTTTCTGCCTCAGAACCATTGTTTCTCTAACTTGGGAAGATCTTTCTGGAGAATACTAAAGTGGATGATTGATCCTGGTAATCAGCCTGATTGACAGCTTGATCCGGGGTCAGGAGTATAAGGGAAGAAGCCTCCATAAGAGAGGGTAGCTGCAGAGGCAGTGTGAGATGAGGGAATCCAGGTGTCCATGAGAGCCAGGAAGAATGAGCTATGAAAGATTGTGGATGGCTGTGCTCTTTAGAAGTGGGGTAGGCGTTCCAGACGCAAGAGAAAGGGTTGAGGAGGTAGTGGGTAATGTGGGTGAGGACAGGAATGGTGGCACCAGGGAGGCTGTGGTGGAGATGGGTGTGGGATGTGGGGATGAAGGGGGGGCTAGGAGTGGGGCAAATGTCAGAGGTGATGAGGATGTGCATGTGGGACCTAGATTTGTGCTGACTGGCAGAGAGAGGAAGAGGTGCAGGTGGAGCTAATGGGAACTGTAGAGTCGTGAGGGTAGTGAGTAAGGGGATTTGGAGCCAGTAAGGAGGAAGGAAGGATGAAAGGAGGAGGATGACAGATGCCATGATACAGAAGTGGGGTGTGGTAGATGGACAGAAAAGAATTCATAGATGCTAAGGTCAGAAGGGACCATTATGATCATCTAGTCCGACCTGCACAACCCAGGCCACAGAATCTCACCCACCCACTCATGCGAAAAACCTCTCACCTATGTCTGAGCTATTGAAGTCCTCAAATCGTGGTTTAAAGACTTCAAGGAGCAGAGAATCCTCCAGCAAGTGACCCGTGCCCCATGCTACAGAGGAAGGCAAAAAACCTCCAGGGCCTCTTCCAATCTGCCCTGGAGGAAAATTCCTTCCCGACCCCAAATATGGCGATCAGCTAAACCCTGAGCATATGGGCAAGATTCAACAGCCAGATACCCAGGAAAGAATTGTGCTACACACCAGTCTCCGAGCCCAAGGCAGGATCCCATGCCGGTCCCAAAGCCATTTGTAATTTGTGTTGTGATTTACATGTAAGAGAGGTGGTGGTTAAGACTGTGATTGCAAAAGTGCTGTGATTTATTGCTTGAAGAAACTTTTGAATTATGTGATATGTAATTTTTTTTGGATGGGTGGGGAAGCTGAGCATTTAAATTGATCATGTTTTCAAACTATCAGGGGTTTTGAGTGAGAGTTTTTCACATCATATTAAGCTATTTTAGATAGTGATGTGGTTAGAATTATTAGGCTTTTATATTTTTATATTTATAAAAAAAAGTGAAATTAGCTAGTTAAGTAGGATATGATGTATATTATGTGAAAGTATTTTCGATGCATCTTTTGTAACTACCGTAATCTGCAATTCACTATTGTATGTTTTGCAAAACCAGTTTAGAAGTAGTTTTTTTAAATATATAAGGTACTTTTCCAAGTACTTTCTTATTTGTGTAGGTATTTGGAACGTTTGTGAATACATTGCGGGGGGGGGGGGGAACCTGCTGCCAGTACTAAATTTATCATTAGGACTGGTTTGTAATTTCCAACTGAAAATTTGGATGCATGATGCCCAAACGATTTTCCCTGCTCTGGGTAGCCCCATAATTTCTCAAGATCATCATGTCAGTACGCACAACATGATTGCTAAAGCACTTGGTGTAGTTACATTGAGAAACAGTGTGTCTCGAAATTTGTAGAGGTTTTTTTACTATGTTCTGATTGGCTGATTAATCCTTTCACCGTGACATGCTATTATGTTGATGACAGTCTTTGTTTACATAACTGGCTACTCCCTCCCAGTTGCCTCCCCACCAACAAATGCAAGTTTCCAGACTGCCTCCCAGCTGACATCCTAACTGCTCATTTACTTCCTGCTGTGTTCTCCACCTGTCTGCCAGCTGATCTTCCTTCCTTCCCATTTACCCTGTGATATTACTTCCACAGCTTGCCCTCTGCTACTTCCTCCTAGCTGACCTTCTGCTGTATTCCTCTGCCTGCTGCTGCTGCTGCTTACCTTTGCTGTGAGTCCTGTCTGCCTCCATATTTACACACTGTGACATTAGCAAACCAGCACAGGTTAAAATTGGCAGCTAAGTAACCTGCGTGTGACCCTTAAAGGCAAACTGAGAGGAATTGTAATCAGGACAATTCACTTGTGCGTGGGCATCAAAAGATGCTTAAAAGGGCTAATATGCTAGGCCCATTCATTTGTGTTGATAAGAAATCAAGGAAGATGCTGTGTGTATGCTTGTTTGTCTATATCCTGTAATTTAAATAACCTTAAGATCAAAGATGTATATAGTACTCCTGGAGAAATTCTGCACCAATCCGTGCAGGCAGAATTCTTGTCCCCTGCAGATTTCTTTCCTATTTCTGTGGGGAAGCACGGGGAAGCAAAGGGAAGCCATCAGAGTGGTGTGTCACCCCTCCCCAGCAGCGTGGGCATGGCGTTTGGAGCAGCTAGTGGAGAGTTAAATCTGGGGATGCCTGGTGGCTCCTACCCTGTGCTGGGCTCAGCTGCTAGTCCTGGCTGGGCTGCGGGAGCGGGAGGACAGGACTTCCTCTTCCCCTGCAAGGAGTGGCTGGGTCCAGGTCAGACCCACCCTCCAGAAATCTCTCCCAGCTGCAGGAAGGTGTGCACCCCTCCTGCACCACTTCCTGCCTCCATTGCTTCTCAGCCATGGGGGACGGGGTCACTGCGTGGGGAGCAGCTCCACTGTCTGCCCAGCCCCTGTACATCCGCACACCCTGTACCCAGAACCCTGCACCGAGCCCCCCAAACCCCCACTCTCCCTGCATCCGGACACCAGCTGAGCCCCTCCCTCTGCATCTGGACCTGCACCCAGACCATCCGCTGCTGAGCCCCCCACACTTGAACCCCCACCCCCTGCACCTGGACCACCCCGATGAGCCCCACCTCACTGAGCCCCAACGAGCTGCACCTGGACAAGCTGAGCTCCAACCACCTTTATCTGGACCCCCACTGCAGAGTCCCATTCCCCCTGCACCTAGAACCCCCCAATGAGTCCCTGTGCATCCAGATCCCCTGTGCACCCAGACCCACTACCAAGCTGCTCATGCCCAGATTTCCCCATACAGAACCTGATCCCCCCAACACTAAGCCCCTACACATGGGTCCTGGTGCCCTTTGCCTGCCTGCCTGCCTGCCCCACACCTGTATCAGGGGCCAGGGCTGGGCGTACATGCGAGATCTACCCTCCTTGTCTGCTATCTTGGTGCACCTGGTGCAAGGAGGGGCTGGGCCCCAGGGTGTTTCTGGGGCAGGCCCAGCCCTTGCACTGTTGCTGCCTCACTGCCAAGTCTGTGTCCCTTTGTGGGTGGGGAGGGGCACCTGCCGGGTGATCTCCCACCTCTGTTCAGCTGGTGCCCTGGGCTCCCTGCCACCATGCTGGAGCCTCAACATTTATTTAATGACAAATAAAAATATGCTGAATTTTGCAGAAATTTTTTTTGGTGCAGAATTCCCTCAGGAGAATAGTATATACTGCATGAATCTAATGAATATTACCTATATTGTCTTCAGCTTATCTATCCCTGCAGTAATGAATAATCAGCAATTACCTCATGTAGATCAGTGTAGCTGGATTACCTGTGTATGCATAGGAAATAGAATGGTAATTTCAAAGGGTGGGTCTTGGGCTCAGCAAAGAGGAATCTTCAGATGCATGCTGTGCTCAAGACACTTGGCAGCATGTTTCAGCTTTAAAAGAAAAACCTCAGGCACTATCCTGCCATTTCTAGTCTGCTTAACTTTAACAGGGAAAGTTTGAGCCATTGGATGGAGATCCCCAAGTAATTACTTGGGATGCCCCAAAAGATTCATGGAAAGACTCTAACAGACTCTACATCTGAGTTGTCATTTGGACTCCAGTCTTTTGGATGAACCAGAGAGACTTATTACAAACTGGCAGATTTAACATCACTGCTATCATGCAGATCTGCAAACTCTGAAATCAACTGTAATGCATATGATTGATTTTAACCTCTTAACACACTTCCTTTTTTATATTAATAAACATTTAGTTTTTTAGTTTCCAAAGGATTTGCTACCAGCATGGTTTTTGGCTAAGATCTGAAGTATATTTTCACCAGGGATGTGTACCTGGTTCTTTGGAACTGAAAGAATCTAATATGTGATTTTTGGTTTTAATAATCTTTTATCACAGAAGCCTAGTTTGTCTGGATGGTGCATGAGGAGCTAGAGGGCCTGAAAGGGACAGTCTGTAGCTTCATAATACTAGTATAGTATTTTGGTAGCACACATTTGTTACTGGCTTAGTGGAATCTTATGAGAATATACCACCCGTTTGGGGTACGTGCCCTGTTTCCTGGTAGCCTGACCTGAGATTGGCTCTCTTAGCTGTGTTCCATACTAAGCAGCATGACGCCCATTACTACTTATCCCTACATCCCAATGGTCCTCAAACTTTTTATCTTACGTCCTCGCTTACCCCTGTCCGTGCTGGGAGCAGGGGACACGGACAAGGGTAAGGAGGCTGGCGTCTGGGGCCAGAAGTGGAGTTGGGGGGCGCTCTCTCCCTGCCCCCTATGAGGGCTGGCCTGGGCCCCAGCTGTGCCCCCCCCAATGTTTCTCCATGCCCCACAATTTGGGGGGGCACACCCCACAATTTGGGGATCTTTGCTACACCCATTGCCACCTTCTGTTCGCTGGATATACCTCTGGCTTGCACACTCCTCCTGACTTCCCTGCTCTTCCAGTATTTTCCTCATCTTCTACCTTTCTGCTATGGTTTATTTCCCATTCCCCCCAAAAGGTGTCTCTATCTAGCCCTCTCCACATGATGCTGCATCCCACAGCATTTTTTCCAGTTGCTCTCTGCCAATTCTTCCTCCTTCCGTTTGTGAACTTTCACTACCCATCTCTCTTGCTACTCCCCGTCTGATTTTTTCCCTTCACCCCTAAATATTTAAGAAAATACAGGGATGAGGGGGTGAGTTGATCTCAGACTATGTTGCTGAGGTCATTTTTAGTTTGTTTTTAGAGGTGGTCTGTTTTGTCTACTAATGATAATCTAATATCAGGCCCCTTAATATAGCTTGAAGGGGGGAAAATGGGTTTTGCAGCATGCCTAGAAGGTTAACACATCTGGCTTCTGATGGACAGAGTGAGGAAGGGGTGCAAGTTTCAAAACTGTGGGCCCCTCACAGAGAACACCCCGCCTGCAGTCCTTTTAATTTATATTGAAAGGACTTCAGCTTGAATGTGTCTGCTGATCTCAAGCATAATAGTATGGCTCAGGGAGAGGGTAACCAGGACCCAAACCATTTAAGACTTCATAGATTAAAACCCACATGTGGAGTTCCGCCTAGAAGCTTATTGGGAGTCAGTGCAGATCCTGAAGCACTGGCCTCATGTGGTTTCAAAATGCAACTCTGCTTTAATAAGTGGGTCATAGCATTTTGCATTAGCTTCAGCTTCTGTATGGTTCCAGGTCATAGCCTCTTACAGAGCACATCACAGCAATGTAATCTCACAGTAACAAAGGCATGTTTAACTATAACAAGTCCCTTATATATTTTATTTTCATAAATTTCAGTAAAGATTTTATTGTTTGAACAATACACAGCTATCAAAATTAGCAAAAGTATATAACACAGACTTACTATATGTAACCAAGTCTAAAGTAACCAGATGGCTCCATACCTAAATTCTAGAACAGAGTAATGGAGCAGCAGGATTTGTCTATATCTAGAACAAAGAAAATGCTTATCAAGGAGTGGTATATTAGACAATTCTTGCTAAATAGATCTGCAAAGTTAGTGATTTTCAGTTTTTTCTAAGGAGATGATTAATGGCTAACAAATCAGGAAAAATCTATTTGTGGTATTGGGAAGACAAGATTTATTTCTGAAGATATGTTTCTTAAATTGCCTCTAGAGCAGGGATGGGCAAACTTTTTGGCCCGAGGGCCATATTGGGATTGCAAAACTGTATGGAGGGCCAGTTAGGGAAGGCTGTGCCTCCCCAAACAGCCTGGCCCCTGCCCTCTATCCGATCCCTCCCACTTCCCGCCCCCTAACTGCCCCCCTCAGAACCCTTGACCCATCCAACCCCACTGCTCCTTGTCCCCTGACAGGCCCCCGGGACTCCCACACTTATCCAACCCCATCCCCTGAACGCCCCCCACCCCGAACTTCTGCTCCCTGTCCCCTGACTGCCCCCCAGCCCCCTTACCATGCTGCTTAGAGCAGCATGTCCGGGAGGTGCGTCACCTGGCGGGAGCCAGACACACTGCTGCGCTGCCCTGCATGAGCGTGCAGCCCCGCCGCCCAGAGTGCTGGCTGCGAGGGAGGGGGGGACAGCAGGGGAGGGGCTGGGGACTAGCTTCCCCGGCCGGGAGCTCAAGGGCTGGGCAGGGCTGTCCCGCGGGCCAGATGTGGCCCGCGGGCCGTAGTTTGCCCACCTCTGCTCTAGAGTCTAGCTGTTTACTGCTCTCATTCATTATAATAAGAAAAGGAGTACTTGTGGCACCTTAGAGACTAACAAATTTATTTGAGCATAAGCTTTCGTGAGCTACAGGTCACTTAATCGGGTGCATTATGCATCCGATGAAGTGAGCTGTAGCTCACAAAAGCTTATGCTCAAATAAATTTGTTAGTCTCTAAGGTGCCACAAGTACTCCTTTTCTTTTTGTGAATACAGACTAACACGGCTGCTACTCTGAAACCATTCATTATCATGTTTGTGCAGCTCACTTTTCTTCCTGTCCTGCATTTCACTAACTCTTCTCTCATAATACTAAACTTGAGCTACCTCTGGAAATGGTATACAGCACAATATACCAACCCTCAGCCAGTTGCATCCATCCAACCTTATCAGAGTCTCCAGGTTTTCCTAGCATCAGGGTTCAGAGAATCAAATTTGTACTTAAAATGTAGCAGAAAATGTGACACAGGAATCTAGGTGCTCTTTTGTGGGCATTTATTGCTTTCAAAAAGGGAGTTCTCCCTTGGTAAATATAATCCTTCAAATTTATCTATCTATCTATCTATATATATATATATATATAATGGTTCTACATGAACATTACTTTTTTGAAAGCATAAAATTAATCCATATTCAGACTTCGATGTGATTGAATGAATCAGAGTTGCAATGGTTTGAACTGGCTAGGTTACAATGCTATATACAGATAAACCAGATGTAAATGTACACATTTGTTAGTCACTTTATACAGTTTTAAATTATAAAGCAGTTTGAACATTGATTCATTCGTTTCAAAAGTGACTTGTCTTTGATTTGTGCTATCTCATGGAATACTGTTAAATGAGAGATTTTTGTCTTTGGTGTTAGTACAAATATTCTCTAAGACTTAATAGTCAAAGTCCTGTGTACTCAGTGACAAGGTGGATCTAATCTAATTAAAGATCCTTTAATTTTGTTGGCATTCTGGTGCAGCAGACTAGCAATTCTGCAGCAATTTCAGATAAATTGAAAATTGAGGTTCTATTTAATTAAATAGGAAAATGAAAAACCTAGTCCGTGCAGTAGTCTGTCTGTTTTGATAGTCTATTTCATTTCTCACTGTCCCCGCTCTTTCAGATTTCAGTTTACTGCAGATTTTTGTTTTGAAAACGTAACTGTAACATAAAGGTTGTCAGAGGGAAGCTGGAGGTTTTGTCAACTGATAGAGAACAGTTAGTTAGGGCTTTTTGGCATCCAAGGAAGCCTGGGAAGTGATATAGGATTGTGGGATAAATAGATTAGTTGGATGTTTTTGCTAAAATTATCAGCATTTAATGTTAACATTTAATTATAATCTTTAGGTTTTAAAGTTAGCATACCAATACAATGACGGCAATTCATACTGCTCATTCAGGCTGTTTATAGAAACAGGAAGACAACACTGCATTGTTATAATGTCGGTTAATATTTTTAAAGTTTTCTTCATACCCCTGAGGGCCAGAAACAATTGTTTTTCTTTATAAAGAAAGTTCTTGGAGTGGTTACAGATGGGTGTTCCACTCAGGTGCGCATGTGTCCAGTGCACCAAAGCCAGAGAACTTTACTTAGCAATAACTATAGGGACAGCACTCGTGCTCCATTGCCCCTCTCCAGGCTATTTAAGGACAGCACCATACCAACCCCCCTCGGTTCATTCTCACTTCCCACGGCTTGAGTCGGAGTGTTCTGTGTGGTGTTTACATCATGCTTCTTTCTATCCATTGTTTCTGGAGGAGTTGTATATAGCTAGTTTAATAGTACCTTTAAGTTTTTGCTAGTAAGTAGCAGTCAGCAGCATCTTTTAGACTGGTGGGATGCTCTCACCAGGTTTTAAACACAGACCATTGTGTGGGGTGGCTGTACCAAATAGTGAACCCTGCACTCGGTGTTTATTGTGCCTGGGACAGGGAGACGTTAAGGAAAGGTGCTCCATCTGCAAGTCATTCAAGAAGAGAACAAAAGTGATGAGTGACTTGTGCCTCAAGCAGCACTTTCTGGAGCAGGCCAGGGGGAACCGCTTTGACACTGGGGATCTCCATAGATAGTCCCACGGAGGCCTTTGGAGCTGACATGAGGAGTTGCTCCAAGCCCAAGTTCTGATATTTCCTCGAGAGGAAGAGGGATCGCTCTCCTTCCTCTGGTCCTTCAAGGAAGAAATCTCACAAGACAAACCGATGCCATGCCAGGATGCCAGGATGCCATGCCAGGAGAGCGATGCCTCCTCATCTAAGAGGAGCGTGCTGACTGGCACCATGATTCCTCAGGTATGTGGGAAGGAGCTGGGCCATTTAACTGCTCCCCAGTACTGTGCTGAGATCCGTTGGAAACTGTACCATCGACTCTGGTACCAGCGATGGGGTGTCCACTGAGTCCAGTACAGATGATGTCAGCACTGACTTTGTCTGCATCAGTACTGCCTGTTTCTATGCCACTGGCATATCAGGTGGCATCAGACCTTCTCTGGCTCTCCATTCATGATTAATTCAGGATAATTAATTAATTCTGCCATGGCTGCTGTTTGTTCTGCCATATTGTTTGCACTGCCTGCTCTGGTCGCAGAGTAGTCTTGTTCATCATAACCCGTATTCTGCACTGTCTAAGATTCAGACTGCAGAGTTGAGGGTACTGAAGGGCCCGTTGACACAGACGCTATCTTCAGCACCAACAAGGCCTTTAGCGCAGACCTCATCATTGAGATCAGTGCTGGCCCTGGCTTCAGTACCATTGTCTGGCTGCTCTGGTGCTAAGGCGAAGTGTGATGCCTCTTTTGGTACTGGTGCCATCTCCTTATTGGTTTTCAGATGAGGTTGGTTGTTTTTATTCCTTGCTTACTCTGTTGGGGGCGGGGCTTCTCAGCTACAATCAGATGACTTCCAGGGCTAGTCGAGATGGAGAGGGGAAGATGTCCCCGAAATCTCTCATGTTTGAGACAACACTCTTGGAAGTCCTCGGGATCATCCTTGGATCACCATTGGTACTGAGATTAGCATCTTTCCCATGGTGTAGTGATGGGGGTTCCTTGCTCATACCTACTGGCCACCAATGCCATACCCTTATCCCAGTGGCCTCCTTGGGATGTTCATCAGTCTACAAGATTCCATTCTTTGACCTTGTCTGGAAAAGACAGTGCGAGGTCATTCCTACTGTGCCATCTCACCCTGAACCCCTTGTACATGAACAAGTGCTCTCTCAGGAGCCTCCATTGGCCCCACTTCCTTCAACTGCCTCTTCACCAGATGACTCCACGGTACCAGATTCTTCTTCTTCCCTGTGCCTGAGGATTTTAAATTGTACCAGTGTGTCCTGAGGCATATGGCTTCTGCCTTGAGTATTCAGGCAGAATTTGTGCTTGAGAATACACATAAGTTGTTGGCTATTCTCCAGTCCTCACCTCCGGGGAAGGTAGCTTTCTCAATAAATGAAGTTCTTTTGGAGCCTGTAAAGTCCTTATGGAATACCCCAGCTTCATTGCTACTTACTGCAAAGTGGGCTGATAAACGATATTTTGTCCGTATGCAGGATTTTTTTTTCTATTCCCATCCAGCCCTAACTCTCTTGTTGCATTGGCAGTAAATTATAGATCACAGCAGGGGAAGTACAAGTCCACGGCTAAGGACCTGGAGTCGAAAAGGCTGGATTTGATGGGAGAAAAATATTCTCAACCTAGTCGTTACAGGTGTGCATTGCAGATCATCAGGCACTGTTCTCTAAATACGACTTCATCAATTGGGATGCTGTGTCCAAATTCACTGATAAATTGCCAGGATCCTCCAGGGAAGACTTTAAGGCAGTCATTGAGGAGGGCCATCTGGTAGCCAAAATATCATTGCAGTGAGCTCTGGACATGGAAGATGCTTCCTTCAGAATTATGGCATCAGCTATGACTACGAGATGGGCCTTGTGGTTCCAGAATTCCGGCATTGCTCTAGAGGTTCAGCAGAGCATAGAAGACTTGCCTTTTGATGGTTGGCTTTTGTTTTCTGAGAAAACTGGTGAGACTTTATGTCCTTTTAAGGACTCGTGTGCTACATTACGTTCGTTTGGAGCTGGGGTATAAACCTCCAAGGGATGTCATTACGGCGGTAAACAGAACTGCAGCAATACAGCTTGCAGCGGCTTTTCTGGTAGTTAGCCTTCCCTATTTTGCAGCAAGACTTCTCCAGGTAGGGTCATAGAGGAGGAGGACTTCTGAGTCCAATTTTAACCAGTAAGCCCGCTCTCATCCAACGTTGAGCAAGCAGCCATTTTGAGCTGCACATCTAGGACACCATTCCAGTTGTGACCTCCCCATTCCCTCAGTTCACAGATAGACTGTCTTACCTTTACAGTTCTTGGGACACAGTAACCATGGAAAAAAGGGTCCTCAACCACCCCACCCAAGGGGATATGCTATCCAATTACTGTGTATTCCCCAACCCTTCCCATGCCCCAACCCCATCGCTCTTTAGGGATCTTTCTCTGAACACAGGTTCAGACTCTGTGTCCTTTGGGAGCTATAGAGAAGATTACCCTGCAGCATCAGGGAAAAGGATTCTATTCCTGGTATTTCCTGGTCCTCAAGTCCTATATAGGAATGAGACCTATTCTTGATCTCCATAGTCTCAAAAAGTACAGCAAATACATGAAATTCGTCATGGTCACCCTAGCGTCTGTTCTTCCCGTATTGAATTACCACTGGTTTGCTGCCCTGGATCTTTGGGACATTTATTTCCATGTGGTGACTTTTTTCCTGAGCCGCAGGAGGTTTCTGAGACTTGTTGTGGCAGGTCAGCACTATTAGTACACTGTGCTCCTCTTTGGCCTGTCCTCGGCTCCATGCATTTTTACCAAATGCATGGCTGTAGTGACAGCGTACCTCAGAAAAAGAGTAATTCATGCCTTTCCATACCTGGATCGTTGATTAGTGAGGGGCAACTCCAGAGAAAAAGTCCTTGCATGTCCAGTTATCTTGATCATCTGGTCTGGTTTTGAACAAGGGAAAGTGAACAGTACTAACTCAAAAAAACCCAACCCTGAATTCATTAGGGCCCTACTAGACTCTGAGTTGAGGGCATTTCTACCAAACGAATGCTTTTGTTAGCTGTGTATGTGTCTCCACTCTCACCCTTCAACTATGATCCAGATGTTCCTGAAGTTAGGTCATATGGCCACGTGCACTTATCCAAGATTACGTGTTTGTCCTTTTCATGGTTGGTTGAAACTGATATATCTCCCAAATTGTTAGTAGTTGGACAGTTTGGTGCAGATACCATTGCCCATCCTGGGCATCCTAGAGTGGTGGACGGATCAGGTCAGTGTTTCCAAAGGTGTCCCCTTTGCTCGTCATCATCCATCTGGGACCATAGTTGCTGATGCTTACACAATATGTTGGGGAGCCCATATGGGGGATTAAAGGTTCAAGGTTTGTGGAGAGAGCAGGAAGTATTGCTTCATATCAATATCCTGGAGCTTTGAGCTGTTTACAATACATGCAGGGCATTTTGTGCAGATATCAAGGTCACAGTGATTCATGTACTCATGGATAACACCGCCACAATGTATTATGTGAACAAGCAGGGAGGTACCCGCTCCATCTGGTTTTGTTAGGTGGTGATAAAAGTTCTGGCGGTTCTGTATCGAAGACAATATCATTCCCACAGCAGCTCATTTACCAGGGTCCCAGAATCACTTAACTGATTATCTTGGCAGGAATTTCTCCCGGAATTTTGAGTGGTCTCTGAACAGCAATGTGCTGAGGTCCATTGACATGTTTGCAATGAAGGACAACTAGAAGTGACATACATTTTGCTATGGAGGGCTTCTCGATCTGATGCGTTTCATTTGAACTGGAGATTGGTGCTGATGCATGTCCCCCTCCACACACCCTCCCCCAATATTGCAGTTGTTCCTCAGGTGATGCTCAAGCTGGGGATGTATCATGTCAGACTGATTGTCATTGCAGTGGCTTGTCTAAGGCCATGCTTGTCAGTCTTTCTGTTCATCTGCCCATTCCTCTTCCTTGGTGTCCTGATCTACTGACTCAGTACCACAGTCAAATTTTGCATCCAGTACTGAACAGTCTGCACCCCACAGCATGGATGCTGCTTGGTTAGATTAGAAGAGGAACACTGTTTCAAAGCTGTTTGACAGGTTTTCCTTAATATTAGGAAGTCCTCTACTAGGGCTTCCTATTCAGCTAAGTGCAAAAAGTTTTTTGATTTGATCCCTAGCCCGGGGAATTCAATCAATGCATGCCTGCATTCAGGACATTTTGGAGTACCTGTTACACCTTCAGTCTTCTGGTCTCTCAGTTCACTGAGAGTCCATGTGGTGGTGATTTTGGTGTTTCGCCTTCCAGTCCAAGGGAAATCAGTTTTCTTGAAATCCATGGTAGTCAGATTTCTGAGTGGGATCATTAGTCTCTTTCCACTGGTGAAGAAAGTGATTCCTCAGTGGGGCCATAACACTGTGTTGGCTGTCCTCATCAGTCCTCCATTTAAGCCCTTAGCAACTCCTCTACCAAAACACAGTGTTTCTTGTGGAAATAACTTCCACAAGAAGAGTTACTGAGCTGTGAGCCCTAGTGGCAAACCCTCTGTATGTCAAGTTTTTCAAAGAAGGGGTGGCCTTGAGGGCTCACTCCAAGTTTTTCTCTAAAATGGTATCACAATTTCATCTTAATCAGATAATATATTTAATTATATTTTTTCCCAAGCCTCATTCAAATGCAGACGAATAGCATCTTCATTCCTTGGGTGTGAGACTATGCTTGCTGTTTTATTTTGAAAGAACTGAGCCTTTTTTGTTTCCTTTTCAGATCAGCTGAAGGGTCAAGCATTCTCTGTACAAATGATTTCCAGGTGGATAACATCCTGTGTTACAGCAGTGAATGGGATAGCTTTGCCTTCACCTCCACAAAGTTTGAGTTCATTCGACAGGGGCCCAAGCATCTCAGTTGCATTTCTCAGTGACATTTCAATATTGGACATTTTGCAGAGCTGCTACAGGGTCTTCCATACATACATCTACCAAGCATTATGCTATTATGACTGCATCTAGATCAGGTGCAGATTTTGGAAAGGCAGTTCAGTGGTCATTCTTCAAGTAGTCTCCGACCCCTTCCTAATGATATTGCTTATGAGTCACCTGAGCGGAATACACATCTGCAACCACTTGAAGAAAAGATGGTTACCTACCTGTACAGTAACTGTTCTTTGAGATGTGGAAACAGATGTGTATTCCATGACCCACCCTCTCGCCTCTCTGCACTGGAGTCTCAATTCTTGATGTTCGGTGTGAAGGAACTCGGGGGGGGGGGGGGGGGTTGGAGTGGCATTGACCTTTAATAGCCAGGGGAGGGGCTACCGGGCCAGAGGGCGCAAATGGTGCACCTGCGGGTACTGATAAGCAAAGTTCTCTGGCTTTGATTCATGGGGTGCATGCACACCTGAGTGGAGTACACATCTGCACCCACATCTCGAAGAACAGCAGCTACTGTACAGGTAGATGACTGTTGTCTTTGGTTCTGGGGCACGATGATATAGCAAGGAATACTACAGCTATCTGTGGAATACACAAAGCCCTGACAATTATTAATATGATCATTTTTACATGTACCTGAGATGGATAATATTTTTAGTTATGATTCTTTTAAAACAGTTACTTTAATTTTGACAATACCCAGAAATAACCCATTGCTGTGGATACAGTTCATTTCTGTATTTCTAGAAATTAAGATTTTTTTAAGGAGTGGAGTTAGGAAGAATTTAGTTCTCGTGTTATAATCTCATTACATTGGTACAAGTGCTGCTAATAACATCTCCTGGGGGGGGAATTAGAGATTATACTGACTTCTGTTGATTGCAGTAAGGGGTGAGTGTGCTGCTTGATACTTCACAACTGCATAATTCTACACCAGTAGTAGAATGATAATACCATATTTTTTCTAATGTTACTCAAAGTAAAAATAATTTTAAAAAGTACCCTGAGAACAGGAAACTGTTACCAGAATTGCAGCATAATTGCAGCATTCCTGTAACATATTTTACGCTGAATTACTGATATGCCTTCTCAGCATTAATTGTATTTTAACAGTTTTTGTCTGGGAGTTATAACCATGACTACTGTTTTGTATTTCCTCTTTTTTTTGTACACATCCTCTCTTTCTCTCTCTCCCCCCCCTTCCAGTCACCCGACAGGAGGATCCTTTATCCGCCCAAACAAGGCAAATTTTGGTGTGGATTTTCTTACTGCAGTAAAGAACCGCTATGGATTGAATGATGAGCAAGATGTTGAGTGTGAGAAAGAGAATGCTTTAGTCATTGGAAAGAAGACTGTGGAACTTGTTGGTTTTGACTCTATTATAGAACAACAAAGGCAAGTGTTGTTTATATATGTAAATCTGAGTTATATTATGGAGATATTTATATTGACGCCATAGTTAAGGCTGAGTTGAGTTTTGTCCTTTAAATCAGGAATTCAGCTTCTTTGTTATATATGAAAACTTGTGTAGCCTCCTCAAAAATAAAACACTTACTCTGAGTGCAGATTTTTTTTTTCCTGAGAATTTACAAATGAATCTGTTAATTAGTTTAGGAATTAAAATTAATTAAAATGTGTCCTTTTAAGATATATAGCACCTCGTGTCAGACATTTTTTGCCTTTAAAAGTCTCGCTAACAGTATAACACAGACTCATCAAACTTTCCAAAAAGTTAAAACTCACTGAAGTCTTATGCATAGGCTACATTTGAATAATTTGTAAGATTAATGTTTTCCTCCTGTAATTGTTCATAACTGAAAATTTAATCCAGTCTGGATCCACAAACGCTATTGTGTTGAGTTAAGGTTTCTGCCAAAGGAGAAACTTTCCATTATGGAGAAAAATGGGGGGGGGGGGGGGGGGGAGAATGATCGTTAAACCTAGGAATAATAATCCACATGTAGCTTTGTGCACAAAATTTTAGGGAGTTTTTATTATTTGGGAAGTTGAAAGGTCTCTGACAGTGCAAACAGTTAAGATTAGATTGGGTGCCCTAATTGTGTATTTCCATAGTTTAACATGTTTGGGGATGGGGGTTAAGTTTAACCTTAACTGTGAATTTTCTGGGTTGATAACACTTGGTTTGGGATAATTGCAGCATGTCTGTAACATATTTTACGCTGAATTACTGATACTCCTTCTCAGCATTAACTGTTTTTTTAACAGTTTTTGTCTGGGAGTTATAACCATGATTCTGTATTAAATATTCACAGACTCTGGGGATTGGTTGACTTGAGCCCGTAGCATAGCTTTTGGGCATATGTTTTTTAAAAACTTATGAGAGTAACCTTTTCATTAAACATTTATATCTCTTGTTTTTTGCTGGAACTTTTTCTGGGGGGGGGTTTAAACATTTGTCTAGCATTGTGAACTCAAACTCAACAACATTATGCTAGAGCGTATAAAAACCAGAAAGTGAAATGACCTGGAGACAGAAGCTGAAATTCATTAGTTTCACTGTTCCAGTTGAATTAAATGCCCCAAACCCTCATGATGAACAGTAAATCAGATTTGTAAAGCTCTTCATGTTTAGTTAATACAAGATGTAGTAACACAGGTGAGGAATTTCTTTTAATGGCTATCTTGACAATGTTACTTTTTAAAACTATGCATCCAAAACATCTTTCACCCTAACATCTTTACTATATGCAAGTATTATGCATCGCTTGCCAGTAGCCTTATGCAGGCTGGCAAAAGTAAAGAACATTATATTTAATATTGCAATTATTTGTTTGTTATATAAATTGGGCCATAATTACTCTAAAAGCTTTTTGATATATAAAGGTGTAACTCTTTCAATTTTTAGTGCTCCTCTCCTGTGCATGTGTAATGAGTTATATTTTGCTTCCGATGGAGAATATGTACCTTAATTGGTGAGGTTTTAGTTCATATTAGTATACCACCTCAAGCTGTGATCTTGTCATATCTTGGTTGGGAGATATCCAAGAAACTTATTAATATAGCACCACAATTTGCATTACGTTTTATAGACTAATCAGACATGATCCCAGTTCCTAGGTGCTCACAGTCTGACTTCACACAACAAGAGGTAATGACAGCAATTTGAGGGCTAAAGTAAGGGAATGTAGTTTATCATGAGATTAGCATTTGTCATACACATTAATGGGTTCCTTTTAAAATTTATGTTAATGTTCTATGATTGTTGTATGGTGTATGATTTGTTAGTGTTTTAATGTCGGTATCAACTCAGCTCAGTGGTGACTATGTTCTGTGAATAAAAAAGTCAAGGGTTGAAAGCCCACAGTACCAGTAATGAGGAATTGTCTTCACCTATTCTAAGTGGCTCTCATTCTTCTATCTGGGAAAGAAGAGGAGGAGGAAATTAGTTATTTGTTGATAATTGGTGTGGTGTATGGAATGGGCTGCACATATGCTGGTGTCTCCATGGAGCTCCTGCAGCAGTTGGGTGGTCTTGATTCAGTAGATGGCACTCTTCTCCTGTAAGCTGATACTGAATCAATTCGCCCCCTCCCACAAATGTCATTAGAGGCTACTGAACAGTTGAAAATACCATTTTTTTTTTCAGAAGAGACTTAAAACCAAAGGTACTGATCATTTATAATTAAGATTCCTGTAGCACTTTTTGTAAGAGCCTGGATGTTCCAAATTACGTTACTAAATTTTGCATACTTGAATTACTCTGTGTGGTTTAAATCTGATAGGATCATTTTCTTTGCTGCTTTTACAAATTGTTCTGTAAAGTTGCTGAAGGGTATTACATGGGAGCATTTCTGTGATTTAGATGAAGATGATACCACTATCTGGTAATATAGTGTTTGTATAGTAATAATTGTAAAAAGAATGTAAAATGCATAGTGTTTAGATTTAATATCTGGGTGCTTTTATACAATATATAATCTGTTCTGTTTTTCTCTGTTTGTATATAAATTAACATTCAGTATTTTTTTCATGTAGTCAACTGAACAAATTGGTAGACATCTCAGTGAGCGAATGTGCAGTGAGCCATGCTGGTCAGAAAGAGGAGATCAGCAGAACGTGTCCTAGTATCCTTTTTCTAAAAGTGTTTTATTATGTGCTACTATTTACATAAATCAAACACATGCTTTAAGCATTCCAGGTGTATCTGCAGACATTAAGGGATTACATTTACATATTTTCAGAGGTTATTTTCAAATCAGTTTAGTTCATTTTTATTAAATTTAGGAGCTTTATTCAGTCTGTCCTCTAACGATAAATGCTTTTGAATGGTAGAAATTCCATAATAATGGGCACAAGTAGTTGTAATTAAGATACATTAGAGCTCAAAGATATCTCATCATGGAATAGGGATTATAAATTCTAATTCTATAGTATGAGACAATATATTAATGTAATGTTTAAGAAAAGTTTTGTAAATGGGTTACAATAATTCATGGATTAGGGACCCAATCTTATTGGGTTCCAGGGGCTTCTGCATAGATTCTTTAGGTTAATCTTTCTGTCTACCCAAAGGGACTCAGTGCTCAGTCTAGAAGATACCATCAGAGTTGCTTAGTTTTGCAGTTCTCAAACTGTGGATTTGTGTCTCCAGAGATAATATGCTTGTTAACAGCAAAAACATTTTTTAAATAAATAAATAATATATAAAAGTGAGAAATAACAGACCTCAACCCTATTGTCCCTCTGCAAATTTGTGTACACAGAGTCAATCCCTTACCTTTCTCTAAAAGTGCAAAGTTTCAAAAAGTGCAATGAATAGAAGATTGTTGGTGGCAGAATAGATCTGGACAAGGAGAAGAAGTCTGGAGATAAATGTGAGAAGGGAGGGGCAGGCAGTAGAAACAAAAGTGAAACTGTTTGAGCAGCACATTCCAGAAGTCTTGAGGTCTGTCTTAAGTGTAGCCTTCATTGATTTGAGATCTACCATACCATTCTCTCACTAGAAGGGAAAACCTATAATGGCAGCAGGCCGTAAAAGAGACCCAGTTTGGGAATATTTTAATGAAGTTCCTCTACCTGTGGGTAAGACAGGCATGCGTGCAAAATGCAAACAGTGCAACAAAGAAATGTAAGGCCTGGTTGCCCGAATGAAACAACATCATGAGAAATGTTCCTTCTCAGGAGGAAGCTGCATTGAAGATGATGAAAGGAACATGTCTGAACAGGCAGGATCTTCGGGTTGGTAAACTATTTTTTATTTCATACTCCTTTCTTAAGGACTGCCTGTCTTCCTTCTGGACTATTCTTGAATTCTCATGTTTGAGCAAAAAATGTACAGCTGCATTTTAGATGCAGTTGTGATAAAAAATAGCTGAAATAGGCAGATAATCCTTTTACAATTTCACCTCTAAAGTAGTACTGAGTGTCGGTGAATGCAATGAGTAATACTAAATGAGCAGTATGGTAATAATAATTAAATAACTGCATTGACTTATTTTGTTTAGGAGAATCCATCGTCAACATACAGAATTCTGAAGACTATCAAACTTCAAGATCACCATCATTTTCTATAGTTTCAGAGTTATCTGCCAGTGAGAGTGTTTCAGTCACATCATGTATGTCACATAGCCACAGTATATCCTCTGTGGCAAAAAGGAAAAAAATCTCCATCATCCAGACACAACCATAGATAAGTTTGTGATAAGAACCAGCAGATTACAAAAAGAGGTAATTGATTGAAAAAATTGCCCGGTTTGTTTATGCAATAAGCTCTCCTTTCTGTATGATTGAGAACCCACACTTCATTAACATGGTTCAGTCATTAAGACCAGGATACAGTCCATCCAACAGAGCACGTGTCACGGGCAAATTGCTGGATAAAGTGTGTGAAAGAGAAATTGAGCAGTGTGCAAAAGGTCTAGAGGGTGAAATTGTTAACCTGAGTCTTGATGGATGGAGCATTGTCCACAATAATCCTGTTGTTTGTCCTTGTGTAACAACAGAAGGGAATGTCTTCCTTACAGAAACAATTGATACATCAGGAAATGTGCACGCAGCAGAATACTTACAAGAAGTAGCAGTAAAAGCTATAACAAACTTGGGAAAAAATATTCAAATGTCTGGTACGCAGGATGGTCACAGACAATACTGCAAATATATCAAAGATGAGAAGAAATTTAGAAGAGAGTCCCAAGCTAATAACATACGGTTGCAGTGCTCATTTGATGCACCTCCTAGCCAAAGACTTCAGTGTTCCAGAAATAAAGGCTAATGTTGTTGAAATTGCAAAATACTTCTGTAACAACCACTTTGCAGCAGTTAGCTAACTGTCCCACAAGACATGCGATGGAACTCCGTAGTGGACTGTTTTGAGTACTATATCAAGAACTGGCCTAATCTGATGACAGTTTGGCTGTGACAGTGCCTTTTCTTTTTACACGATTTTGTTCACAAAGGTCTCAACATTGGGCTTAAGAGAAATGTTGAACACCTGCTGGGTACCCTGAAGCCTACTTCTGTAGCCCTGAAGAAAATGCAGGGAAGTAGCTGTTTTATTGCTGATGCTGTTGAAATTTGAAAGGAATTGAGTGAGTTCTTAAAAAGAGAAATATGCAATGACAGAGTTCAATTACAAGCATTTTAAAAAAACGACTGGGACAAGCACTATCTCCAGCTCATTTTCTTGCAAATATTCTCAATACTCAGTACCATGGTCAAACCTTAACTGCTGAAGAAGAGGAGTTGGCTATGACATGGACATCCAGCAGTCCATCCATCCAACTATAATAAACTTTAGAGCTAAGGCTGAACCATTCAAGAAATACGTTTCTTTTAAAGAAAGTCACACCAGTGAACTGGTGGAAGTCACTTAAGCACTTGGATTCAGAGACTGTTGAAGTGGTGGTCTCCCTTTTTAACGCTGTTTCTGCTGGCGTAGAAAGAATATTTTCTTCCTTTGGACGAATTCATTCCAAATTGAGAAATTGTTTAGGTCCTGAAAAAGCAGGAAAGCTTGTTTTTTTTTTCCAGATTATGAACAAACAGGAAAATGAAGGTGAAGACAACTGAGTTAGCTGCAGAAGCCGATATTTTAAGTTTCTCATGTTGACCTGGCTAACATTGTCTGTTTTAATTCTTGGGTTTAAAAAAAAAAAAAATCATTAACTATTTTAGTTAAAAACAATTTTAACAAAAACAACCCTGATTTTAAAATATTTGAATGTTTAACTAAATTCAAAAATTCATATGCTTGTTTTGTTAAAATATTATGTTTGCTGTTGAAGAAAAAAATCAAGAATACATAACGTTGTTGTTTTAGTTAAATAAAACAATTTAAATGTCTGTCTGGTGATGTCCTCCTTCTAATACAGCATGGCAAGAAACTCCTCCAAAGATTCATGATTAACCTGTTGAATTGGAGATAGTTCACCTCCCAATAATTTCATAAATATCTGCTTCAATTACCTTTGGTAATTGAAATAACCAAACAATCATTCATTTTCTGATGTAAAACTAATCTGAAAAGCTTTCAGAATAAATCACTTAAAACATGTATAGTGTGTACCTTCTAAAAATGAAACCTACTTTTATCTCTGAGTTGTGAAGAATATGTATTAAGGTTATAACAACCAACAAGAACACGCTTTTATGTAGAAATCCATGATTAAATAGTCTTCCTGACTAGTGATTTTAATATAATTACCAAATTAATTTAATTACCAAATAAATAATTTAATTACCAAATCTACCCTGGTAACTACCATCTTTTATCAGAAGCTGCATTGGTGGTAGCAAAGAAAAAATTTAGTGTAGATACGGCCATAAAAATTGCTGCTGTTACTGGAGAAGCACTTTATTCATGGGCATCAGTGGCTGTGAATATGTAATCAGTAATAATACATTCCATTTCTTACATTTTGTGGTTATGTTTCCAAAATACATAGCAAGAATTGTACACAGTGTTACTAAATGAACAAATAAGAATTGTATATTCTTTACTCTAGACATAAACACTCTTCTGGACCTATAGAACTGAGTTGTTTTATAAGTCTTAATGTACTATTTCTGTAACAGATTCCAGGATAGAAACTAGGAGTAACTGAGCAGTAGTATCTGTTAGCTTAGACAGACTTACTCTGCTATATTTTGGTTCAAGAACACAATAGTTGTAAAGTTATACCTCCGTTCTCTGAAAAAAGTTCAGAATTCTGACACATTTTTCTTAAAGTGAATTCTCAGATATCAGGAGTATAAATCTATCAAAAAATCTGTTGCCATCCTGGGAGAAAGTAACAGATATTGCTTGTCAAGTTCAGAATCTGGAAAGTCTTGATCTCAGGTGTATATATATGAATATATTTTTTTCATTTCATAATTGTTCTAAATTGTTTTTTTTTTTTTTTATTAGGTATCTAGTCTTTTTCTGGATGTGCGATACCTTCCAATAGTGTGTCACATCAAGGAAAGAATAGATTCCCAAGGATGTTTAACTGTGTGAAACCAAATTCTCCAAAAGTGTTTAGGGTAGAGATTTTTGTCTTGTCTATATGTCTCAGAGCTTTAAAGGAATACTATATACTAGAAAATCACAATTCTGACTCAAAAATGAGTATATATTATTGTTACAAATGAAGCCCCTAAGACTGCTATGGTTGAAAGAAACTCCTAAGACTGTTGTGATTGCTTCTATTTTTTTGGTTGTTTACTTCCTTTGTTTGACAGTTCCTTATGTATAATCAATTTAATCATTTTCTACTATATACTTGGCAAGGGGGAAATTGACTAATAAATTCCTTGTAAACATCAACAGGGGGCTGAAAAACCCTTAAAAAGGTTTATAGAAAAGCTATTTTTAAAATATTCAGAAAAAAACTATTTAAAGAGTGCTCTCTTAGAAACTAGACTTAAAAAATCAAGTTGATAGTATCCCTTTGACTCAGAATGGGAAGGTGGGCACTATGGAATTTCACAGTGAAAAACATTAAACCACCTTACTGCAATTAAGGTGACAGTTGCAAGCCTTTTGGATGTACACTCTCATCCTCACTGAGGGAGCTCATTTGGCAGCTACTAAGACTAGCTAATTTTATTAATTATCTATTTTCATTGTTGTTTTTCAGACCTATTTTTCCTTGTATTGTAAAGTTGATAACTTAAAGAGTTTTCTCTTTTAATGTAGGAATGCTTTAAAACAAACTTGTTTTCCTTTTGTTGAATTGTTTTTAGCGTCTTGGGACTCTATCTCCTGGTGCTGCTTATTCCCTCCCCCGCCCCATTGTCCCAGTACGCTTTTGTTCAAGAGTCTGATTTTTATCTAGAGCATCGTGTTTTATTCTGAATGTTCATCTTTCACCAAACTGAAGTATCCCAAATGCTTCAGGGGCACTGCCTTGATTTCTCTGGGACCCAGTCCACACCTGACCTGAAAGAATGCTAGTGGATCACAGTGACAAAGCTGCTGGGAAATATCTATGACACTATTGATGTGTTGGCACATTCCTACTACACACATTAAACCCCCCACCCTTAGGGGAGAAGAGTAGAGGCAGCTAAGTGGGAGTTGAGATCTCACTTTTATATGGGTATTCAGGCCTGCCTAATTGTTAGAAATAGATCTCAGAGAAATGAGATGGACGGGGATTTGAAGGTAGGGGACTTCAATGCTCTGTGGGCAATCTAATTTTGTATTTGTAATTTTGGCAGAGGAAACTGGAGCCTTGGAGATGTGCTCCTTTTTATATTTTGTATGCATCTAGTAGTATTTTTTAGGTACAGTAGAACCGCAGAGTTATGAAAACCTCGGATATGGAGGTTGTTTGTAACTCTGAACAAAACATTATGATCTTTCAAAAGTTTACAACTGCACATTGACTTAATACAGCTTTGAAACTTATTATGCAGAAGAAAAATGCTGCTTTTAACCATCTTAATTTTAATGAAACAAGCACAGAAACAGTTTCCTTACCTTGTCAAATCTTTTTTAAACTTTCCCTTTTTAAAATAGTTTACATTTAACACAGTACGGTACTGTATTTGCTTTTTTTTTTGTCTCTGTTGCTGCATCATTGCGGACTTCTGGTTCCAAATGAGACGTGTGGTTGACCAGTTAGTTTGTAACTCTGGTGTTCTACTGTAGTTGCACCATGGGTGGCAGGTATAATAGGCAAGAGAAGGCTGCTGCTGGACCCCCGGTTGCGGGGTTTGGCGGGGTAAGTTTTTGCTTTTATTATTCCCCAGGCAGGTTGCAAGGCAGCTGAGAGGCAGTATGTGCTATTCAGCTTCCTGGGTTCATCAGTAATCTACCTGGGCTCCAGCGAGATTACTGATGAACCCAGAAAGCTGAGTAGCAAATACCACCTCCTCAGCAGCCCCTGAACCTGCATGGGATATATCAAAAGCTTCGGGAAGACGCTTTTCCCTGGGGTGGCTTGGGGGGAGGTGGTGGAGGCATGGCATGACCACGACTGGTCCGGGGCACCTTCAGGCAGGTGTGCAGGGGCCCTCGGGGCACCTCCGGGCAGGGCGTTTTGGGGAGGGCGTTTTGACCACGGGGAGCGGGGCAGAACTGGGGGCTAGCCTGTCCAAAGGGGGGCTCCAGCCGCCACCCATGAGTTATACACACATGCTGATTGTTGAAGAGGCTGAGACTGGAGTTTTCACTGAGGAACCTACTCTCAGGAGAACAACTTCTGATGGGGCTCCATTTTTTCCATAATTTCATGGCCAAGGAATTTGCAATAGAATTATGTTGTGAAATCTTAACTTTTATTTAAATAAATAGGGCAACCCCCTGACACAAACTCTAAGAAAACCTCCAAATGTGAACTGATACATTGTGGTCTTCCTGAGTATGTAAGCAGATAGCTTGAAACCATAACTCATAGACAAACTTCTCCATTCATCAGCATGGAGTATATTAACTCAAACATGTTTAAATATTAACATTAACACTTTGAAAGCTGATCCTTTTTAAGTAGAAATATTCAGCTAATGTTACCCATCATTGTTGGAAGAAATAGCAAAATATTAGGATAAGGGACAGTATGGCTGCTGGTTATTGTCATGGTTTCCACATTTGGGGAATTAGGAGTGCAGGTTCCCTTACTCCCAAATTAAGTTGCCTCTTCCCCTATCCCATAAGGGTAGGGAAAGACACGATGCACTCCCCCAGTACCAAAAGACTCCTGGGTACCAAAAATCTTCCATACCTTTCTCTGTGTCAAAAGTCAGTTGTCCCCATAGTAGCGTCCAAGGGCTCCATGGTCAATTTCTACAATGTAGTTGTGTCAATACAAAAACCTGAGGCAAACTGAAATTTGACGGTGACATAAAATAAACTGAATTTAATATCAAAATAAAAAAGGAATGGTTTACTGACTGTATTCCTTCTCCTACTTAGTTCAGTTTAAAAAAAGACCCCAACTTTTAAATTGAAGCTGTTGGAGATTTTCCATTTGTTCGCAAAATTCAGCGCCAGAATGCTGCCAAAATGAAGTTGCTGCAGGATTTAGGCCCAGTTTGCTGCAGGGTATACAGGGCCTTGACTAGTATCAATAGGAAAAATAAGATAATTATTTTTAATTACTCTGATATAAAATTTTAATCCTTGAGTGTAATCCAGATTTATAGTGTGTTTTTTGGAGTTATGATTCAAATGGATTGTATAAAAATGGTGCTTATGACACAAACAGAATTTTTGGATTTATTTGGCCCTTTTGTCAGAAGTTCAGTTTTTTTTAAAAAAGGGTGGAAGTAGATACACAATTATAGTAAAAACAGTTCTGGTGCGGGGAGGGTGAGAGTAGATGAAAACTGGGGAAGCCTGCTATCAAATCTCTAAGTGCTTGTCTAAATGGGGAGATTTACCTGCATATCTATACTGCTGTACTGACATAGCTCTTCTGGTAATTTTCCCTCTGTATGCAAGCCCAGAGGAAAGAAATGTCTGGAGGGAAATAGGACCTAGAGTTAGTTTAAGGACACTATGGCACCATGTATAAGCTCTTTAATGTCAGCATTTTTCTGTGGCTCTGAGTCCTTAAAATCCTTATTTTATCAATGTTCTGGCATTTATGCATAATATTTAGTTCTAATTTTTAAAAAAAAAATTTGTTTATTAAGGCATAGTTAAAATAAAACCTTAGCATACTACACTGAACATTACTTATTAGTTATTCAGGATGCAAAACTATGTTCTGAAGTGTCCCTAGCCTCTGTTTGCCAGAAGCTGGGAATGGATGACGGGTTGGATCACTTGATAATTAGTTGTTCTGTTTATTCCCTCTGAAGCACCTGGCATTGGCCATTGTCGGAAGACAGGATACTGGGCTATATGGACCAGTGGTCTGACCCAGTATGGCCGTGCTTATGTTCTTACAAGGTATTGAAAGAACCTGGCTAAAGATTCTGGATTGCTGATAAGGGAGTCCTCCTGTTCTGAGTATGCTAAAAAGGGTGGCTAAGTTTCTAAATACCTATCCTCTTTTTGGTGCTTCTCTTGTGTACATATCTGGTATGAAAGCTTTCCCATTACAAGAAGAGTCCATATTCTATTATAACGCTATTTCATAGGAGCAGGAGTTGCATTTTTCCAATAGTGTACAATACAAAGTCTAGCTGCTAACAATAAAAAAGACATTTTTAACAAAATGACAAATTAATGTAAATCCTTTACTGGAGCATTAAGTGGGGTAGGTCTGGTAATCTCTATGACATTTTGTCATAAGATGAATCTCTTTAAGAATTTCCTGCTGCAACCCTCATTTTAATCTGTTTCCTGAGATACAGTGTCAAGGGTGATAGGCCCAACATTTGACTTGTCACTTTTATTTCTGGTAACAAAATAAATAATTCCCTTTTCCCACCTTAATGCTTCGGTACTTAAACTAACCCCTTCAGCTTCAGTACTTTAACTAAATTGCAAGGAATTCAGTACTTTAACTAATTGCAAGGAAAGAATTTGCACTCAAACTACCAAGGCATTTTTCTAAATAGGTTGGAAAATATTTAAATATACAAAGTCCTTGACAATGTGCCTCTCTAATCCTATGTGTTCCTTTTTGTTTTGAAATATGAAATTCTAAATTGGTGATTTAGTTGAATAATTGAGTTGTTTTATGCTGTAGAAATAAGAACCTATTTATTCTTTTTATACAGTGAAAACAAGATGAAATTTCCATCTGCTTCTATAACCTGTACACTTAGTAAATTGAGGGTTCTGGCACTTAATCGAACTGGAGTAACATGGGCAGAGGTAATGAGCTTCTTACATTTATGAAGTAAATTGTTTTTATTTGTTAGTCATTTGGTTACATGGGTCAGTAAAAACATAATAAGGGTTTACACTTAGTGTAAGGGTGTTACACTAGATCATATAATCTTCCAAAATTGAGTCTGATCTATATTAGAGAAAAGATGCACCGGTATAATTAAATCAGTCTAAAATTCTTGTTACACTGGCATGAAACCCTGATGCGGACGCGCTTAAACCAGGTTAAATTGGTAACTTGGTAAATTACTGAATTAAATAGGTTTAGTTTATCTGAAGTTTAACCTGGTTCTAATGTGTCTGCATTAGGGGTGTGTGTTTGTGCAAACTGATTTTCAGTTTGTTATACTGGTGCAACTTTTCTAATATAGATCAGAACACTGACTTTTTTTAAAGTTATTTTTATGTGACTGACCCACTTTGATATAACCATATTAAGATTCGTTATGAAATGTGGTTCTGGCATCACTTTGTATAGTAGGTGTTTTAATATGCTTGTATTTATAAAGAAGCAGACAAACATCTGGTAGTATAGAGTCTATTTCTATGAACTCAGATACAACATAGGAAAATGAAAGTCTGAGTTGCTTCCATGCATGGAAACGTGCAAATTGCTTTTCCTGTTAGTTACCCTCGTCTTACACCTTGTGTACACTAGGAAGATGACCTGTTGCTGCCGAGGGGTATCAGCAGTGGGCGTTTTCCCTAGCATAAGCCTGGCCTAAAAGTGATAGATTAAATTGTCAACCTGCCTTTATCAGAAATAATACTGTGCATTAGATCCCATCCAGGACTAAAATAAAATCTTGAGGTTTCTAGGCTAAGCCAATTTGGCATAGTTCCACTGAAAATAGTGGAGATTTTTCAGAGCCCGATATCTTAGAAAAAGCCTTGTTTGGCTAACCTTTGAGTTTTCCCAAGTTCTTGATTTTGTAAACCAAACATGAAAATCCAAATGGAAAATCGTGGTTCACAGAATGGGGGAAGATGGGGTGACACTATCCTAAAGTTGCAATTTAAATGGCAATGTTGTCGGTTCCCCTGCAGCCTTTTCTTTTTGAATTATGGATTCCAGTCCAGTAACAGTGAATCCTGTAGCTGTGTGGAATCCTAGTGACTACCATCTATCTGTACTAGCAGATGAGATACAGGATCAGAGGTATAGTTATTATTAAATAGGAAGGGTTACTGAAATAAAATACGAAAGCTTATGGTCAAATATATTTGTTAGTCACGAAAGCTTTTGCTCAAATAAATTGGTTAGTCTCTAAGGTGCCACAAGTCCTCCTTTTCTTTTTGCGGATACAGACTAACACGGCTGCTACTCTGAAACCTGAAATAAACAGTATTCCAGATAGCTTGTTTTAGATAGTTATGGCATACTTTGAATGTGTTTTAAGTAAAATTTATATGATGCACAGATTCTGGCATATATACAGTTACTACTACAGTTACTACTAATACTAAATGAAGTTTTCCTATTAGGTTCTTCTGTGTGCTCCAGGGTGGCCAGCACTTGAAGAATTGTACCTTGCTTCCAATGATATTACAGTTTTAGAAAGGTATGAGGTTTAGCTTTAAATGCTAAAGTCATCGTTTTGTGATTAATATCCTGTATGCATAAAGTTATGACATGTCTGATAAAAATTAAACTAAATTCCAGTTGTGGGTTAAATTACCATTACCATGGTAATCTTGCAAAGGAGATTTTAACATACTGTGTGATCTGGGACACTTGTGTGTGAACACACTGATTTTATTATACAGTTGTGTGTATATGAGTGTAAATATTTTAAAACAATTTAAAAACATAATTGCATTTTTTGTAATGCTTACAGACCCATTAACGTTCTACAGACCTTGAAATTGTTAGACCTTTCAAACAACCAATTAATTGATGGAAGTCAACTGCAGCTAATAGCATATCTTCCCAGGTAATTGTTAAAGAACTTTTACTGTAAATTTTCTCATGCTCTGTAAATTGATTCATTCACATATGCTTAGTGGTTTGAAGCATGATAATATTGCCTTGGTAGTGAAGGTTACAGAATTTTGAAAATTAAGGTTTTTTTTGCTCTTTTGTGAAGAGTATCTGAACTATTTAACATAATCTGGGGAAGGATTTAATTTTATTTTAAGATTTAATTAAAGCATGTTTTTATTAAGATATTTATGGAATTAGTGTGTGGTGTTTTTTGTTTTTTTGTTTTTTTTTTTACACAACAGTTTGAAGTTCAGATTTTGCAATTATAGAGTCATATCCTAGAGAAAACCCTTTTCAGGGCAACTAGCTCTTGGAACCTGTATGGGCTTCCTATGATAAGGAGCTTTGGAGATTGCTCCTAATTTAGAGGGGCAATTCTTTGGTAGTGGATACATAATGCCAGTTGTTATTAAATGCATTAAATAACTGCATATGACCACTCCCTTCCTATATGTCCATCTGATTCTGGGAAATGAGGTTGGGCAACACATTAAATGGATTACTATTCTAATTGTGATGCAGTCAATCAGAGAAGATTTTTATAGGTGGTCATGTAGCCAAGAATGTTTAATTGGCTGGCAGCTCTTGTCTTGTAGCCATGGACATGAAAGGATCCCACAAGATTTTTCCTGTCTTCTCTCCTTCCTTCTAAAAAAAAAAAGGTGATTAGAGTGTGATGGAGGCAGAGCCTCACTTTTAATCCCTACGATTGCACGGAAGAAGGTACTTCCACCCACCTCCTGCTCCTTTCCCAGTTAACACTAGGACGATGGCTAGACTACAGAGCCTATGTCAGCATAGCTATGCTGGCATAACCCCCTAGTGTAGATGTAGTTTACACCAACAGAAGGAGTTTTTCTGCTGGTGTACGAACACCATCTGCGCGAATGACATTACCTATGCCAACAGACGCCCTCTTCTGTCAGCATAGCTGCTTCTACAACGGGGATTTTGTCAGCATAGCTGTGTCAGTCAGGGGCGTGGTTTTTTCACATCCTGCAGTAGCTATGCCAATACAAGTTTTAAGTATAGACCAAGCCGAAGAGTTTGTCCACACTGGGATATTTACCAACGTACCTACACTAGTATAATTATTTGCTGCTGCTGTTCCCTGTGTGGATGTTGCCTTTGTGAATTTAAAGTGCTTTTTTTTGGTTTAGGTTATCTTTTGTAGCGATAACATCTTGTTCCATAGATTCCTGCACAGCAGCATCTTGGTAGTTACAGTGCTGAGCTAGTGTGAAATGCCTCTTTGCACTTGGGTATATGATTTAGGAAAAAATACTGTTTTCTCCCTACTCAACTTCATCTACTTCTGTGTCCAGTCAAATATGTGGAACCTGATAAATGATAAGTTGCAAAGTTACTTAAACTCTTATACCAAAAATAAGGCCCATAAGGGAAGGGAGCAGTAAACTATTTTAAAGAAAAAATCAAGCCATTCTGAAGATTAGTACCTCCACAGCAAGCTGCCATTTTGAAAGCTTGGAACTCCACTGCTGTCCTTCTGTAAACTGCCTTTTAAACTTGGTTACCAGCTGTGAAGTTGGTAACAATGTTCTTTAAATCACAAGGTTTGCTGTCAAAAAGTTAACATGGGTTGTATCACATAAAAACTTTAGTATTTTTACTAAAATCTTTTTAACAGACATACGTTAACTTCTAAATTTCAGATTA
The DNA here is from genome assembly GCF_965152275.1 of Natator depressus. NCBI lineage: Eukaryota > Metazoa > Chordata > Testudines > Cheloniidae > Natator > Natator depressus. The sequence continues at coordinate 134,300,685 of NC_134236.1, forward strand.
GAACAACTAATTCTTTCAAACACTGGAATTTCTTCTATACACTTTCCTGATGTTGGATTTGGTAAGTAAAGTAAGCACTGTATTATATTTCTATATTTAGATCTTCACTGATGTCTTTTAAATTTATTCTCCTTTTCCTAGGATGCAAGACTAAAATGTTTCCGTTATTACAACGTCTTGCAGTAGATGACAATAAAATATTGCAAGTAAGAAAGATTTTTGGTGACTTTCACATTTCTTTAATTTTTTGTTTAACAAGAATTTGTAAAATTGCTTTTTCATTTTCTCTGATTATGTATTATGTAATGGGAAAAAGCCTATGTCAAATTCTTTGATCAACATCTAGCTTTAGTTAGATTTTTAAAAAGCTTTTCAAAACTCAGCTTTACCAGAGAGGATTTGTTTGTTTATTTATTTATTTATTAAATACATTGCAGAGAACTCTGTTTCTGGCCTTTAGCCATTCCCATGCAATGAATGGAACCCAAACACCTCAGCACTCTTCTAGTGCTTGAGTACCTGAAAGTTAAATTGATAGACCTATAGAGTTTCACTGTTTTGTGCTTCAGTGAATTGCAAAAAGTAAACAAACAAATGATGAAAAATTTTATATTGGATTTGAAAATGGTTTTTCAGTGTTAATAGTCCACGACGGTGATATTAGAAATAGATATAACTGGTGAAGGGAAAAACAGAATTTTATCTAGACAATGTCCCGTCTGTGCTCTGGAAGAAAACATAAAATCATCACAGATAAAGTTTGCAGATGACCCAAAATTGGGGAAATGGTAAATAACGAAGAGGACAGGTCACTGATTTGAGCGGTCTGGATTGCTTGGTAAACTGGGTACAAGCAAATAATATGTGTTTTAATACAGCTAAATGTAAATGTGTACATCTAGGAACAAAGGATGTAGGCTATACTTACATGATGGGGGGCTCTATCCTGGGAAGTAGTGACTTTGAAAAAGATTAGGGGTCATGGTGGATAATCAGCTGAATATATAAGCTCCCAAAAGAGCTAAAGGGATGCTTGGATGCACAAACGGGACTTTTGATTATGAGTAGAGAAGTTATTTTACTTCTGTTTGGCACTGGTGCAACTACTGCTGCTATACTGTGTCCAGTTCTGGTGCCTACAATTCAAGTAGGATGTTGAGGAATTGGAGGGGGCTCAGGAACAGCCATGAGAATGATTAAAGGATTAAAAACTATGCCTGTGATAGACTCAAAGAGCTGAATCTAAGTAGCTTAACAAAGGGAAGGTTAAGGGGTGACATGATTAGTCTATAAGAATTGACATGGGGAACAAATATTTAATAATGGACTCTTCAGTCTAGCAGAGAAACATATAACACAAGCCAATGGCTGGAAGTTGAAGCTAGACTAATTTAGACTGAAAGTAAGGTGTACATTTTTTTTACTGAGGGTAATTAGCCATTGGAACAATTTACTAAGGGTCATGGTGGATTCTCCATCACTGACCATTTTAAAATCAAGATTGGATTTTTTTTCTAAAAGATCTGCTCTAGGAATTATTTTGAGGAAGTTCTGTGTTATACAGATGGTCGGATGAGATGATTGCAATGGTCCCTTCTGTCCTTGGAATCTATGACTTGTCTAGTATAGTGTATGTCTTTCCCACGGTGTCTGACTTGTCATATGGGAGGACTGTGAGATGGATGAATTTACCATTTCTGCAGAATAGCTCTGTGATACTGTCCATTTGTTTGAAGTACGAGTCTGAATCATGATTCTCCCAGTTAGTAGTACCACATACTATTACTCAGTCATTGAACAATTTCAATTTGAAGCTGGGACAAGAAGTTAAAAGCAGGTAAGGACTGCGGTTCTAAAATCTTAGAGACTTGCACAGTTTAGTGTGGGAAGAATTGTGGCTTTAGCATTAATAACAGTGTTTTGGTGATGTGGTTTTGTTTTTTACTCTTTTCTCCATTCCAAGCAATGGTGTCATGTGGCTAGCAATGTTTACTCTTTTATTCTTCCTCCAGTGATGATGTATTTCAGGCCGAGGACAAAGGCCTTCGTCAGATGTTGTCTAGCCTCTTGATACAGGCTGCTGTTTTCTGCCAGTTTTCTTGCTCTGGCAGTTAGAGGGGCACCAGAAAGTTAAGCCCAACTGGTTTCTAAATTGCTTGTCCTATGCAATACTATTTTCTCCTTCCAAGTTACCTAAATGCAGTCAAATAAGAAACTTGTCATTACTCAGAGAGCAAAAGTCTCATGAGTTGCCATGACTGGGCAACAAAATGGCAGATGAAATTCAGTGTTGATAAATACAAAGTAGTGCACATTGGGGGGAAAAAATCCCAACTGTACATATAAAATGATGGGGTCTAAATTAGCTGTTACCCCTCAAGAAAGATTTTGGAGTAATTGTGGATAGTTGTCTGAAAACATCCATTCAGTGTGCAGCGGCAGTCAAAAAAGCAAACAGAATGTTGGGAATCATTAGGAAAGGGATAGATAATAAGACAGAAAATATCATAATGCTTCTATATAAATGCATGGTATGCCCACATCTTGAATACTGCATGCAAATTTGGTTGCCCCATCTCAAAAAAGATACATTGGAATTGGAAAAGGTACAGAAAAGGAAAACAAAAATGATTAGGTGTATAAGAACAGCTTCCGTATGATGAGAGATTAATAAGATTGGGACTTTTCAGCTTGGGAAAGAGACGACTACGGGGGGATATGATAGAGGTCTATAAAATCATGACTGGTGTGGAGGAAGTAAATAAGGAAATGTTATTTACTCCTTCTCACAACACAAGAACTAGGGGTCACCGAATGAAATTAATAGGCAGCAGGTTTAAAACAAAAGGTAGTATTTCTTCACACAATGCACAGTCAACCTGTGGAACTCATTGTCAGAGGATGTTGCGAAGGCCAAGACTCTAACAGGGCTCAAAAAAGAATTAGATAAGTTCATGGAGGATAGGTCCATCAATGGCTATTAACCAGGATGGGTAGGGATGCAAAACCATGCTCTGAAGCGTCCCTAGACTCTTTGGGCCAGATGCTGGGAATGGGCGACAGGGGATGGATCACTTGATGATTACCTGTTCTGTTCATTCCCTCTGGGGCACCTGCTGTTGGCCATTGTTGGAACACAGGATACTGGGCTAGATGGACCATTACTCTGACCATTCTTAAGTTCTTATTCATGGTTTTCTCCATTGCTTTTAAGTGAAACATTATTCTTGTGCTACCAGCTTATCACATTTCTTATTTGACGAAGGAAATTGCATTATCATTGCTTTTGTGAAAGGCACGTGTACAAACCACTTATTTTATATTATACGTATACTCTCCCGAAAAAAGGATATGAAGGGACTAGGGCTGTCAAGCAATTAAAAATATTAATCTCACGATTAAACAATAATAGAATACCATTTAAATATTCTTGGATGTTTTCTACATTTTCAAATATGTTGTTTTCAGTTACAACACAGAATACAAAGTGTACAGAGATCACTTTATATTTATTTTTTTATTACAAATATTTGCACTGTAAAAAACAAAATAGTATTTTTCAATTCACCTAATACAAGTACTATAGTACAATCTCTTTATCATGAAAGTTGAACTTAAAATTGCAGAATTATGTACAAAAAACACCTGCATTCAAAAACAAAACAATCTAAAACTTTAGAGCTTAAAAGTCTGCTCAGTCCTACGTCTTGTTCAGCCAATCACGCAGACAAACAAGTTTGTTTATCTTTGCAGGAGATAATGCTGCCCGCTTCTTGTTTACAATGTCACCTGAAAGTGAGAACAGGTGTTCAGATGGCTCTGTTGTAGCTCGTGTTGCAAGATATTTAATTGCCAGATGCGCTAAAGATTCATATGTCCCTTCATTCGTCAACCACCATTCCAGAGGACGTGTCCATGCTGATGACGGGTTCGGCTCAATAACGATCCAAAGCAGTGCACACAAAAACACATGTTCATTTTCATCATCTGAGTCTGAAGCCACCAGCAGAAGGTTGGTTTTCTTTTTTGGTTTTTCGGGTTCTGTAATTTCTACATCGGAGTGTTGCTCTTTTAAGACTTTTATGAAAGCATGCTCCACGCCTCGTCCCTCTCAGATTTTGGACGGCACTTCAGATTCTTAAACCGTGGGTCGAGTGCTGTAGCTATCTTTAGAAATCTCACATTGGTACCTTCTTTGAGTTTTGTCAAATCTGCAGTAAAAGTGTTCTGAAAATGAACAACGTGCTGGGTCATCATACGAGACTGCTATAATATGAAATATATGGCAGAATGTGGGTAAAACAGAGCAGGAGACATTCAATTCTCCCCCAAGGAGTTCAGTCACAGATTTAATTAACACATTTTTTTAACTAGTGTCATCGACATGGAAGCATGTCCTCTGGAATGGTGGCCGAAGCATGAAGGGGCATATGAATTTTGAGTATATCTGGCACGTAAATACCTTGCAGTGCCGGCTATAAAAGTGCCACGCAAACACCTGTTCTCACTTTCAGATGTCATTGTAAATAAGAAGCGGGCAGCATTATCTCCCGTACATGTAAACAAACTTGTTTGTCTTAGCAATTGACTGAACAAGAAGTAGGACTGAGTGGACTTGTAGGCTCTGAAGTTTTACATTGTTTTGTTTTTGAGTGCATTTATGTAACTCAAAATTCTAAATTTGTAAGATGCTCTTTCACGATAAAGAGATTGCACTACAGTACTTGTATGAGATGAATTGAAAAATACTATTTCTTTTATCATTTTTTTACAGTGCAAATATTTGTAGTAAAAGTGAACACTGTACATTTTGCATTCTGTGTTGTAATTGTTGTAAACCCATACATTTGAATATGTAGAAAAACACCCAAAATATTTAAATTTCAATTGGTATTCTATTGTTAACAGTGTAATTAAAACGGCAATTAATCGAGATTAATTTTTTTAATCGCAGTTGATTTTTTTGAGTTAATCGCGTGAGATAACTGCGATTAATCAACAACCCTAGAAGGGACCCATGCTGAAAGGTGCTTTATGTCCTCCTCTCCTGTTCACTTAACCATGATTGATTAATAATGAGTTACAATTATTATTATGGTAGTGCCTATAGGCCAGCCAGGAGTGTTCAGACTGTGCAGGCAGAGGCCCTGCCCTGCCCTGCCCTGCAGAGCTTATCTGCTAATTAGACCAGACTGACACAGGGTGGGGGAAGCAGAGTGAACAATGTGATGGTGGCAAACGGCAAGTTAGTTTCATGATTTTTGGGGGGTGGTGGTGGTTTATTTAGGATGGATTTAGCTAAATGGAAAGAAAAGGGAAGGGGGCGAGGGGATGGGGAAAGGGAGTAGAGAGTGAGAGGGGTGGGGTGGGTGTGGAGTGAAGCTAAGATGAAGAGACTGAGGGAGAGGGAATGTTTGAGCAAACAGCTAGTGAGCAGAGAAAGTTTCAACTGTAGGAAATTCTTGGAATGCCTAGAGGTCCCTGCTTTGGTTGTTTCTTCCTCAACTGGCTGGAGTCTTTGGCTGGCTCCTCTCTGCAGTTTTCCCCTGAGGTCAGATGTGAGGGGCACCACCTGGGTCCTAGTGCCCCCATAATGTGGTAGGGGCATCGTCTCTTTAGTGGAAGTAGAGGATGTTCAGCACTTTTCAGGGTTGGGCTTTGAGGTTGTTGTTCCAGTTTACTCAAAGGTTAATTGGGAACTGGACCACGTGACCTTTGATAGCAAGGCTTACAGGATACCAAAAGGAAGTGTTGTATCCTGAGAGGTGTGTTTCTTTGATTTGAATTATTCTTTTAAGGATTACAATGTTGTTGTATTGTGGTTAAAATGATTCATTAAGCTAAACCAATGACAAAATATGATCACGCTTGATGTGCAGTTCCTTGAGCATTAAGTTGGATAGGAATCAGGTGACTGCTAGGGAATATAGATGCACTGCTACTGTTTGGGTGCCCTTTTAAATTATTGGGAAAGCTTGTATTTTCTATATAGATATATTAACTTAACTGTAGTTAGAAATTGGCAAAATCATTGCTCACTAAATGTACATGTTGAGAATGAATTGGATCTCTTGTCTGATAAATTAAAATTAAATACAAATGCTCATGGTCCAGAAGTGGCATTATAATACAATAGATGCTTGTTTGCAGCAACACCTTGTAAGAGCAACCGCCACGTACAAGCACCATTTCCCCAAGGAACACTTTCACTACTATGAATTGTCGACACTCCCCATAACAGCAACAGCTGCTTGGGAGTAACAAAGCAAAAGGGCACTGATATAGTGCTACTAATGAACGCCTACTGTAATTATCTTTAGGTCACAGCTACATTGCTCTTTCCAATCCCTCTCCATGGTTTGAGAGCTTGGAAATGTTAAGTTCAAATGAACCCTATCACTTTTCATCATACCCATGACATAATCTGCCTTCATCTCAAATTCTCTTATTCACTTACCTAGCTTCTTTAAACTCAGTCATCAAGAGGCCAAAACTGCTGAACTATCTCTAATTCCTGAACTCCACTTTCCTATCCCTTCTTAATTTATACATTATGCACATGCACGCTGTACCTGCTCATCCTTCCTAGACCTTTATTTTTTCTCATCAATTCATCATCCATGACCATGTTACAAACTTTCTCTTTTCAGTTGACCTTTCATATCTTGATCCTGATCATCTGTCTCTAACCTGCTCTGTTAGAGTATGTCTACATGGCAGTTAGACACCGCAGCTGGCCTGTGCCAGCTGACTCGGGCTCATGGGGCTGCTTAATTGTGGTGCAGATGTTTGGGCCCAGCTGCAGCCTGAGCTCTGGGACCATCCCACCTCACAGGCTCCTAGAACTCGGGCTGCAGCCCGAGACCGAACGTCTGCACTGCAGTTAAACAGCCCTGCAGCCCAAGCCCCAGGAGCCTGAGTCAGCTGACATGCGCCAGCCCTAGATTTCTAATTGCAGTGTAGACATAGCCTAGGCCCCTGCTGTACCTTCTCCAGCATGATTCCCTGCAATTCTAGTCTCTCTTCACCATCTAACCCTGCACAGAACATTGCTACCTCTTGCATCACGTGATCCCCCAGTATAATATTAAATTAATGGGTTTCTATAGCCAGTCATGCTCTGAATGCATTGGCAAGGAGGCACTTCAAAATTAAAATGGACAGAAAGCCCTCAAAATAATTGAACTGTGCCATGGAAAGCAATGTCACATCTAGGCCAAGCTTACACCTCAATTCCAGGAATCTCTACATACAATGAACAGAAAGCCTTTCTGGAATGCTGATGTTCTAATATGCATCAATAATTTACACCCACTGAACACTCCCTGCATGTCCTATTTGCTTTTCCACCGGTTTATCTTTCAGTTCCTTCAAAGGTGTCTTTCATTTTTATAAGCTAAGTGAAGTAAGATGAAAGTGGCATTCAGTAAAGTAGGTTGTGTTGAAATTCAAACAAAAAAAAAAGATTAGGGTCGGCTAACAGAAGAGAAGTGTCACTGATGATGGCCATTGTGTGGGTAGAGTCTGTCAGGACTGTGTGCTGTTTTGTTCAGACATTTTTCTTTTTTTAAAAAAATCCAGTTTTGCAATTCTTTCCCCTTTTCACTCCAGTGGTCGTTTATCAATGAGCTTGATAAACTACAATGTTTGCAGTCACTGCACTGTCAGAATAACCCTTTGATGGGCACAGAGAAGAACCCAGAGACAGTGAGACAGCTTATCATTGCCAAAATAGGCCAATTAAAGGTTCTGAACAAATCTGAGGTATGTGGTGGTTTTTTTTTTCTCTCAACTAATCACAAACAACGTTCTGGAAAAAGTGTCACTGTAAAAGCATTTGGAAAGTGGGAGGGTGTCTGGAGTTTCTTCCTTTGTCTTAATGAATGCATGTGTATCGCTGGAAATCTTCACTTTGAAAATGGACAGAGTCAGGAAACCCTGGATTCTGTTCCTGGCTTTGCCATTAACTCATTGTAACCTTGGGCAAGACACTTAGGTATTTTTGAAAAATTTACCTTAAGTCCTATAGATGTCAGAAATGGATCTTTCACCCCCAACATAGGACTTAAATAGGTTTAATAAAACCATTTAAAGTAGATTGCCATTTTTCTTTCCCCCTTTTCAGGTCAGAAATTATAACATATGTACACATTACAACCTCAGTGTTGTCCTTTTCAAAATACAGTATCATTGTATTAATTGATGCTGGGAGATCTTGAAAATAAAAAGAGAACTTTCAAAACCCCATGACTTGTTCCATATTTAAGAAATCATTTAGCTCTGAGCTTTCATGCCTCATGATATTGTTTTCAGACTGTACTCTGAGCGCACTGATGACATTGACTAAACTGAGTCTGAATCAGTTGTGGAAGTTGAGATTTTTCCAGACTCTTTGCAGTTTTATAAGGTGCTGAACATACAAGTAACTAATATCTAGCAATCTTGTCTTTTGAAGGACCCTGAACTTGGGTTTTTTGGAAATGTAGCTTAGTGACACAGTAAGTGTTTTGTACTTGTCAATTTAGATTTTTCCTGATGAAAGAAAGGGAGCAGAGCTTGACTATCGCAAAATGTTTGGCAATGACTGGATAACGGCTGGTGGAAATCAGAATCCAGACAAAGACAGACCAAATGAGGAATTTCTTGCTGCTCATCCTAGGTACCAGTTACTCTGCCTTAGTAAGTACAATGGAGGTGAAATGAAAATTTCCTTGCTTTGGTATTATGTATGTTCTGATGTTTTCAGTGTACAGGGGTGGCAGAGATCTTTTAATTATTTGTTCTTCTGTTCTGGGGGCCCCCTTTATTTTTTCAACTTACCATATTTGAAGAGAAAGGAAGAAAACAAATCAAGGTCAAGCAATATAAGGACCTTTCTGCCCACATGCTCCTACTGGTTTGGAAAAGGCCAGTGTGCAGGACAGTAAACGGTCCTGTAGTCATTATCCCAATCTCCAGCGTTACTACTTCTAATTAGTTCCAAAACGGCCCTCTGACACTGCCACTCTGCTCCTTTCCCTTTAAGTTTACAGTTTTTTCAGGACAGAAATATCCTTAAGTTGTCATACTCACTGCCATGCTGCAGGTCTTGATTTCCACTGCAAAACAGTCCTGTACTGTCTGCGCAGTGAGGCAAACTGACTTTAAGGAGCTATTTACAGCCCACCTGCCTACCAGGACCTTCTGGTTGATTTCTAAGGGGTCTCCCCGTAAGAACATGAGAGGGGCCATACTGGAGCAGACCAATGGTCCATCTAGCACAGTGGCCAATGCCAGGTGCTTCAGAGGGAATGAATGGAAAGGGCAATCATCAAGTGATCCATTCTCTGTGGACCATTTTCAGCTTCTGGCAAACAGACTAGGGACACTCGGAGCATAAGGTTGCATCCCTGTCCTTCTTAATGACTGTTAGTAACTGTTTCCAGAAATTTCAGCCAAAGGAGCACTCCACCAGGCTGGAGATATGATCCTATGCCCTGGCAGCTCCTCCAACAATCTGTAGGTTAAGTGATTTGAATTTCTTGTAAGACAAGGAGATTCTGTAGAGTTAATCAAATAGCTCCTTGTGTATGTTGTCTTCTGATTTCTTGCATATCCAACCAAATTCTATTCCTCCATTTCCCATTAAGTAAGTAGCTCCTTGTTCCATTTTCCTTCAGTATCTATAGTGGCAGTGTCTATATACTGTCCCTGATTATATCCCACTACAGTAAAGAGACAGATGTAGGAGAGGCTGCCTTCCCAATCAGTCAGTTTTTCAGTTCGCAAAGGGCTTGTGGAGTCCAGTTCCTCAGACTGAACTTTGAATTACATTACTCTAGTGATTGAACTGTCTAGCTGTTAAATTGTGACCCTTACGTTTGTGCTGCAGTTCCTTGGCCCTGCTTTACAACTACCTTCTTGCTTGGTTTTCTTTAATTAGTCCATAACATTGTTCAGATATATGCTATTACAAATACACAAAGCAGAGAAGCATGCTGGCCACAGCTACACACAGACTGTGTTTGTTCCCGGGTTGCTCTCACTGCTCCTAAGAAATGGATGTGAGCTGGAAAAGTGTTCTGGGTTCTGACAAACATGAATACTTCAGGCATCCTATTTTGCCTTTTAAATGCCCAGTATCCAAGTTGCTGTTCCATGCTAAACAATCTTCTCAATAAGCCTCTGTTTTTTAAAAAGGTTATTATTGAAAATAAGTGAAATTATTCTCAGTATTATTATGTTTACAGGAGTTGAGATCTGCTAATTGATGTTTTTAGCTCACAGCACTGCTGGAGCCCAGCTACTGAGCTCCTTGACTCTGGAAAGCAGGACTGCTTAGCTTCTATGGAAGAATAACAGTGAGAGGCAGTAGAGTTTCATGGTCATTGCATGATCTGGATACCATGTTGTCCCACAGATGATTACTGGGAAGTTTTCCTATGTGATGACTTAAACCAGAGAAAGATATTTCAGCTAAAATTCTACACAACTTTCTTTTGTTTTTTTCCTTCTGTTTCCCGCCAATCTAGTTTGTTAATTCCATTTTTGTGTGTTTTTTTTAACAGAATATGGTGCTCCTGAAGAAGGTGAATTGAAACGACAACAGCCTTTCATTCTGAAAAATCAGCTGCTAAGTAAGAGGCCAGAAATTAATAAAATTATATATCTTGCATTTAAAATACTCTCCCTGGAGTAGTAAGGAAGAGGTGCTTTAAGTACCTTTGAAGCCAATTTGTACACCAAAAAAGAACAGTAAAGGGCACAAAAATTGCCTTCCACTTCATCTTGAAGTTGAATACACTTCCCAGAAATAAACTGATAGTAAAGGTTTTAGGGATGTATTTCCAGCTTTATTAGCATGGCATGTGTCAGGATCTCCCTTGTAAAGGTTCCTCGGACAGCCTTAATTCTGGTCCCATGTAGCTGCTTCGCAGACAGTACAACTGTGACTTATCTGGATGTATTACTTTTTGAGACATCGGTGAATTTTTGACAGTATGATCCCTGCAGACTTTCAGGATATAGCAGGGAGGAAGTATTATAACCATGGTATGCTTTAAGGATTGGTAGGGTAGACTGGGCTACTTTGATCCCTCATGTCCCTTTATCCTCCATATGCATGCCAGAAAACACTATGATCCATGGGGGGAGGAATAGCTCAGTGGTTTGAACATCGGCCTGCTAAACCAATGAGTTGTGAGTTCAATCCTTGAGGGGGCTATTTAGGGATCTGGACCAAAAATTGGGGATTGGACTAGATGACCTCCTGAGGTCCCTTCCAACCCTGATATTCTATGATTCTAAGGTCTGTGAGAGCTAGTAGTTACAGCCTGCCTTGGGCTATGGAGCTAAGATCCAAGAGTCAGAATCCAGTCAGATTAATATCTTCAGAGACTCAGCCTTACAGGTGAATGTAATTATCCTTGCCTTTCCAACCAGAGCATTTTTAAATTTTGAGGTAGGGAGGCAGGGTCCAGCCATGATTGATTTAGCCAGTCTAATGGGAAACAAAAGCTTTCATTCTGCTGACTTGAACGGAAGTCCTAAATCATGGGTACTTCTGTCAATCACATTTAAAAACCTTAGTATGTGGAAGGGCATTTATATATATAAATTTATTTTTAAAATGCTGCCTAATATTCAACAACCTCCCTTTTTAGAACATTTGATCCACCCTAACTGGCATATTCACTGTTTGTGTTTTGCAGTTCACTTACTAAGTTGGAATTCCCTGCAGGATTTATGCAAATTGTATTCACACTTAAAGAAACAGAAATTAGATCCACTGGTATCAGGCATTAAAGTTCATATAATGAAATTGTGCTCAAACTTCAGTTACACTTCTCATTGTGACTGACTTTGTCTAATTTTTTTTAAAGCTTTGACAATTAAATGTCCAGACAAACCTGATCAGAAACCCATAGAGAAGAAACTACCAGGTAAGAACAGGAATGTTAATTGTTTGTTTCAATGCCTCAGCAGTTCCTTTGTGGTCTCTCCCCCTCCCCCTTTTTTAAAATGCTCCCTTTCCTGAAGAAATCTGGAGGCAGCTGCTTCAGAATGCAAGAATGCTGCTGAGAGGAGGCAAAGACCAACTTCTTCTCTTTACTGGGGCTAGTTTTTGGTGGAGGAGTTGCTAGCAGGATATGCAACCTTTCACCTCAAGGTTAGTAATGACAGTCATTACCATATGATGGCTGTTCAGTAATGTGGAAAACAAGCTATAGTCAGTCCAGTTCCTAGCAGATGCTTCTACATCACAAGACTTAAGTTGGCACTGAGTGGCCAATGATGAATTGGCATGAGCATGATTCAGTTTGTATACCTCTGTCAGGGGAAACCTGTATGATTTACCAACCCCTCTGCATTTGATAAATAATTTCATAACTAACCTTAAACTTATAAAAAGTACTTGTGGAAGTACAACTAATATTTGGTTGCCCTCAGACTTGTTCGTAAGTAAATGTGATTGATGGAAAGGTATTTATATATAGTCTCCCAGAAGTGGAACAAAAAATTGAATCTTATGCTTTGTGTAGTGATAGCATTGTAGCCCAAATTAGTTTCTGTGCTGTTTGGGGGGGCTCTCTGAGCATGATATTGTAAATGCACAAAAAATATTCATCTTCAGTATAGGCGACATGCTCCAAATTGTGGAGCTGAAATTTTGCTAAGTTTATGGCTTGGACATCAACTGTGTGTTCCTTGCCTGTTTAGAATAGTCAGGGAAGACTAAGGCAGGAATTTAATCTAATGAAAGGAGATTCTCTAGAAACTGACATACAGCAATGACTATTATAAGTAGACCTTATATTCAGTTATGTCTAAACTAGAACGTTCTCCTGCCTCTTTACATCATCAGCTCTACGTTAAACTGACCTAGCTAAACCTCAAGGGAAGAACTGCTGTTAAATATTTAGACAGATACTAAATGTCTGAATTTGTTCTATGAGGAAAGACTTATTCAGTTTTTATTCTAAAATAAAAAACATTTATTATCACAAGTTGCATAAAATCAGATACAACTTTTACAAAAATGTTTGATAGAAAAATAGTTTTCTACATACATTGTGTGATATTACAGAAATAACTCACTATTGCTGTGTCTTCAGATAAAGCTTCAAAGAATGAAAAAAAATAATTCAATAACTCTGTACCCGACACACATAATGGGAAATCTCTCTTGTACAAACTGAACTTACTCAAAGTTCCATTATAAAAATATCGCCTTGGCACTATGTTATGAACCAATCCATAACACTACTAGCAGTTTGGTTGGAACTAATTAAATCCTGAAACACACATTGATTTCTTTGTGCTTCGAAAGTTGAGACACCTGGTGCCAAAGAAATCACACCAAAATCTGAGTGGTAGGTATGAAAACTATACTAAAGATCACTTAGACATGAAAGGAAAAATAAATCATGAAGCTATGTTGGATGAAAATATTTTTAGGTTGTAGCATGTTACTTATCAGTCTAGTCTACCTAAGTTGATGAAGTTAGAATTGATTCAGAAATAAAACCATATTTGGCTGCAAGGATGTAAGTACATACTCAGGTTGCTTGCTTTTTCTTGACAGATTCTATGACTATTCAGAAGGTCAAAGGCTTGCTGTATCGTCTACTTAAAATTCCTGGTTCAGAACTGAAATTGTCCTATGAAAGTTCTAAAGTAAGTAACATAAGTTGTATTTAAAAGGTCAACATTGCATTCTAAAATACTATAGAATGAAACAGATTTCACTTAAAGGCCAGCAAAGGCCCTAAAAGTCAGATTCTCACTGACTGCCATGGCCTGATCCATCTCCTTTGGACCTGAAAGATGGCCGGGGAAAAAATTACCAAAAGACTTGCCTAAGTGTGTACATTTTAAAAGAGCCTCATCGAAGTCTGAATTTTTTTTTCTTCTTCTAGATGGAAGGCAAAGAAATTGAACTAGAAAATGACCTAAAGCCCTTGCAGTTTTACTCTATAGAAAATGGAGACTCTATGTTAGTACGGTGGTAACTTTTTTTAAAATGCAACTTCAGAAGAGGAGCCCACAGGCTACCCCAGGAGAGCATCTGCAATTTGTGCCACTCTTCTTGTACATATTTAGTGTGGATTTCATAAACTGGGACAGAGGGCTATTTGAAATGATGCTTCTAACTCCTGCATGTATATTTTCAATTAAAAAAAAATTGGTGCATAATTGCAGGGGTTCTTTTAAATTCCCAGATTAAATGGAAGATTAGCATGAGGTCTTGTGCGGCAAATTTCTATAGAAGAATCACTTTTACAAATGTCACATGAGATTTTAGATTACAAGGACAACTGCTGTTGCACTAGAAAAGGGCACTTAAACTCTGCTTTAAATGAGAGAGAAAATAACTTTAAGCTTTGTTTTTTCCCCTGAAGGAATACTTTATGTAACACCACTCTCTAGAGAGAGGTACCTAGAATGGGGTGTGGAAAGTTTAGATCCATATTCTGATCTTGTTGCTATATCCTATTTACACATCTATAGGGGAAAAAAGATCACAATTAAGCTGCTGAATTGGAGGATTTATTCAAAATAACTTGTCAGCATATTGTGGAGCTATGCAGTTTAATGGATATTCTCTGTATGTTGCTCAAACTTTTTACTTTATCTAGATAGTCACTGAGTTATCAGAAAGATGCAAATTCCTTTGAATCTGGTTATATCATTTGCTGTAGTTCAAGATTTGGTATAAGCAAAGTTTAATACTTGCATCATAATCTCATCCAAATCACTAGGAAGTATACACAACCTCAATATAAATCCTAAAAGCTAACTATCCCCACCCTACATGAGCAAGTACCATTTACCCCCCCCCCCCAGTTTGCAGATTACATTAATCCAGTAAATAGATGTGCTGGCATGGAACCTTGCACCTGCCGACTCTCATGGATACCAGTGGTTCTGCACCTATCATCATGCTAATAGAGCTTTATGTGCACATTAATTACCAATAGTCCTTTAAGATAATTTCCTTTTTTATATAAAGTCAAACTTTTGGTTTTTGTCAAATTAACACCTCACCTATAGAAAAATGCTTCTCTGGACAGGATCACTCAATTTTTATCAAAATGGATGGGCAAATATTAATTACATTATAGGTGAAATTTCCACTATTAAACACCACCTTAGCAGTCCTGATTGTGTATCTCTATCATCTTTCCTCACATCTACAAGGATCTCCACATAATTCCTTCACTTTCCAGAGCTCTGTTAGTTCTTGTGGAGAATACTGAGGGGAAGACAGCATTCCCTTTTCACATGTCTTCTCACACAACCAGAGGCTGTCCTGTTTAAAAAGACAATGATTTCAGTGGGCTTTTTTGGAAGGGGACAGTACTTTACGTTCACTAAATCTCACACACACGCACTATCAGAAATCAGTATTTCATGGTGTGGGACACTTGTTAATAATATGCCAGTAATTAACAGAATGTAGACAGAGGCAGTGTGTATATAAATAAAACTCTGCAAGGCTCTTATGCTAATCTGAGAACAGACACAATAAGGTCAAGTATCAGACAGCTTACAGATGCATCAGGGCATCAGCCAGCCCCTGACTGATAGGTGCTAGAAATTTTCCTGTGGATCAAATAATGGTCTCCGTGGGGATGGGTGTGCTTACATTTTGGTCTGATCTGGTCAGGCAATTCCTATATTCTTACATATTACCACTGAGTGTCTGGTTAACCAGTCAGCCTTGAGTAGAAACTCTTGCACAAACTATTGTTAATAGGAGTGCTGATGGAAACTGGAAAGACAAGTTCCCCAAACAATGTATTCGTATAACCCCTCCACCTGAGGTTAGTTTGATATGTGCAAGATAGCAGAAACTGAAAAGTTATTTAATTAGAAAAAAGTCACCCAGTAATAATCTGTTAAAGATTTTATCCTGTATGCACCAAGAAAAAGTTATTTTTTAATTAACTGGGAGAAGGTGTGATGGAAATGTTTGTATATTGAACTGCTCGTATGGATTTAAAAACCCATTTGAAACTCTTGTTCATGCATTAAAATAGCTACTGCAGGAATGCCTTCCATGATGAGGAAAATTGTATTTTCCAGGGGCTGCCCAACTTGGATTAAGAGCCATGCTGCTGTACCAGGAAAAACAGAATTTCTGCAGATTTGCTCACCTGATATCGCTTAGGCCCTATAGCTGCCATCCAAATGCCCATACTCACATCTTCACCCTGTAGATGCATTTCAAAAACAAACATTAGCCTTGGTGCATTTCCAACTAATTATTTCCCAACTATGAAATTCTGAACCAAAGTCTGTTGTACACCATGTATGTGCAGTTACCATTAACTGAACAAGTAAAATATTAGCTTTATTTATATTATTTCTTAAATGTAGTTTTTTCTAAACATCTCTTAAAAATATCTCCCACTCCTCCCAACATCCCTGAGGAAGCTGTGTGTTAAAATGGTGGATTTTACAGGTTAGGAAACTAAGGCAAATATAGTCACAGTGACTTCCAACACCACAGGGGGAGCCAATGCAAAAGTAGGATTAGAACTCTGGAGCTCCTAATCACAAATCTCACATCTCTCTCAACATAAAAATCTACTAATTAGCCAGAGCTAACAAATCTAATTCCAGAATCAAAGGTGTGGTGTGAGAAAAGGGTAGGGGGAGTGGGAGACCTTAAGGTTTTCTGGGGTTTTTAGCATGGGGCTTAAGTACCTGGTATGTCTTGAGTCTTTCAGAGTTGCTTGCCAACCACTGAACAATGTCTTTGGAGATAACATAACCAGACCCACAGGCAAAGGCGGGGTATGCTGGACTGGGATACTCCAGTTCTTGCCACTTCCCTGTCCGATCAACTGCCCAATTTAGTCTGAAACTTAAGAGCAAAATAATCATGCAAACTGCTTTTGAAGAAGATATTTATAAAAAGCTCCAATAATCCATGCAATTTAGTCAATACAACTGAAGCAAACTAAGTAATGAATTCTCAGAAAAAGTGTAGAAAACTTTTCATTGAGTTATGATTCAGACAGTCCTATTTCAGTCTCTAAGGTGCCACGAGTACTCCTTTTCTTCCTGTTAAGAGTATCATTGAAACATTTAATTTCAAAGAGGCAATTATGCCACGTTAATGTCCTCTAAGAAGATTTGTAAACACACCAACAGAGAAAAGCATTGCTAGCTCTAGGGTGCATCTGCACTGGTACCAGCTTCAGTGAACGAAGCACAAATGTATTGACAAGAGACGTGTTAAACACACACCACAGTTCCCTACCTGTCAAAATCCCTACCCTGTACTTTTTTTTTTTTTAAACTTATGACAAATACAACAGGTACATCCAGAAGGCATGCAGTTACAGTGATGATAAACATACTGGTCCACTGAGACCAAATAAATGCCCTCCTAAAAAATAGCAATCAAGGGGGGAAAGGCAGCAAAAGGCATATCTGTTATCCTTCAAACATGGCTAATTTTGCAGAAACCAAAACAATAATTTGGGATCCTGGACATAACAGAAATCACCTTTCTTCATGTGAGCCAACACAGTGTTCAACTCAAGCTGTCAGGGCACGAGACCTGGGTTTCTAATCTCAAATGCACCACTGATTTGCTGTTTGACCCTTGACAAGTCATGTAACTGCTCCATGCCTCAGTTTCCCCATCTGTAAAATGGTGCTTACAAGGCAGATATTCGCTGCAGGCCACACCCATTTAGTGCTTTTAGCAAAACAAGCAACAGGCTTTATCCACCAAGGTTTCTTTCTCCAGACAGGCCAGATTTGTCCCCAGCAGGCTGCTGGTAAAATCCTAACAAACATACAAACTGAAGTCTAAGTTTAAAAATAGTAAAATAACCCCTTCCCCATGTTCACTTCCTTGTTCCTGATTCTGTCTTCAGCCCTTCCCTCGAAGATCAGTTGAAGGGGAAGGGGGAAAAAAGGAGAGCTTTCCTGATCTCTAAGGGTATGTCTACACAGCACTGTCAGCCGACACTGGCCTGTGTCAGCTGACTGAGCCTTGGGCTGAAAAGTTGCAGTGAAGATGTTCAGGCCCAAGGACCCTCCCCCCCGGTGGGGACCAGGGTGAGGTCCCGAACATCTACACTGCAATCTTACAGCCCGCAAGCCCAGGCCAGCTGCAGGTGTTGAATTGCTGCACAGACATACCCTAAGGGCTAGACTGTGTGGATGGTGCAGCTCTGGTGGAGGCAGGCTAGCCACCCAAGCCGCAACACCCTCACAGCTACATTGGGTGAGCAGAGTGAGCATGAGCCCATCTATCCAGGCTGGTTTCAGAGTAACAGCCGTGTTAGTCTGTATTCGCAAAAAGAAAAGGAGTACTTGTGGCACCTTAGCGACTAACCAATTTATTTGAGCATGAGCTTTCGTGAGCTACACCTCACTTCATCAGATGCATAGTGTGGAAACTGCAGAAGACATTATATACACAGAGACCATGAAACAATACCTCCTCCCACCCCACTCTCCTGCTGGTAATAGCTTATCTAAAGTGATCATCAAGTTGGGCCATTTCCAGCACAAATCCAGGTTTTCTCACCCTCCGCCCGCCCCCCCCCCCCCCAAACTCACTCTCCTGCTGGTAATAGCCCATCCAAAGTGACCACTCTCTTCACAATGTGTATGATAATCAAGGTGGGCCATTTCCTGCACAAATCCAGGTTCTCTCACTCCCTCACCCCCCTCCAAAAACCACACACACAGACTCACTCTCCTGCTGGTAATAGCTTATCCAAAGTGACCACTCTCCCTACAATGTGCATGACAATCAAGGTGGGCCATTTTTAGCATAAATCCAAGTTTAACCAGAACGTCGGGGGGGGGGGGGGGGGAGAGGCGGGTAGGAAAAAACAAGGGGAAATAGGCTACCTTGCATAATGACTTAGCCACTCCCAGTCTCTATTTAAGCCTAAATTAATAGTATCCAATTTGCAAATGAATTCCAATTCAGCAGTTTCTCGCTGGAGTCTGGATTTGAAGTTTTTTTGTTGTAAGATAGCAACCTTCATGTCTGTGATTGCGTGACCAGAGAGATTGAAGTGTTCTCCAACTGGTTTATGAATGTTATAATTCTTGACATCTGATTTGTGTCCATTTATTCTTTTACGTAGAGACTGTCCAGTTTGACCAATGTACATGGCAGAGGGGCATTGCTGGCACATGATGGCATATATCACATTGGTGGATGTGCAGGTGAACGAGCCTCTGATAGTGTGGCTGATGTTGTTAGGCCCTGTGATGGTGTTCTCTGAATAGATATGTGGGCACAGTTGGCAACGGGCTTTGTTGCAAGGATAGGTTCCTGGGTTAGTGGTTCTGTTGTGTGGTATGTGGTTGTTGGTGAGTATTTGCTTCAGGTTGGGGGGCTGTCTGTAGGCAAGGACTGGCCTGTCTCCCAAGATTTGTGAGAGTGTTGGGTCATCCTTCAGGATAGGTTGTAGATCCTTAATAATGCGTTGGAGGGGTTTTAGTTGGGGGCTGAAGGCGACGGCTAGTGGCGTTCTGTTATTTTCTTTGTTAGGCCTGTCCTGTAGTAGGTGACTTCTGGGAACTCTTCTGGCTCTATCAATCTGTTTCTTCACTTCCGCAGGTGGGTATTGTAGTTGTAAGAATGCTTGATAGAGATCTTGTAGGTGTTTGTCTCTGTCTGAGGGGTTGGAGCAAATGCGGTTGTATCGCAGAGCTTGGCTGTAGACGATGGATCGTGTGGTGTGGTCAGGGTGAAAGCTGGAGGCATGTAGGTAGGAATAGCGGTCAGTAGGTTTCCGGTATAGGGTGGTGTTTATGTGACCATTGTTTATTAGCACTGTAGTGTCCAGGAAGTGGATCTCTTGTGTGGACTGGACCAGGCTGAGGTTGATGGTGGGATGGAAATTGTTGAAATCATGGGGGAATTCCTCAAGGGCTTCTTTTCCATGGGTCCAGATGATGAAGATGTCATCAATATAGCGCAAGTAGAGTAGGGGCGTTAGGGGACGAGAGCTGAGGAAGCGTTGTTCTAAGTCAGCCATAAAAATGTTGGCATACCGTGGGGCCATGCGGGTACCCATAGCAGTGCCGCTGATCTGAAGGTATACATTGTCCCCAAATGTAAAATAGTTATGGGTAAGGACAAAGTCACAAAGTTCAGCCACCAGGTTAGCCGTGACATTATCGGGGATAGTGTTCTTGATGGCTTGTAGTCCATCTTTGTGTGGAATGTTGGTGTGGAGGGCTTCTACATCCATAGTGGCCAGGATGGTGTTATCAGGAAGATCACCGATGGATTGTAGTTTCCTCAGGAAGTCAGTGGTGTCTCGAAGGTAGCTGGGAGTGCTGGTAGCGTAGGGCCTGAGGAGGGAGTCTACATAGCCAGACAATCCTGCTGTCAGGGTGCCAATGCCTGAGATGATGGGGCGCCCAGGATCTGGGAGGCTTACTCCAAGCTGCTGTGCGACATACTGTAAGAGGCTCCAAACTCCCTTCATACTCTCTCCTATTGTGAGGGAGACTGTTTCTGTTCCCCCCTCCCAGCATACCTTAGGGTGAAGGCCTACTAACCCCATCATCCCCCTGGGCCCAGTTGAGAGGGAAACTTGGATTGAATCACACTTCTAGGCTCTGGTCCCAAGCCCTAGACAGTCAGCTGCCTGTGTTTTTTCAAACCATGAACTTCCACCCTGGGACCATTTCCTCTCACAGGTCTGTCCTTTAAAATACAACCCCTCGAAGGGCTGAATATGGCCCCAGTCTCTTTTCTTCCCTGCTCAGTCTTAAAATACCACAATTCCCTATACATAGGAATAATGGTATTTATCGACCTTCAAACAATGTTTTGAGAAGCACAGTTGAAAAGTGCTATATAAGAACTAAGTATTTTTATGAACAGGTCCTAGATGTAATCACAGCCAGCTGCCATAATTGTGTCAATGTGCCAGGCTTTTACTATTTAGAAACAGGTTCTAACATGGCTTAGGTCAATCAAAAGCTACGTGAGTTTTTATGGCCCAGAGAGCCATTACACACTGGCATGTCAGTTGCAGTGGGGTAGGTGCCTAGTACTGAACAACAGAAGATGAAGATGAAGACTGACATGGATGGGCAGAGGTGAACATGAAACTATCACATTACATGCCCACACAATGGCCAGCTCTAGTCACTGTTAGCCGTCTCTGTTTAACAAGCACTGACATTCACCCAAAAGTACTCAGCTGCAAGTGGTTGAGAACTTTTCTGCTTAGGCTTGTGACCAACAAGCAGGTGATTCTTCATAAATTTTGCTAAGCAAAGCCTTAAGTATATTTAGATGGCATCAAGCCCTGGCAATTAAAGATAGAAGGCAAACATCATGCATTCAGGACTGCAATTTAATTATTTATAAAAAGAAAAGGAGTACTTGTGGCACCTTAGAGACTAACAAATTTATTACAGCATAAGCTTTCACGAGCTACAGCTCACTTCATCGGATGCTGTAGCTCACGAAAGCTTATGCTCTAATAAATTTGTTAGCCTCCAAGGTGCCACAAGTACTCCTTTTCTTTTTATGGATACAGACTAACACAGCTGCTACTCTGACACCTTAATTATTTATGGTTGTTTGCTGTATATCCATCAGAGACAATGGATTCTACCATGAGAAAATCTGAATGCCATGTACCAAATGTAGGGTATAGGCCTCTATAGGGATTAACACAATTATTCTAATTTATTGCTGAAATTTTAGGTTATTACAATCTTGCCTTTGTCTTTACTGAATGTTAGCATATTCCGTTATTTTCCTACACAATGCTTGAAGAACACTTGATAACTCACTCGGATACTTGGTTGCTTATATAATGAAATGAAATGTCTCAGCTACTCAAGAAACTTCATAAGACATTTCGGCTGTGTCAGGTAGTGCCAAGCACCAGAAGTATCAAGGGTATGTCCACGCTGCAATCGGAAGTGTGATTGCAACACAGGCTGGCAAAGCTTTAACCTAACTAGCATGGCTAAAAACAGCAGTAAAGATGCAGCAGTGCAGGCTAGCACCACAAGTAAGATACTAGCATGCTTGGAGAGCCCACACCACTGTCTCTTCACTGCTATTTTTAGCCATGCTAGAATGGGTATAGCAGCCCATGCTAAAAATCACGCTTCCGACTGCAGCTTAGCCATAACCTTTAATCAGCTCCACCCTTCCAGTCCAGTAGGGCTTCTGCAACATGATGACATCCCCAAGACATCAGCATCACTGGTGAGAAAGTTTACAAAAGCGCTGCCAAGGGATTAGCCTAAAATTGCGTTTAACATTTCTACATCCCACTGAAGCCACATTATTGTACTTGAAGATGTTAACAGCGTCTCCTGTTAAACACCAGATGGCATGGACTGTGTACTTCTGGAGAGGAGATACTGGTAACCTGTGTAAACAGAGACAAGTAGTGGAGTTTAATCTGAATTTAAGATTCTTAATATTTTTCCTGTGTCAAGACTGCTTCCTGAATGGCATACTTTCCTCAGTTTCAGAGGACTCTGTTAAGCTCACTCAATTCACATTGGTCATTCTATTGAGCAGTGTGCCTGACTACAGTTTGGTCTTGGCAGTTTTTAGGTATCATCACAGGAAAATCATGGCTAAAAGGAGCAAGAGTTAAGGGGAAGTGGTGGCTCCATCTCTTGAAATCGTCAGATCCAAGATTGGATGCCTTTTTGGAAGATGTTTTAGTCATACACAAATTACTGGCCTCAATATAGGTGTAACTGGGAGAAGCTGAAAGCTCTCAGTCCGTTTGAGTTGGGAGTAGACAGCAGCGAGAATCTTAATGAGTTCATACAATGTGATATTTTGCAAAAAAGTCTGGGTGAGGTTTCAAGCCTGTCAGTCACCAGGACACGACAATAAGGATGGGACCTACCCTATGCAGTTGATACAGACTCTTTTAGTTTGAAGGTTAGATAAACCTTCCGGGGTAGGCTTGCTAATTATCATCATTAAAAATCTCTGAAGCCTCCTGTTTTTCTTTAATCTTAATTCATAACTAAGGGCCAAATTCTGAACTTTCATCCATTTTTACCCCCTTGACTTCAAGGAGTTACTCTTCTTTTACAACTTGAAGAGACCAGAATCAGTTTCACAGGGCAACCACCCTTAAAACTCATTTGACCAAACCTACCACTGATATCTCCGGACACCACCACTGAAGCCAAGGAAATTATGCCACAGATTAATGTGGTCCTGTGTATCTGCAGTTCTTAATGGGGTGACAACAGAGTTTCCATTATAAGCAAGGCCACTGCAAGATGAATGTAAATTCTGAGCCTAGACCCCTGGTTTCCCTGGCACACAAGAGTTGCAGCTTGGAACATTCTGGTGTTTTTAAACCATTTTCATTAAAATATGAGAGTGTGATAATCTAGTCTGACTTCCTGAACACCACCAACCATAGAATTTTACCCAGTAATTGCTGCGTCATGCCTGTAACTCCTGGTTGAGCTACAGTATATTAGAAAGACATCCAATCTTGATTTAAGATTTTGAAGTGATGCGGAATTCACCATATTGTTGGTAAACAATTCCAGGATTAATTAACCTCACTGTTAAAATTTGTATTTTTTTTTTCAATAGTAAATTCAATTTTCAGTGTGTCACAGACTATTTTATATTGACAATCCATAGCTTCCTTGTACAGCTGTCAGTGGGGCAAAGCTGGCATTTTAGCTGGTGGATAGAGGACAGTTGGGATTTCTTGGCAACTAGAATGATGTAGTAGGTGGTTTGGGATAAGCACATTAGCTGGATGTTTTGGTTACACGTTCAGTAGTAAAATAGGTAATATTGACTTTTGTCATTTGTAAACTGCAGAATACATGGCGCACCAGACTATAAAGCCAATTTTGTCCCCTCATACACAACCCTGTATTCTGAAAATACACAACCCATTTTCAACCAGAAAAAGTCACACTGGCCTGAAAAAAAAGGTAAAATTCAAAACAATGGTATGTTGGTACATGCTTGCAGTTTTTAACTTCATCTTATTTCTACACAGAAATATGTATTACCTACCACTTCCTATATGCTACAGAGAAATGTTATGTGCCACCCGACGCATGTTATAGCCCAGTATCAGAGGGGAAAAGGAGTTCTAGCTATTGTAAGGGCACATTCTAGAACAATTATTAGCTGCAACTCTGCAACTCAGGATCCAGACCTGCTCTGACTGAAGTTATGGAGCTTTACTAGTGACTTGAAGTGGGCACAAGGGGGGGGGGGGGGGGCTCCATAAGGCAACTGCTGAACTGAATTTTACAGCAGTAAAACGTTCCATAGACATATGGAGAAATTAAAAGATCCATGAAAACTCAGTAAGCAGAAGAGTTTGAGACTCACTTGCCCCACCAGATATTTGGCCTGTCGAGTTTTTCGTGCATTATCCTGTTGAACACAGCTTCCAAATTTATGTAACAGTCGTCATCTGTCTTCAGCAACAAATCAAAGTTAGCTGATTCTACTGTCCTGTTGCCAAAATAAAAATGGTGATGATTTACTGGGAAATAATTTTAAACTGCATTACAACTCCACAACGTAACCTGGATGCAACATGAACAGTGAAAGACCCCATTGGAAAGGTAAGCCATTTGTCCTCTTCCTTTTAAATGTTTTTTCTATAGACTGATAGCGAGGACTGTGTACTAGTTCTAAAGAAGAAACACATAGCTGTTGTATTATTTTCATGGGTTTGTACAAAGTATGAAAGGAACCTGAGGTAGGATTTTTGCTATCCAGTACAGCTGATGAGTTTAACTTACAATGAATCTATCTAAAACAGTACTGACCTCAAAAGAATAGGAACTCCTGCTGAGAACTACATCACAGCTATTAATGCCAGAGCTTGTATAAAGGGCTGGTAGTCCAGCTAGCCTTCTGTATGAGAACAGCTGGTTCAAGGGCAGTGCAACTAGGAAAGTTTACAAGGAATGATTTGTAGTAATAATTTGGTGCTTACCCTCTGTAAAGCACTCTCCAAATATTAAATGGGTAATCCTCAACATCCCTGTGAGGTACATACATTATTTTACAGATAGAGAAGCTGACTGTAAGGAGAAACTCAAAAGAATTAAAGTGAGATTATTCCTTGGTTTATCCAGAAAGACAGGCTATGTTTTGAAGGACATTCCTATATATTCACTTCCCCTAAGTAGCAAACTGTTTTCCTTAAATCCTTTATTACTGAAAAAGAAACAATTTTCTGCTAATGGGCAACCAGTCACCACAGAGAGTTAGATGACTTCAACTTTATTTCCCCTTTTAGCAATCAGAAGTGTTCTTCTGTTTCTCATTTGTGTATTCTACACTATTCGGCACCTTCCTTTGGTGGCTTTAAAAAAACCCAAACACCACAGGTAGCATTTAAAGTTATTATTTAACAAGGGAAGAATCAGCCCAAGTGCAACATTAGTAATTCCAGTGGCTTCAATTGTTACTCCTTATTTACAAGAGTGTGAACAGAGAACCAAGCCCATTGTCTTTACTGATGTGTAAGCATATATTTTGGAATATATATGCATAGTTGTAGGAGATTTGCTGCACATATCTAAACAGATCTCCTTAGACTATTTTTATGCAAGAGATGCTATAAAATATACTTGAGCTTTCAGTTAAATGTTCTCCAGTTAATTATCAATGCTATTTTTAAAGTTCCGATGACTCAGTTCTGATTGTATTACTCACTGAGGTCTTGATCCTGCAATGGGATTATTCATTTGTGTGTGTAAAGTTAAGCACATACCTTTGGGGATCAAATGTGAGTTTTGGGGAGGGGATTGCTGTTTACAAATAATAAATAATAATAATAAATACCCATATATATTGTAAACTGAGCTTAGAACTGGAACTATGCAATGTTCAAAATGTTCTGGTATTTGTTTTTGATAATTACTCATGTTCATATCTTCCAGTACATTTATGTTGTGCAAATGTACTGAAACTAAACAGAATTTAAAATAAAAAAAAATCTAATTTTTAGAATGAAAGGCTGTGTTTTTTCAGCTTTTATGGCTAACATCTCCAAGAAACCGAAACCTTTAAAATACATTTTACTCCAGGGAGTTTGCAGGTATTATCAATTGCTTTTCAATTCATGTTTTAGATTGATGCTTCAGTCATTAATGTTTAGACCCTATTTTCACACAAGACAGAGGGCTCTGGCAGGAGCAGGCAGCTCTTGTGCGACTGTTGTGATGACAAAGGATGCTCAAAGCTATTTGGAAGGCCTTTCTGGTCTGAGTGCTGAGCCTCTCCATGTTGGGTGCTTGGTCCCATGAGGCACTGAGCACTTCAAGCTGAAATCTACCTTGCAATGGAAATTGAGGGTGCTCAGGACCTAACAGGGT
This sequence comes from Natator depressus, assembly GCF_965152275.1. Taxonomy (NCBI): domain Eukaryota; kingdom Metazoa; phylum Chordata; order Testudines; family Cheloniidae; genus Natator; species Natator depressus. The sequence goes on from NC_134236.1 coordinate 134,327,031, forward strand.
TGAACCCTTTGGTCATGATACAAAGCCCACTGAGGTCAACGCCAGTCTCTCTGTTGACGTCCATGGGCTTTTGATTAGGCCTTCTGTTTGTAAATCAGGCTGACAGCCAGCATTTAAAATTTAACCTGCTAGTCTTCAGATTGGTTTGTGATTTCATGTTGTTAGCAAACATCCCAGGTAAGGCTGTGGGCATGATTTAACCCTAACTTGCATATTTGAATTTGTGGAGCAGAAATCTGTTTTTACAGATATTTGGGGTGCGGAAGGGAAGGAGTTCAGTCAGTAAAGATCAATCCTAAAAACCGAGCTCTCACTTTTAATCACCAGATGGAGTAATACAATTTTGTCCTTTGTAGTGTGAAAACTAAACAAAACAAAAACAAATGAAAAGAGTAAATAATTTCCAGTTATAGTGTGTAAATTTTCAGAATACAGCATATCAGGGACTATCTGGCACCAGAAGTAACCAGGGAAATCCTTGATTAAAAAATATTTTTTTCCAACCTACCATCGGTAGAAGTTCAGTAATTTGGCTGGAACATTTCTGTAGGTGTCAACAACATCTACAAAAACAATATCATCATAGGCTCCGCTTTCTTCCTTCAATAATGCATCCTCCTCTTCAAGCTTTTTTAAGTGGTTTACAAACCTTTCAGGGCGAGTATGAAGGCTTTGTAAAAGACCATCACCTTCTAAAGGGGAGGAAGGAGAAATTATACATAGCCAAAATTACACATCTGTTAACATCCATGTGCAGTACACTACATACAGCTGTGTATATTTTTCTTGTACTAGAAGTAGCATATTTACATATTTATTTTATCAGTAAGCATCCAGCCAAAATCTGGATTTAGGAAATTTTGCAATTTTTTTAAAAAACGAAGGCACTAATTTTACAAGTTTACAATGTAAAATGATTTACAATGATAAAAAGTAAAAGTTGCAGACAATACTTTTTGGGGGGGAGGGGAAAGTCATACATATACCAAATTCACGGTCCATTTTGGTCAATTTCTCGGTCAGAGGATTTAAAAAAAATAATAAATTTAATGATTTCAGCTGTTTAAATCTGCAATTTCACGGTGTTGTAATTGTCAGAGGTCCTGACCCCAAGAGGAGGTATGCGGGGGATGCGAGGTTATTGTTGGGGGGGGTGGGAGGGTGGCAGTACTGCTATCCTTACTTCTGCACTGCTGCTGGCGGCAACGCTGCCTTCAGAGCTGGGCAGCTGGAGAGCAGCAGCTGCTGGCCAGGTGCCCAGCTCTGAGGACAGAGCCGCTGCCAGCAGCAGCGCAGAAGGAAGGACGGCATGGTATGGGATTGCCACCCTTATCTCTGTGCTGCTGCTGGAGGGGCACTGCCTTCAGAGCTGGGCACCCAGCCAACAGCCACTGCTCTCCATCCATCCAGCTCTGAAGGCAGCGCAGAAGGGTTTCAATACCGTGACACCTTCCCCCCGCAAAATAAGCTTTTGACACCCCACTCCCCCCGCAACTCCCTTTTGGGTCAGGACCCCCAATTTGAGAAACTCTGGTCTCCCCAATGAAATCTGTATAGTATAGGGTAAAAGCACACAAAAATGACCAGATTTCACGGTCTGTGTTGCGTTTTTCATGGCCGTGAATTTGGTAGGGCCCTACATATACCCTAATGAAAAAGGAACAGAATGCTTCTTTGCTCTAATGAAAGAATTCAAAAAAGCCTTAAGAATGTTTTATACAAATTATCTGGCATTCTACTCTCTACTTTTTACAGGATGAATAGAAGGGCTACCCAAGTTAATATCAGTTTATCCTAAGCACATTTACCTGTAGCATAGACAGAGGCTGAAAACCAGGTTCTCACATACTGCTCTGACAAGGCTCAACACAACCAATTTTCATGGTACACTCGTGCTGGCCTGTCCACGTCTACCACACTGAATAACCAGTTTTGCATAAGCATATTCAGGAAAAATCAGGGCAGGTATTCTGTACTACCTGAACTTTTAAGAATAGGGGGGAGGAGGCGGCGGCGGGTTTTACACATGGTTTCAATGCACTTTAAGATCCTCCTGCACAGATGTATGGGAGATTAGACTGCTCAATCATATCTGCCAGTCCTATCTACTCAGCACGGAAATGGTGCTTGAATGTGGTTTGGCGTCCGACACGGTATTAATTGTTGTGTGGAGTCAACCATGTTACAATCTGATTACACACAGCAAAGATCTGTAGTGGAGACAGGCACTTACTAGCTCAGAGGAAAGCCCAGAACTGGATCCATTATTCCCTTATTTTCCTCTTGTAGTAAAGCGTTAACTCACTGAAAAGTTTTTATAGGCTGAAGCTGGTTTGTGTGCCCCCAAACCACATTTTAAAACTAAGTTAGTTATTTTACTTATGGAAAATAAATTTCTGGTTTTCCTTATGTCAGGGCAGACAAGCCAGCCTCACTTTTGAAAAGTGTTAATACAGAGCCACCTCAGTTTTTGCATTACAGCAGCTGCTCTGTGGTGCCAGTTTAGATGCTTCAGTACTAGGTGGCCCAAAGACCATGCAGAGTTTGAAAGGGCTCCCAGAGGCTCACACACAACCTGCTGAAATGGGTGCAAAGGGCAACAGCATTGCTGGGAAAAGCAAGCCCACTGTAGCTTTAATGTCACCATTAGCCAACAGTTGCTCCACAGTGTTGCAAGATAAACTGCAGTTATTGTCTATTCTAAATATAGGGGAAAAGTGGTAACTGTTAGCACAAGTTGACTTCTTAAAGACAACGAGTGTAGAACTTTTTTCTTTAACTTGGTCTTTTGAACAAGAATTAAGGACGGGGACAGGGAAATCGTTTTGGACAGAAGGGGAAAAGGTTATTGTGTTAATAAAAAGACAGCAAAGAGATAAAAATTGGCTTAGCTAGGTGATAAGGAGCAACCAAAGATGTCAGCATGTCACCAAAATTTTACTTAGTACAGGACTTATATGAGAGAGGAATAAACTAAATGTAGAACTTCTTAGTCAATCAAATTAATATTGGACACAGTTTGATCATTCATTTCAGAGCTGTCGTTTAAATGTTCTATTGTACGAGAATAGAGAGATGCTCTACTACATTTTTTGCAGACTTACCTTGAATAGTGTAAATAAAGCCTCCTGCTATTCCTTCCACACCTTCTGTGAATTCATGTGGCCATGAACCTTCCCCTGTCTGTTAGAGATTGATTAAAAACATTACAAAAAGAGAAATATGTCAGTAGCTGTCAAGGTTCCTTCCCCACTCTGAACGCTAGGGTACAGATGTGGGGACCTGCATGAAAAACCTCCTAAGCTTATCTTTACCAGCTTAGGTCAAAACTTCCCCAAGGTACAAAATATTCCACCCTTTGTCCTTGGATTGGCCGCTGCCACCACCAAACAAATACTGGTTACTGGGGAAGAGCTGTTTGGACACGTCTTTCCCCCCAAAATACTTCCCAAAACCTTGCACCCCACTTCCTGGACAAGGTTAGGTAAAAAAGCCTCACCAATTTGCCTAGGTGACTACACACCCAGACCCTTGGATCTTAAGAACAATGAACAATCCTCCCAACACTTGCACCCCCCCTTTCCTGGGAAATGTTGGATAAAAAGCCTCACCAATTTGCATAGGTGACCACAGACCCAAACCCTTGGATCTGAGAACAATGAAAAAGCATTCAGTTTTCTTACAAGAAGACTTTTAATAGAAATAGAAGTAAATCAAAGTAAAGAAATCACCTCTGTAAAATCAGGATGGTAGATACCTTACAGGGTAATTAGATTCAAAACATAGAGAACCCCTCTAGGCAAAAGCTTAAGTTACAAAAAAGATACACAGACAGAAATAGTTATTCTATTCAACACAATTCTTTTCTCAGCCATTTAAAGAAATCATAATCTAACACATACCTAGCTAGATTACTTACTAAAAGTTCTAAGACTCCATTCCTGGTCTATCCCCAGCAGAAACAGCATATAGACAGATTTCAGAAAAAAGAAAAAGGCGTACTTGTGGCACCTTAGAGACTAACCAATTTATTTGAGCATAAGCTTTCGTGAGCTACAGCTCACTTCATCGGATGCATACTGTGGAAACTGCAGAAGACATTATATACACAGAGACCATGAAACAATACCTCCTCCCATCCCACTCTCCTGCTGGTAATAGCTTATCTAAAGTGATCACTCTCCTTACAATGTGTATGATAATCAAGTTGGGCCATTTCCAGCACAAATCCAGGTTTTCTCACCCTCCACCCCCCAAACACAAACTCACTCTCCTGCTGGTAATAGCCCATCCAAAGTGACCACTCTCTTTACAATGTGTATGATAATCAAGTTGGGCCATTTCCAGCACAAATCCAGGTTCTCTCACCCCCCCCCCCAAAAAAAAAAAAAAAAAAACCACACACACACAAACTCACTCTCCTGCTGGTAATAGACAGAGACACAGACCCTTTGTTTCTCTCCCTCCTCCCAGCTTTTGAAAGTATCTTGTCTCCTCATTGGTCATTTTGGTCAGGTGCCAGCGAGGTTACCTTTAGCTTCTTAATCCTTTACAGGTGAGAGGAGTTTTTCCTCTGGCCAGGAGGGATTTTAAAGGGGTTTACCCTTCCCTTTATATTTATGACAGTAGCGAAAGTTGAGCTAATTCCCTCTCTAAATACAAAGCTTGATGTAACAACTAAGAATAAAACTATTTACAGTACATGTTTTTAGATGGTTATAATTTTAGGATGAGATTTTTTAAACATGCCTAAGGGATTCAGGTGCTCTATTGCCATTAAAATTAATAGCAATGAGGCATCCAAAACAAAGGCAGCTTTGGAAATCGTAGCATTAATTTCTGTGTTCTATTCCATCCTCATATCACATTGGAAAGCTAGACCTGAAATTAAGAGGAAAGGGTTAAACTTTAAATGGCTAAAATATAAGGGCCCAGCATGCTGTTTGTGAATCAGCAGAAAGTGGTGACAAGGAAAGAGAATTCATCGCCTTAGGGTTGCAGTAACTGGGCAGAATTCACTGCTGGCAAAAATGGGTTCAAGAACAGTCTTTCATGCAGATTTCAGCTGCAGTGAATCTGACCCATTATCTTTGAAGTCCACAAAGGGGAGGGGTGAACTTTATATTCACGCAGAGTGGAAAATAGGTCTTTAATACAGTCAGTGGCACCATTTTCTTGGTTCACCAAAGGGCTGGATCCCAAGGTGGGTGTAAGTTGAAAATTAAACCAATAGAGGAAGCCAGACTGATGTGACCTGAAATGACTGGACATTTACAAAGGAAACCTAGGGAGCACAGGGAAATGGGACAGAAAAAGATCTTAAGTTAAACTTTTACCAAAAAATAATTTATGATTGGAACATAAGTAGTATGAAGAGATGACACACCGTAGAGACTCTGAGAACTCCTCCTCCATCATTAACCATCACTTTGTGAAGATTCCTAGAAACAAGGCCTTGAAGGTCCTGGCTTTCCCACACAATAGTACCTTCAAAACTCTGTTAAGAAAGCAAACCACAATTCACTATTAACAGGAAAAACACACACACACACACAAAGACTTTAGAGAGTGGAATCAAATGGAAGTATCACAATTTTAATTAAAAAACAGTCAATTTTATAATATAGCATAATGTTTTTACTTAGACTTCACTGCAATAAAATCAGTTCTAGGTAAAGTGATGCATCTATGAAACAGAACCAGACAATGTGCTTTAAGTCAAATAACTTATTTCTCTACATCACGAGTGATATTAAACTTTAACAGAAGTCTATAATGAAAGATTTTTTCCTTTTTATTTAAAATTTTAAAATTTTATTTAAAGGTGAACTGTAATGATTTTTAAAAACTAACTATAAAAACCAATATTACAAACAGAATACATTATAAGAAATTTGAAAATCAATGCCTCTTTTAGTTATCTGCCAAGACTTGAGATTAGGGATCTCTGTTGATCCTGCAACAAATCACTGACATCACCAAAACTTAGAGGGAAGCAGGGAATTTCCTTTCTTCCCTTGGTACAGGTGTCATGAGTTGTAACAGGAGAATCAGAGAACCCTGGCCTCAGTTCTTGGTATACAAGTAAAGGAGGAAATTATTGTCTTTTTTCCCTTTTTATTTAAACTGTATGACACTTTAAAAAAAACTTAAGATCCTACATCACTAAGAGGCTATATGTGTAACTTAGTTTTTAAAAAGCAGTTCAGTCCACCTTTAAACTGATTTGCTGAATGCTACATATTATCCATACAGTATCTCTCATATATTACTGTTATTTTCGGTTGAAAGTCTAAGATGGTTAGGAAGGGACAGAGGGAATGCAATATAAAAATAAAAGTTAAAGTAGTAATTTAAAGTTCTATCGTTTTTTTAGGTAATCCTGTTCTGGTCGAGAGACTACACACTGAATACATTAACATTAGTTTCATGAATGTTAAACCAAAGCAAATGATTTTGTTTAAAGCAATACATGATATAGCTTTAAATCAATTCCTCATCTTCTAAAACAAAAATTTTGACACACTGCACATAAAGGTAGCTATTCAAGCACAGAAACACCTCATCTTGTTTTAAACTTATTTACAAATGCAGAGAGATCCTCAATGTTTAGAACTGTTTGCTAACTCTCTGCTGCTGTATGCTTCAGATCCCACTCTTTGGTTTCCAGTTACCTGAGCCTCTCCTTTGACCTTTTCCCAACTCATTTCCTTGCATTATCATTTTCTCCAGACTGTGTCCTCTTACTGACAGATCCAAAACAGTCCAGCTTGATTTCTTACAACTTCCTCAAGCTCTTTAACATCCTCCATCAATAGGTCTTTTATGCTCATAGCATGCTTGATATTCAGTCACAGCCACACATTTCAAAAGTCTCATATCCTCCATCGTCTGTTGCTTCTAATTAGTTTTATCGTTGAACAATGGACCAAATCAGTACTCATCCTGGTGTGATCTTTGTGCTCAATACCTCCACCCTGCTTACTTCTAATTATTTGTCATTTTAATATGACAAGTGGACCATTACTAAGACTTTTTTAATGTCAATGGCAGGATTCCCCATCACCCTAGGCTTTGAAACCTGGATAGCAGCACTTACCAAGCATCTGTATTTACAAGGTATTTTAGTAACTGCCTTTTCCCACGGTAACAATTTTTGCTTTAGAGATCAATAAATCTGGGTTCTAGTTCTAGGTCTGCCATTTGACTGCATGTGTGCCGTTGGGCAAGTCACTTAGCCTGTATGTGACTCAGTTTCCTCCTCTGTAAAAGGGGATATGTAAATACTTACTATACCCACTTCAAAAAGGTCATCGAGAGACTTAATCAATTAGATGGTTGAATGCAAGGTGTTCTAGAAGTGCCAAATATTATTGCTTTACATCTTGAGAGATGTGAGCAAGTTCACTAATGACTTTAGCCTTCAGCTATTCTTATTCCAAGCTGCCTAATGGAAACTTCATCTGTAAAAATGCGGAAAGGAGAACATTACCAGCGCACACCATCTGTTTTCTCCCTATTTACAGTCCATCCTCTCTGTAATGGGAGAGCATTGGCACTTATTATGAAGATTGAACAGGTGGACTGACAATGTAATCCTGTTAAACTCCTTTCTGAATGTTACAGTGCCTTGCCTTTTGTTGTTTGGACTATTTCTCATTAGTAACAGTCAGCATATGGCACAGAGTCTCAATTCCATGTGAGTGGTCTGGAGCTCTGTGTAAAATAAATAAATAAATAAATAAATAATGCTTCTTTAAAACTTGTCTATGAATCCCTCCCTCATCCTTAGAAGTTTGCTGATTTGTGCTCGCTTGCTCCACAATCATCTGGAAAATGAATGACTGAGCCTGTCTTTGACAATCTGGCCTGCCAACTGCTTGTTCTGAAGTTATAATTCCCTCCATCTTTCCTCACTCTTACAAGGATGAGCCAAAAAAACAAACAAACAAACAAACAAACAAACAAACCAACAAACCAGCACTTTAGCTGAAAGACAGATGAAATTCTTTGGTAATTTGAACAATCCAATATTTCTTAATGTAGAGGAGTAGGGAAAGGTATTGTCTCATACCAATCTTGTAGCACTTAAACACTTCACTACAAACAGATCTCAGATAACTGGATGTCAATATATGTGCATTAAATCTCTTCTGGGTGGTCCTGAATGCTTCAGCATCTTAAATATCACAAAGACTATGTGACAAAGAGTAAACCCCATCAATCCAAATGAGAAATGTCATGTCATCCTGTAGATATACAATGCCAATAACATAATAAAAATATCAATATAAAAAACTTGGAGTTTGTCTCTTTTCTAAACAATGCTTCAGACCTTTTTTTCAATAAGAACGCAAAAATGTATCAGGGGAACACGGTCAAACTGGGAGGACATACCTAGTGGGGTCTTGCAGGGCTCTGTCCTGGGTCCAGTACTATTCAATGTTTCATTAATGACTTGGATAAAGGAGTGGAGAATTAGTTAATATATTTGCAGATAACACTGAACTGGGAGGGGTTGCAAGCACTTTGGAGGACAGGATTAGAATTTAAAATGAACTTGACAAACTGGAGAACTGGTGTGAATTCAAGATTAACTTCAATAAAGACAAGTGAAAAGTATTTCATTTAGGAAGGAAAAATCAAATGCACAACTACAAAATGGGGAACTGACTAGGCAGTAGTACTATCAAAAAGGATGTGCAGGTTATAATGGATCACAAATTGAATAGGAGCCAACAATGGCGAATATCATTCTAGGGTGTATTAACAGGAATGTCTTATGTAAGACACGGGCGGTAACTGTCCTGTGCTACTTGGCTCTGGTGAGGTCTCAGCTGCAGTACTGTGTCCAGTTCTGGGTGCCACACTCTAACAAAGATATGGATAAACTGGAGAGAGTGTCCAGAAGACAGTGACAAAAATTATAAAAGATTTAAAAAACCTGATTTATAAGGAAGGGATAAAAAACAAACCTTGGCATGTTTAGTCTTGAGCAAAGATGACTGAGAGGGGACTTTATAAGTCTTCATATATGTTAAGGGCTGTAATAAAAAGGGTGGTGATCAATCGTTCTACACACTCACTGAGGGCAAGACAAGTAGTAATGGGCTTAATCTGCAGCAAGGGAGATTTAGGATAGATATTAGGAAAAACTTTCTAACTACAAGGATAGTTAAGCTCTGGAGCCGCCCTACACCATATTAGGCTTCCAAGGGAGGTGGAATCCCCGTCATTAGAGGTTTTTAGAACAGGTTAGACAAACACTTGTCAGGAATGGTCTAGGTTTACTTGATCCTGCCTCAACACTAGGGGATGTACTAGATCACCTCTTGAGGTCTCTTCCAGTCTTATATTTTGATAAATTTATGTCACAGCTTGAATATGTATTAATATTTATAGCTGGAAAATAAGAGGAAAAATTACAAGTGCCTGGGAATTTAATATAGTGGAAAAAACAATCAAAGATTTACAGGAATAAAATTTGAGTTGTGCAGAAACCCATCCCATCTTACTATACTGTTGGGCAAAATATGTTCTAAAAATTAATACCATACAGCATCTGCTGCACATCACTTTAAATTAAATTTCTTCAGGGGTAAGAAATTTAAGCAGCATTAAATTGCATACAGAAAATACTGCAAGAAATTTGCTTACTTGACAAGCTAGACCACTAAAATGCTACTCTCTAGTAAACTGCTTAAGGAGACAAGCCAGGAGTTCTCAAACTTTTTTTTTGCTGGGACCCCCTTTGAAAATATTTCAGGCTGACAACCTCTGCTCCCATACCATCCCATTCTTACTTCTGCGCTGCTGCTGGCGGCAGTGCTGTCTTCAGAGTTGGGTGCCCAACCAGCAGCTGCCATTCTCATGACCTCCCTACAACCGTCTTTGGTTCAGGACCCCCCGGGGGAGAAACGCTGAGATAAACTACCCAGTCAACTGCTAATTCCTCTCACAGGGACCTAGGTCCAAATTCATTCCTGTATTAACTCTTGTGAAATCAGTGGAATAATATCAAGGACTAAATTGGCCCTGAATGCCTAACTTACTCAGCCATTCATTTCCTCTCCCACATTTTCCGTATAAACCACTTCACTATATTTCTTCCAGGACCTAAAACCATTGACAGAAATCTAGTTCTATTTAAGACGTAGTTATTAGAACACTGGTTTAACAATATAAGAAGATATTTAAATTAAAAGAAGCCAAATTTTAAAATTATATCTGAAATATTTAGAGATTAGGAACTCACATGGAAACTGCTCCTCACAGATGGGAGCTGTCACTCAGTCAGCATTCCCACTTTAGATCAATAGAAGTTTCACTTGAGTAAGGACTGTTGGATTAATAGGGATTTGATAGCTGCTTTCAACTACCTGAAAGGGGGTTCCAAAGAGCATGGATCTAGACTGTTCTCAGTGGTAGCAGATGACAGAACAAGGAGTAATGGTCTGAAGTTGCAGTGGGGGAGGTTTAGGTTGGATATTAGGAAAAACTTTTTCACTAGGAGGATGGTGAAGCACTGGAATGGGTTACCTAGGGAGGTGGTGGAATCTCCTTCCTTAGAGGTTTTTAAGGCCTGGTTTGACAAAGCCCTGGCTGGGATGATTTAGTTGGGGACTGGTCCTGCTTTGAGCAGGGGGTTGGACTAGATGACCTCCTGAGGTCCCTTCCAACCCTGATATTCTGTGATTAGGCCCTAACTGTAATAATGTTAATTCTATTTTCTTCCCACACTCTTTTTAAAACTATGTTTAACCACTTCCTTCCAGTACAACCCTGAAAAGCACCATTTGGTACCATATCCCTACAGTACAACCCAATCTCAAACTGCAGGCACCATTCCCAAGTGGGATCACAAAACCTAGGACCCAGCCTTTGAAGCTTAGCAACTGCTGCTCACAAGCAGCAATAGTGTTAACAATACCAACCCACCCCACGCAGCAGTGATTTCCAAACTTTTGAAAGCTGAGTCCCCACTTCAGGAAAATGAAACTAATCACACCCCTTGCACCCTGGCAGATGTGTTGTTAAAGGCATATGTGTTTTAATTTACACAACTTCTGTGCACTCTCCCACCTATTGCTAGTATTTCATGCACATTCCCCCTCACTTTGAGAAACACTAATATAGTGTAATTCATTATGTGATGCTTACACTTCAGAGCTACTGTTTCAATGCTTCTGCATTGTTTACACCAATCTCATACTTTGAAAGTTTTCTTTGCAACCATAATAGCTAAAGAAGTACTTTTTTCAAAATGAAAGCAGAGACTCAAGAGAACAACTGAGAGATCTGTCTGTGCCCCCTGGATAGTCCTTTGCACTTACCCCTAAAGGAACGGGAAATAACCCACTGTATGGGAAACACTATCCCACAGAATGTTAGTGCATTTCCTCTACAGACCAAGATTTTGAGACAAATTCTCACATAAAAGCTTCTAGAGCTAGCTCCAAACCACTGAATCATTTTTAAAGATTTCTTAAGGCAGTGAACAGTAAATGAAAACCTCTAAAGCATTAGCTTTAAAGAGAGATGCTAGCATCCAGAATGTGTAGTGTGCGTATTTCACCATCTCATGCCACTAACAGATATAAATAAAGCCTGAAAAATATAAAGAGATGAAAAGCAAATGCCAGTCTTACAAATCAGCATGGGAAATTAAACACTGCACGTACCTCTGGCAAAATGAACTGTTCTACAGGTTTGTACCACAATCTGTTAACTTGCACTCCACAGCTAGGTGGGCTAAAGCGAGCACTGAAGAGAGCTTCCTGTATGCAAAATAAAGAAAGGAAAACAAAAATAAGGAACTTACATTCTTAAATCACAAGGGCTGTAAAAACAGTGCTAGCCTACATTATCTTAATTGGTTCACAATAGAAAGGACAAACCTCTTAAAGCAACCCCTAGCATTTTTTGTTTTAAACAATGTTGTTAGCTATTTTTCATGCAGAAATAGCCCTTAAAACCAAACAGTATTTTGTTTTGAATTCCCCGCCCCCCACCATATATTCACACTCATATATGGGCTCATGAGAAGTGCTGAATTGACAACCCTGCAGAAGGTACCCCCTGCAGCTCCCAGCCGTTGTGGGCACTGGCGGGACCCTACAGCTCCCAGCCGCCTGCGGGCTGAAATCATGAAGGTCTTTGGAAGTCACAGATTCCATGACTTCTGCGATCTCCGTGACAAAAATCATAGCCTTAGTTTTAGGATGCATTTGATCTAAACCTATGAGAAATCCACAGTTTATAAAATCTACCTGTCGTCATAGATAGAGTTTAGGAAGTCTTTATACCACCAGACTATACCAGCATCATTAGAATCCACTGAGAAGAAAAAGGTAACCTTTAAAAGATGGCAGGCCAATGGCTTGTGCAGTGATCAGATGGCGTATATGCAGGGAAAAAAAGGAGGCCAAAAGAAGTGTTGCAACAACTACAGATCTGGCCTGTGATGAACTATATAACTACTAGGAAGATATGAAGGAGAAAAGACCAGCTGGAAACTCGCTAAGGCAAGAGAGGAAAATGACGAAAGATGTGAACGAGTTTGCTTATATTAGAAATGAGCAATTAGCAAAGTCTGAAGTAATTATTTTGAAGAAGGAAAAACAAAAAGATGAATGAGGAGGACCCAAGACAGAAACTCACAACATTTAGGCTGAACCAGGGCATGACAGGTTGCAGGAGGAAGAGATTAGACAAGCATTAGGAAAATTAGAAAGGAAAAAGCACCCGGGCTTGATAAAGTACCAGTGGATGCACTGAAGTCGATGGGAAGGGAAGGCGTCATGTATTTTACAAGTCTGTTCAACAATATTCTTAAGAAAGAGAAAATGTCAGATGAATGATGTCAATGCTTTGTACTGCCCATTTTTAAACAGAAAGGAGATATTACACTGTATACTAATCATCATCCAATGAAGCTGATGCACATGCTATGAAAGCATAGAAGATTACTGAAAAGTAACTGCCTGGAATAGTTGAAATTTGGAAGGGTCAGTATGGATTTATGCTGGGAAGGAGTATCACTGATGCCATATTTTTGCTGTATGAATCTTCCTGGAGAAGTTCAGAGAAAAGATAAAGCTACTGGGTATAGCCTTTGTGGTCTTGGAGAAGGAATTTACTCACGTACCAAGAGAATTAGTTTGGTGGAGTACGAGATGGCAAGGTGTGCCAGAAGGATAGGTCCATTTTCTCCAGGATATGTATGACAGAGTGACTACTGTAGTCAAAGCCAAATGGGGCTACCCAACAGAAAATTTTTAGTAAATGTGTCCTGTATCAGAGGTCAGCATTGAGCCTTTTTTGTTTGCGGCTGTCATGGATGTGACAAGTGATAATATACAAAGGGAGCTGCCTCAGAATATGCTGTTCCCGGATGGCTCAGTGATATGTGCGGAAGATTGTGACACCCTACAAACGAAGGGTGGCAACACAGTTAGGAGCAGGCAGGACATAGAACACTGGTAAAAACTGAGGTTTTGATCAATGAAGGAGGACCACCAACCATAAAGGACATTACAGGCAGAGATCTTAGAAGAGTTAAATACCTAGAACCAATGAATGGTTGCTGGTAGTGGTGCCCTCCTGAATGATGCCCAGCATAGTACTAAAGCTGCTTGGTGCAAATGGCAGGAGCTGACCCAAGTTCTCTGTGATAAAAAGATACCAATAAAATTAAAAGGTAGAGTGTATAAAACTGTAATTTGACCCATCCTAATGTACCAAACAGAGACTTGACCAGCCACAAGAAATCAGTATGCTCTCCACTAGAGAAATAAAGATGTTGAGATAGTTAAATGGTTGGAGACTCCATGACAGGAAACAAAATAAGGTTAAGAGGGCCTAATGTTGGTTGCCCATCTGAAGACAAGTTGAGGGAGGCTAGGCTACTTTGGTATGGGTTATATTGGTAGGATGGCCCTTGAAATGACCACGGACAGAAGACAACCAAGGAGGAGGGCAAAGACTCGATGAAAGGACCAGATATCAGAGGACCTTAGAGAGACCAATGTACATGACAGAGAGGCATACAATCATGGGTTTTGGAAGAAGGCTATAAAAGCTGCCGACCCAGAACAAGGAAGTGGAAATAAAGATGACGACAATGACTACAGATGACCTAAAGTTTTGAGTCCATAACAGAGCTGGAAAACTACATAGAGATAATTACACTGGTTATGTGCTAAATGATAACAGTGTGCAACAACTTCTAGATGTCTAGCTAGAGAGTGGATCAGACTACAGAACAAGAATTACTAGCTTAACTGTATTTCCTTACTTTCAAACGTTCAAAGGGTGGTGGTTTTTGTTTGTTTGAATACATATAAGTCTTTAAGTTATTGATAAACTTGTATAACCTTAATTTCAACTAAAACTGTTTTGTCTTGGAATTACAAGGAACATTTAATTAAGAAGCATTTCTATTAACCCACACATTACTAATCTAAAGAAGTAGTCTACAGTTATACAGAAAAAAATAATATTTTAATATTGAAAGTTTGTAAACCCCAGTTTTTCACATTCTACAGATGACAAATGTGAAATAGGAAAGATTTATAGTTATTCAGCAGACAGTTCTTAAGAGTGCAGTAGGAAAGAAAACTCTTATTAGTGTATGATAGGTGAAATCATTAATTTGCTAGGTCATTAACACATACATCTCATTCTGCAGGAATTCAATCCACGATAGAAAGAAAAAATGTGCTTTAGTCCTCTTTGGTAAGATAACTATAATACTGTACCTCCTGTTCTGCCTGGTACAGTTTTACAGTGATATTCCTCTGGAATCCCACACCATCAGCATCATAAAATACCCCAAGACTAGTAATGACGATGGGGTAAAGAACTCGGAAGTTCACACTGACAATGCGGTCTTCAGAAAGCACTGAAGGCGTATCTTCAGGGAGATTGAATGCTTCGATTTCTTGATTCAAAACTGTATTTTAAAAAAGGAACAAGGATTATAGTTGCAATGTGAGTAGATTTATCATTCTGGAATTATGTATACATGGGAATGTCTGATGAATAATTAGCATGGCTGGCAAAGCGCACAAAGGTAATCAAATTCCAGAGGAAAGATGACTGACTGCATACAGCTGTAAGGAGATGTTTAGAATGATTTAGTAGCCTGCTGGTTACCAGCAACTGTAAGTCAGTGCTTGAGCATGTACAGAGAGCTGAACGGAAGCCCGCACACACACACACACTTATTTATAACACCTTGCTCTATTTAACGAGAACAGCTGTTTTATTCCATCTCCTTCAGGAGTCTGATTTATCGTTTGGAGGCTGAATGGCAACGACTGCTGCTTAACTGGAACTAAATTAGCAGAAGTGGCATTTAAAGTGACTCATTCCAAAAAGGCCAAGTGCATTTTACCAGGAGTTAGAATCATAGTTGTGAAATTCTAATATAATAGTTGCAAAGTAAATATTCAACGGAGGAAAAATAAAAATGAAAGGCAGGAAATATAATTTTAGTTATGTATTTTATTGAGGACAGTGTTTCATTTCAAGTATTTTCTGACACTTATACTTTAAACAATTGCCTCTTCTCCTAAGGACAGATTCCGCAAACACTATCAGATGTAGTATTCACTTCAGTAGAAGTGGCCTCACATGGTCTTGTGGCCAAGACACTGGACCTGGACGATCTGGGTTAAGTTCTCAGTTCTAAAGCAACACAGACTTGTGCAAACTTGAACAAGTCACTTAATGCTCTCTGACTTAGTTCCCCGTCTGCAAGGTGGGAACAATAGCCCCACGTGACAGAGATATTGAAAAGATAAATTAATTGGGGGAGATTTTCCAAGGGACAAAGGATGTCCAACTCCAATGAAAGTCAATGGTCTGCCCTTTGTGCCTTGGAAAATCTCCCCCATTAATGTCTGCATATGGGGCTCAGAGGTGGGCTATATAAGTGCCTACATAGAGAGTAAGCTTTAAGTCCAGTAGTATTTGCAGGATTGGGCCCTTAACTGGGACAGCCACTAAACCATCCATGTGTCGCAACAAAGAGGATTCTGTTTAATATGATACAATAGTTTAAAAGATTATCATTCATACCTGGGTTAGTAATGTTCAGAAGTTTGCAGGAGTAAGGATCTTCTCTGTCCTCCACTGGCACACCACAGCCATGTGCACCTATTATAAACTTCACAAGGACACTAAAATAATTTGTTTTTATTAACACCTGTAATTTATTTTCATCTTCAAACATGCTAATTTCAATGCAAAGACATGTCCTTCCATAGTTTGAGCTTTCTGATTACCTTAAAACATTAGTCACAAAGCCTTTTAATACTGATTTTGTTTATTTGGAGTTTGACAGAAGAATAAGTATTATTTAAAACTGAACTTGGCTCATAAGAACATTGTGCTTAGACATCCTATTCTTGACCATCTATTTATTTTAGTGAGTTAGCTGCACAAATCTCCGATGAAACACTGTATTGATACACACAGACAGCCAAGTGCTGTCATTTTAAAAGAATTAGTAGTTCATTTTAAAAGATAGTTAACTAAGAAACTATTCACATCAGGCAGAATGAGGAATTTCCTGTTATCAGTTGTTTTATTTCTCATTTTATTAAATAATGGGACATATCTGCAAGTTCTGTAACTATTACAGCATCCATCTCAATTTAGACATTCCAATTGTTAGGAAGTAGCAATTCAATACGGAAAACAGAAACCTACTTTAATGCAATTTTAAGGTTGAGAGATCAATTCCAAAAGAGAAGGGAAATTCAAAATTTGTAGTTCCCTCAGCAAACGTGATCCTGCCTGTGCTCAAGTATTCTCTGCTAAATAGTATGCCACACTGAGTGGTCATGTAACGTACACATCTCTGCAATGAAGCATAAGGTAAATTTGCTGTGGAAACCATGACTGCATTTCCTGATTTTGATGTGATTAAAACCTGACCCATGATGAAGCATTAACATTGAATGTTGGTAATTTCCTCCTCTGACTCAAGATAAAACTCGCAAACACTGTATGAAACTTTAATAAGGGCTCAATCCTGAAAGGTGCCAAAGAGCATCTGTTCCTAGAGACACACAACTTCAGGACTTATGATTTAAAGTCCCCCCAGCCTCTGTTTGTATATGAATGATCACAACAAACATGGAAAGTGTGGTTATTTGGCTGTATACGCTTTCAAAAACAGTGCATTTCAATTAATGCACCATAAGAAACAGCCTTTTTATGAACAGAGGGTGGTACTTTGGTGCAGCTATCCACAGTCAACAAAATAGCTTTGCTGCACTTGCTCAGCAATACATTTTTACCATTGTTGTATCTTGCTACCAAATTTCTCCTGACATCAAAACAGAACTAAGGTTACATGCATGCCAATTACTACTACACTGTAAAATAAATCCACGTGTGTCATCCAACAACACAGAGCAACCCTGTGAGCATTTCTTAATGGATGAAAAATGCTCTTGCACACATTCAAGTAATACATTTTAATCACATTCAAAAAATTAATTTCAATCCAGAGTGCCTATTATTTTTATAAAACGTTAAGGGGGAGTTAAGAATGAAAGTGCCCTGTCAGCCATAATAAAAGGTGTTTACCAGCATGAACCTATATTTATTTTTTTCAAAATAAAGAATAAGAAACAAACAACATTTACTCATTTGATTCCTAGCTTCTCACCCAGCCCAAGCAATATAAATTATTTATAAAAGGTTTACCGAGGGCTCAGCGCTGGATGTTGTTTCAAGTGCTTGAACCAAGTGTTCCTTATAACATTCCGCAGCTCATGATTGTGTCGAGCAGACAATACACCGACGATAACATCGTAATGTTTCAGTTCCCACTGAGGTAAGAAAGCCAGTGGACCTAAGAGTTTAAAACAACAACTATTTATTACAGAAACATAAACCCAAATGTCTGAGCTGTAAACGTTAATTAAAAAACGCATCAGAAGTAAGTGTATTAAGCGTCCTGAGCATTAAAAAACAGAAACAGCATTTGTGTCACATTGTTCGTCAAAAGCCTGGAAGATGCTTTCAACATGCCACAACTACCATTACAGAGCTGTGAAATTATTACAGGAGAGAACAGAGAAAATGACTGCTGGTAAACTAAAGTAACCAAGTGCATGACGCCTTCAAAGCTAACGAAAGAAAACCCCTCTGTAGGTTGAATGATGGGATAGCCAATTATGCGTGTGTGTGGCTGCCTTCTGAGCAAGCTGCTCTGTGAGAGCACATCACAGCTGTTCTCCACATTTTGCATTGGCTATCAGAAACCTTCTGGGTGAAATTCAAGGTGCTGCTTACAATCTGCAAAATCCTAAATAGCCTGGCCTTTCAGCTGCCTCATGGACAGCCTTTCCTTCTCTGACCTACCACAAAACCCAGGGCTTAAGTCATTCTTGACATCGGGCTTTCGCCACTAGACTATATCCACTTAAGCTGAGTGCGGTCACAGAGAGTGTTAAGAGACATGTCTTTGTCCATGCTGGCTCAGTTTCCACTGCCATTTAGTTTATTGGCAGGGCCTTCCTAGTCTCTGCCCTTGTAAAGTTGTGAGAGTGGAAAAAAGGGTTGGGGACAGGGGTATTATCTCCCTATAGAAGGTAAATGTTTTCGCCTTGCTCAGTTGTGGGCATGAGTCTTCCCCAGATATACCAGCAATGGGCTTCATCATACATGCTAGTAATAAATAACATTTAGTTCTTGCTAAGCATTGTTTCTAAAATTTAGAGATTATAAAAATGGTACTTCCTTTAAAGTGAGATTCTGACTAAAGAGAAACCTGAGAAGTATGGCTAGGAGCCCACAAACAATCAGACAGACCTCTAATATGGATCTGCGTGGTTTTGTTCATCAGCCATTCTAAAGCCAAAAGAGAGAGGTTTATATTTAGCAGGGGTGAGGGATCACTTCCATCTCACTCTCCTTAATTTGAGACCTAAGCCAAACAGTTAAAATGAGTGAGTGCCAGAGTTCTTTAACACAACTACTGCAAACAATACAGACAAGGTCATGTTAGACATCTAATTTTAGGGTGTCTAAAAATATCTGCAAGTTACCCATTATAACCAGATTACACAATGTTATGTTCCAGACTTCTATCCACTACACCAGTGCCCTCATTAAACACTGAGAAGGAAACGTGTGTCGTGGTGACTGGACATGTGTGACCTGGGACTGAACTGGAAGAGAAGTAAAATATAATTTCTGAAAATTCTACGCCCACTGTGTCTCTGTAACAGACATTTTGCAGGAAAGGCACACAATATTAGGTTTTAAAGATAATTTACTTCTGCAAGCTGTTTAAACATGGATGTTTCAGCACACTTTCAATCTTCACATACTATAGGTAGAAAGTTAAGATATTAGTTTAATTAAAAGAATTTACATAACCTAGGAACTAACTCCGAAGGACACAAAAAAAATCTCTCAAAACATTTTCTTTCTACACAGACTAGCATTTCTTTTCTTCCTCAGAAACCTGAATGTTTTCACTAAAGCCGATAGTTACGGCTCTTGTAACAAATAAACATACACGGCAGTTTTGACAGATCTCAGGAGTGAGATTTGTTTGCTGCATATAAGTGTGTATAACTGCTCTGTCTAAGTAATGCCTGGCGAGTGTTAGAGGAGAGAATTCCCAGCTCAAGTCAGACAATCTTTCATCAGAATACTATTTGGTTTTCCCTTATAGAGGTAAATGCTGATTATCTGGAGGTTTTAGATGTCCCCATCGACATTTATACAATTAGAGTTTGCCAGTACTCCATATTAGCTGGTATCTGTAAAACAGCCATATGTCTGGTGGTACTGCAATATCAGAAGTAGCTCACACATCCTCTTGTAATTCCTCCTCTTCCCCCTTCTCCTCACATATACCGTCTCTTACCTGCTTCTGCTCTATTTATTTCATTATGTTTTATATATCCTTGGCACTCTCTTTGTTTTGGTTACAGAGAGGCAAATATTAATTTAGCTTAAATCAATTTCTCTCAATTTAAGATAAACCAAAACAGGCCACTCAAACCAAAATAAGAGTGTCTACACAGGGTTTTGCACTGATTAAACTAAATTAGTTTTAAAACTGGTGAAACTCTCTCATGTGGATACAATCCCTTAACAAAGCACTTCATAGAGGCAGTCAGAGAGAGCCTTCAGAATTAACTTGGTTGAGATTAGAGGTAGCAGGTCCCTTCTCTTTTGTTTCACGCTGTCCGTAGATTTAGTAAAACAGCACTGCATCAGTACTTTCAGAAAGTTGCCTTCTCAGTCATAAGAGATAGTCACTTTTTAAAAAATGAAAACAAATTTTGCTGAAATTGATGAATAAGTCCCCTGTTTGCCAGGCAAAGCTTCCTATTTATTACTGGTAAATGGGAAAGAGCATTTATTAAGCTCTAATGGAAAGGGTAACAGTTTTTCTTTAAACTAATATAAAGAAGAGATAAAGCTAAAGGTACAGAAAAAGATATTAACCTATGATGAACCATTCAGGAAGCAAGAGCATTGTATACATGTGATCTGCAGTAAAAGTTCAGAGAAAACTATTAGTGACTTCTGAGTCAATCATGGTGAAGTATTTATACATGCAATCATTTTATATTTAACTCAGAAGTGAACAAACTTACTGCATCATCATACAACTGTTTCCACACATTCACAAGCTAGAGTTTTCTTTATGCATGTAACAGCAGCCTCCAGTGTTGTCTCTATTATTGTTTATCTTATTATTAATTACTCATAATATGCTATTCTTACCTTATACTGATTATGTAACTATCTGTTTACAACTTGCAGTTTCTAAAAAGCTTAAACACAAGAAATGAATCATTGTGGTTTGAGGGCAGGGCTGGAAGCCAGACCTCTGGAGTTCTAATTCTGGCTGTGTTATGGACTCGCTGTGCCCCTGAGCAAGGCACGCTCTGTTGCTCAGTTTTCCCCATCTGTAAAACGGAGAAAATACTCACCTATCTTACAGGAGGAGTGTGAATACCAATTAGTTAATGACCATGAAGTGCTCCGAAGATGTAAAGAACAATAAAAAAACATAAAATATCATAGTAACTGTAGATAGTGGGAGTGGGCTAAGAAGAAAGGAACATTTTTTGGTATGTTGGTCACAGAGTCATTAAAAATCAAGATTCAGAACTCTCCTAAGACTGACTCTCTCAGACACATTATGCAGCCTTAGGCTTCTCAGTGAATCCTTGCAAGTCTCCCCCCTCCCGTCCCCCATTGCAATTCCCATGCTACATTCTTTTGGCACAAAATACTTACTTTCCCTTTGCTCTTTTGCCTAACCCCGTTAACTCATGGCAATAAGTGCAGTAAAATAAAACAGGCAGCTGCACTCACAGCTGCTACTCTGTGTTATATAGCTGCCATCCAGAGAACCTCTTGTAAAAATGTGTACTGCTGAGCTGAGTCAGGACACCACTGTAGGGGTTACATACTGGAAGGCAGTATATTGGCCCCAACCAGATTTCAACAACCTCCATCGTAAATAGATTTTACTACTACTTTCTTTAGGAGACTATATGCCTCCTATTCACAGTGTCACACTCAGTGGCCAAATACAGATTTACTGGCATTATCACCAGGGGAAAGGATAAAAGATTCCAGTGCTAGTTAGACTCATAGACTTTAAGGTCAGAAGGGAACATTATGATTGTTTAGTTTGACCTCCTGCACACTGCAGGCCACAGAATCTCCCCCACCCACTCCTGTAACAAATCCCTAACCTATGCCTGAGCTACTAACGTCCTCAAATTGTGGTTTAAAGACTTCAAGGTGCAGAGAATCCTCCAGCAAGTGACCCGTGCCCCACGTTGCAGAGGAAGGCAAAAAAACCCCAGGGCCTCTGCCAATCTGCCCTGGAGGAAAATTCCTTCCCGACCCCAAATATGGCGATCAGCTAAACCCTGAGCATGTGGGCAAGACTCACCAGCCAGACACCCAGGAAAGAATTCTCTGTAATAACTCAGATCCCACTCCATCTAACATCCCATCACAGGCCATCGGGCATATTTACCGCTAATAGTCAAACATCAATTAATTGCCAGAATTAGGCTATCCCATCATACCATCTCCTCCATAAACTTATCAAGCTTAGTCTTGAAGCCAGATATGTCTTTTGCCCCCACTGCTCCCCGTGGACTTCACTCCTCTGATGGTTAGAAAACTTCATCCAATTTCAAGTCTAAACTTCCTGGTGGCCAGTTTATCTCCATTTGTTCTTGTGTCCACATTGGTACTGAGCTTAAATAATTCCTCTCCCTCCCTGGTATTTATCCCTCTGATATATTTACAGAGAGCAATCATATCTCCCCTCAGCCTTCTTTTGGTTAGGCTAAACAAGCCAAGCTCTTTGAGTCTCCTTTCATAAGACAGGTTTTCCATTCCTCGAATCATCCTAGTAGCCCTTCTCTGTCCTTGTTCCAGTTTGAATTCATCCTTCATAAACATGGGAGACCAGAACTGCACACAATATTCCAGATGAGGTCTCATCAGTGCCTTGTATAATGGTCCTTATCTCTACTGGAAATACCTTGCCTGATACATCCCAAGACCGCATTAGCTTTTTTCACGGCCACATCACATTGGCGGCTCATAGTCATCCTGTGATCAACCAATACTCGGAGGTCCTTCTCCTCCTCTGTTACTTCCAAGTGATGCGTCCCCAGTTTATAACATTTTTTGTTATTAATCCCTAAATGCATGATCTTGCACTTTTCACTATTAAATTTCATCCTATTACTATTACTCCAGTTTACAAGGTCATCCAGATCTTCCTGTATGATATCCCGATCCTTCTCTGTATTGGCAATATCTCCCAGTTTTTCTGTCATCTGCAAGCTTTATTAGCACATTCCCACTTTTTGTGCCAAGGTCAGTAATAAAAGATTAAATAAGATTGGTCCCAAAACCAATCCCTGAGGAACTCCACTAGTAACCTCCCTCCAGCCTGACAGTTCACCTTTCAGTAGGACCCGTTGTAGTCTCCCCTTTAACCAGTTCCTTATCCACCTTTCAATTTTCATGTTTATCCCCATCTTTTCCAATTTAGCTAATAATTCCCCATGTAGAACTGTATCAAATGCGTTACTGAAATCGAGGTCAATTAGATCCACTGCGTTTCCTTTGTCTAAAAAATCTGTTACCTTCTCAAAGAAGGAGATCAAATTGGTTTGGCACAATCTACCTTTTGTAAAACCATGTGGTATTTTGTCCCAATTACCACTGACCTCAATGTCCTTAACCACTTTCTCCTTCAAAAATTTTTCCAAGACCTTGCATACTACAGATGTCAAACTAACAGGCCTGTAGTTACCTGGATCACCTTTTTTTCCTTTCTTAAAAATAGGAACTATGTTAGCAATTCTCAAGTCATATGGTACAGCCCCTGAGTTTACAGATTAATTAAAAATTCTTGCTAGTGGGCTTGCAATTTTGTGCGCCAGTTCCTGTAATATTCTTGGATGAAGATTATCTGGGCCCCCCGATTTAGTCCCATTAAGCTGTTCAAGTTTGGCTTCTACCTTGGATGTGGTAATATCTACCTCCATATCCTCATTCCCATTTGTCATCCTACCATTATCCCTAAGATCCTCATTAAAGACTGAGGCAAAGTATCTGTTTAGATATTGGGCTATGCCTAGATTATCCTTAACCTCCACTCCATCCTCAGTGTTTAGCGGTCCCACTTCTTCTTTCTTTGTTTTCTTATTTACATGACTAAAGAACCTTTTACTTTTGGTTTTAATTCCTTTCCAAGGTCCAACTCAACATGGCTTTTGGCCTTTCTCACTTTATCCCTACATGTTCTGACCACAATAAGGTAGCTTTCCTTGCTAATCCCTCCTATTTTCCACTCCTTGTAGGCTTTCTGCTTTTTCTTAATCACCTCTCTGAGATGCTTGCTCATCCTGCTTGGTCTACAACTCCTGCCTATGAATTTTTTCCCCTTTCTTGGGATGCAGGCTTCTGAAACTTTGACTTGAAGTAATTGCACTTACTGATTTTTTATTTTTTTTTAAATAATAAAGGGATGGACTCAAAAGATTCTGAGAACTGAGTAGCCAAGACAAAATGTTCCAGGGATACTATCAACTTCCAAACCAAAAGTTGTTTCGGGTACTACTGCATGCAACCACATTTTCTTATTTTTTACAGGATTTACTCTCCCATGGGCTGGGTAGCTGTGTACAAGAATCAAACAAACTGAGTATACTGAGAAACTCATTATTCACAAAGTGCTGACAAATGGACAAAATGAACAAACTGGAAAAAGCAGAGAAAGACATTCTCTCTCTCCCCAGTCTTTTTCATTTATAGTCACCTTAAGGCATGTCTACACTTACCTCTGGAGTGACTGATCCAGTGGGGATCGATTTATCGCATCTAGTGAAGACGCAATAAATTGACCACCGAGTGCCTTCTCGTTGACTCCGGTACTCCACCGGAGTGAGAAGTGTAGGCTGAGTCGACGGGGGAATGTCAGCAGTCGACCTATCGCAGTGAAGTAGATCTTACCGCAGTAAGTAGATCTAAGTACATTGACTTCAGCTACGTTATTCATGTAGCTGAAGTTGCATAACTTAGATAGATTCCCCCCCCTCCCCTCCCCCGCCCAGTGTAGACCAGGCCTTAGAATTTAACTGCTTTAGGGATTTCTTCAGTGATGTAGCTATGCCAATGCAACCCCCCGTGTAAGTGCCAAGCACTGGTGCGACTTAACCCAAATGGAGACTGGGATACGTTACATCGGTGTAGGATCCACTTTATGTTGGTGCAGCACATCTACACAGGAGGTTTGCACTCACATAGCTGCACCAGTGCAAAAATCCCTGATGGAGGTAAGCCCTTAGATGTTACTTATAGCTTCAGTAAGCAAAACTTTTTAGACAGAAAGGAAGTTTTTTTGTGGATGATACCCCTTTAAAAGAACATTCAGAGTTCTAGTAAACATCTCAGATGTAAAGAGGAGACAAAAGCACCGGAGAGGCTATTATGCTATAGCAGCTGGTAGTGTATCAGTGATGATACAGCACTCACAAACTTCTGGCAAGACCTTTTTGCCCTGAACTAGAGATCTGAGATACACTGACCACTACCACCAGCAATGGCCGTGGGATAGGGAATGGAGATACAAAAAAAAAGTCCTGTTTGTGAAGTCTCTTGTCGATAGCACTAAACTTATTATTTGGCAGCTTAACCCATCATTACTAGTTGAGGCTGTCTTGGCCACAGAATGCCTTATCGAGACATAGAATAAAAATTAAACTCAAAAGATGGCTACCACCTCAAGACTGTTCAGTGGCCTATTTAGAAATGAGCTGGTGGTATTGGTACAATTCCCAGTGGACAGGTCTTTCTTACAAACCAACTTCACTACAATGGTACTTTTGTTGGCCTTTGGCCAAGAGGTGAAGGACTAAAGGGGCAGGAAGAACGAGCTGCCACCCTCACCCTTAGAGAGTCCCTGTAGTAAAGGGCACAAGGCCATTGTCGGAAAGCTTGTGTGGCTGCTGCCTGTGCTCCGCCGGTTCTGTAGACCGACCATTTCAGATTCTACACCTGTCAGGCTGCTGCCCTCAGAAGCAGATGAAAAAAAAATCACTCCACAAATTATCGAGTGTTAGAGTGAGCAATCTAACATTTGTCTGAACAGAATGCTTGAAAAACTTAAAATGACCCTGTCAAATAAGTACTTTAGACCCAAAATGGAACACACTTATGAAGTGACATTCTCCCTTCAGAACGTGGTCTTGCTCACAACTTCTTAGGTTGTTTGTATATTTTGTTTTTAAACAAATTCTTACTCCACTAAAAAACCAAACACAGGCCATACTCACTTTCTTTCCCCCCGATATGTCACACAGAGACTAGTCCATGCGCACTGTGGCACTAATTCAGCATGAGCCTAAGTAAGCAGGTGTATAATTCCATTCAAGTCAATGCCTAAAGTCAGGCACATGCTAAGGAGTCTGCTGAACCAGGCCATATGATGGCCAATGGCATTCATGTGCTGTTCAATATGTGGGAACTAGAGTCGGTGCTGTATTTTTTTTTTAATTATTTGGCAGTAAAAGATTGACATTATACACACATACACACACACACACACACACACACAGAGGCCCAATTCTAAATGATGCCAAATGCCCAAATAAACATATGTGGAACAATGTCTCAGAGGGCATTTCAGCAAAGGTGTACCTTGCAAAATTTAATGTGTGTTTCCTTCTTGAGGAGATACTGAAGTCCCTCAATAAGCAACTTCTGTTAGACATAGCCTCTGCCAGTGGTGCCATCAACTGAACATATGCTTAGCACTGAGTCCATCTGTAGGGATTAAAGAAAATTGGGGGGAGGGGCAGGTTGTAATTAACTTTTCAGAAGCTGTTTTATCTTTAGCAATTTTATAATGTATTTTATAAAATATTATGAAACTCATAAAAAGGAACACACAGGAAATCTTAGATAATTTCTGAATGGTTAAAAATGGGCTTCTCTTATCTCTACTTGCAGACACCTCCTTGCCCTACCCCTGCCCAAAGCAGTATAAGTGACATTACCAACACATAGCGCAGGCTGGTAAATGCCTCGGCAGAGTGAGAAATCATTAAATTCAGGACTCCAAGAAAATGGGAAATTGTAAAATCACATTTGCTGCAGGGTCTTCGGATTCATGTTTTACTCAGGTTAATTTAGGCATTGTGCAGTTAATAATGAATCAGGGCTATTTTCTTTTTACAGAAGTTTCTCTTCACTTTTTAGTTTTCTCTTCAATAAACATACCTCAAAAAGAACTATATTTGTTGAAGAGTTTTACAACTATCTGGTATGCTTCCAGGATAAAATAAGATACAATAAAGATATGCTGGATTAGATTAATCCATGTTAGAGAAAAGTACAGACACATCACATCTGCCGAACCCTCATTTTGTAATTAGACTTCCAAATCTATTTCTCCTTTCTTTCAAAATGCATGCAGGCTATCCAGCCCCAAAATAATGTGGACAACAGTTAACACAATATGCAGCTCAACTCTCGAGGAAACCTCCATTCAAAGGGCAAAATAATCCCCAGTGTAAATCTATTTACCACAACGGAGTAACATTAGGGTGAATTTGGCTCAGTATGTTGTGACTGATCACTGTTCATGCCACCTTTGACCCATGCTAGTGGCTAATTATGTGACTGCTGTGATGCCAAAGGTTAACTAAATGCCAACACACACACACACCAAGAATACATTTTTATGCCCCAGCTACTATAAAACACTGTTGAAATCAATTCAATTTTTGTTCATGCCAAAGAATCCAGGTGGTAAGGCAAACGAGCAGTAGGCACACAAAATAAAAACAAAAACCTCTCACTCATCAATAATATGTAACAAGGCTGGTTTTATCAAACAGTACCAGACCATCTTAATAATTCAAGTTTCAAAAACTGTTTTAAAAAAATAGGGCCATTTCCTACTCTGTGGTATAAACCTATCACCACTTTATTAATGTTCACAAAGCACTTTGAAGAACAAAAATCACAGAACAATAGACATCAGAGATGAAGGAAATCTCTTAGCTCATCTTTCCTCCCTCTGGCAATGCAAGAATGTTTCCTATAGTGTTTGTGTCTGTAGAAGCTTTTAAGGTCTATTAAGTGCATGATCCTTTCATTTACTTCGCAGGAGTGCTTCAAAGTGCTTTCTCTAGGAAACTATTCCATACACTAAAAGATTTCATTTTTACACTTAATATGGAGGGGAAATTTCCTGTGTTTTTCTTTGCTCAGGTTCATTGCTTTATTCTATATGTTACTGTTAAACAAGCCCTGCACAATTCAGAATAAAATCTGGAAAGAGAGAATATTGTGCATTTGCTTGACTACTAAAGGCCTGATCCTGCTAGCACTTACTATTCGACACAGTGCGAGTAGTCAGTCACATGGACTACTTGCTATGGTGAGCATAAAGAATAGTAATAGAAGTGTCTGCAGGACTGAGCCCCCCAAATAGCAATACATTAACACCAAAATCATCATCAGTATGACACTTAGGGCCAAATATTGGTCCTACTGAAGTGAATGAGAATTTTGCTATTGGCTTGAAAGGAACTAGGGTTTGTCCTGGAAAGAGTAACAACTGATTGAAATGGAAATCCACAGCATGGAAACAAAACAGTCACATACGAATACTGTATCATTTACCCTAACACTGCATTTCTGAAACTGTGACTCTGCCCTTCCTGGGGAGAGGTTGGCCTTTTTTCCCCAAAGGATACAAGTCAGCACCAGAAATATGAGGTGCAGGAAGTGGAAAGGAGTATCTTTCTCTTGCTGGATCACTTCCTCAGGGAAGTCAGCAAACTTGTAACAATCTAATAAGCATTCAATACAAATTATTAGTTTTACTACAACTTGTGAAAAAAGTAGAGCAGCAGAAGTATAAATGGCCCAGCAACCCGATATGGAACTATAAACAGCCTATCCTTACCCTCATGTTTAAAATATTCTTCAACAACCCACAAAAAGCATTTCTCTCTCTCTACCAGGACATTTCTCCTAGATCATCTTTTGGAAACGTTTACATTTGGAGAGCAATGCTGAAAAGTGACTATAAAAAAGGCATCATGGAGTTTCCTGTTTACTGCCTCTCCATGACTCCAGATCAAATAAAAAGATTTTTTTCTGACAGACAGTCCTGCATGTTCAACCTAGGATCTGGAAAACCAAGCTGGATTTTTTCCTGCTCATGCATCACCATCATTCAGGTTCCACACGCCAAAACAGGCCCCCATTGACATCTCTATGACCGTAGTGACTTTACATCTGTTAGACAGGTGTTACTAATTGACTGTTGAATTTAGTGAACAATTCTACAGAAAAATGCCTAAGAAAGAATAGACTCCATCTCATTCCTTCTTAGCTGTGTAGATTCTGCCCAGCTAATAGGAGTCAGTACTAGTAAAAACATATTTTTGTTAATAAAATAAAATTAGCTATCATGACTCCAAATACATGGCTCCAAGCAGATCTCTTAAGTAATAAAACACCACTTTTACTTAGTCTCTTTTCAAAACAGAACATTTCCAACAAATTAAAAAAACTCCATAGCAAAGTTTCAGAAACCCACTGACAGGTAGCATGGAAAGTTATTTATGGTCATCAACTTCTAACAATCACCACCAATGGAGTAATCTCATTAGTTGATGAGACTGCCTATTCTGACCAATAGGTATTAACATAAAGTGAAATCCACTTACACTCACCTTGATTTAGTATGAACCACTTTATAGTAAGGGCAATGCAAATCCTTATTGGTTTTGATTACACAACAAAGTCCAAATAGCAATTCATATTATAGAACCTTGTCCTACACAACTGAAGTCAAGAGGAATTTTGTCAGTGACCTGAATGGGAGCAGGATTGGGCTCATAACTAAGTTAATCTATGAAAAAACAGATGACTCTCAATGAAGAAAGTTCCACTGTACTGCCAGTAATCACTTTGCTGAATTGTAATGAAGTAGCTCCAGTATAACAATACAGGCACAAAATTGTTCTCGTCCTACATAATTCTTCATTGTTTTCCTATAAACCCACATTAGCTTTTCATGCACTTTTCCTCTGTAGGTTATCTAATAACAAAAAGCATTCTACTGGCTCCACACTAAATCTATATATCAAATATTTTCATGCAGGCTGCTTGGAATTTCTCAACCAGAGAAATGCCTGAACAACTGTGTGCCCAGCATGTGCTTCTTCACTCAATCAGTTAAAGAGTTATACAACATCCAACCCTGCCCTAAAAGGGAAAAAATTGTGATCTTTAATGCAATGTGTTTGTATTAATAGAACTACTTCCCAAATTCAAATTACACACATACTTAAAAAGAAAAGGAGTACTTGTGGCACCCTAGAGACTAACGAATTTATTTGAGCATAAGCTTTTGTGAGCTACAGCTCAAATAAATTTGTTAGTCTCTAAGGTGCCACAAGTCCTCCTTTTCTTTTTGCGGATACAGACTAACAGGCTGCTACTCTGAAACCTGACACATGCTTAAGGGTTTACAGGGGGGCCTCATTGCTAGTTCTCTAAACTCAGGGGAATAAGAAGAGTTGGTCAATTTATTTCTTGTATATAATCTAGCCAATGGATTTTATCACTTATTTTAATTGAACTAATTATTTGTGATCAGCTCTATAGATGGCCAAATACTATGCAGTACATTTATTTTTCAATTTCCCACATCAGTCCTCAAATGATGTATTTGCAAGGCCCCCCCCATACCATTTGAGCAGGTCTGCTGCTCGCAGCCCACCTCTGTGCTTTGCGGGCCTCACAACACCCCCTGGACGCTCTTTCTTTGAGAAAACTGGGAAAGGCTTAAGAGGGACACATGCTATGGCAGGGAAGCATGAACCCCGCATTCCCACCGGGCATGCACCCCTGTCCCCTCCCGCCCAGCGCTCCCCCTCAGGGGAGGGTGCCTGCACCCTGAACCACCCCCGGCCCGCCTTGGGTGGGGAGTGGCAGCACCCCACCGCCTCCCGCTCCAAACGAGGCGTGCGTGCGCCCTGCCCCCGGCTGCCTACCTGCCGGGTGCCTCCCGGGGCCGCCGAGCAGCAGCCAGAGGTGCAGCGCGACCCCGACCGCGCACGGGCACAGCAGCACCAGCCAATTTCGCATTGGCCGCCGGCCCCTTCCCCGCCTCGCCCCGCGCCGGGGGCTTCCCGCGGAGGGGGCTGCTCGGGGCCGCCGCCGGCCGCTCCGCAGCTATGCCCGACTCGCCCCGCCCGCCTGCCTGCGGCCGCCGGGAAGTGAAGTCCCGCCCAGAGAGAGCCCGGAGAGCGGCGCCTCCCTACTACAATCCCCACAATCCCCCAGCGCCGCGCCGCGCCCTGCTGCCGGGGCCCCGGGGCTGCGGAGTGACCCCGGCCCTGCAGCCCGCCCGCGGCTGGAGGGGCGGCGAGCACCCAGAGCGTAAAGGCGCCTTCTCCGCGGTTAGACCGCCCGCCCGCGGGGGTTTCCTTGCCGCCCGCGTCACGCTCGTCAGCGGCATCGTGCCTCTTCCCAAACGCCTCCCGTGCCGCCGGCCACGCTTGCCAGCAGTGATTATTGGAGATGGTGGCGCCCACGTGAGAGCCGCTGCTCACGGGATGGGCTCTATGGAGGCAGATCAAGTTGGGCACCCCAAGTCGCTAGTCACTTTTAAGAATCTCAGCTGATGGCTCTGTCCAGAAGAGCTCACAGTCTGTCCACGCTGGGATTTTAGTCCCTGGGACAAACTCATGGCGTTGACAAGGTTTGTACCGGTGCAGGGTGCTCTGGGGTAAACTGCATCAATGTAAAGCCTGGTTAGGCTAGGAGGGAGCACTGGCATGCCAGCATCCCTTTCCCCTATTCTGCCAAAACACCTTAAAGTGAGGGCTTGTTTTTCAAAGAAGTGTATAAGAAATGGGACAGCTTTTTTGTTTGGTTGGGTTTTTTTAGGGGACATCACATGCCACCTATGTTTGATGCTTGGTGCCAAATAAGCCATTTATGCATCTCACAACCAGGAGCGGCAGGTTTGTGTAATTTTGGTGGTGCCCAGAACGGGTCCAAGTCCCTGCCCCCATACACACCTAAGGCTTTGGGAGGGAGTTTGGGTGTGGGAGCAGTGCAGGCTCTGGGAGGGAGTTTGGATGCTGGGTGCGGGCTCTGGGGCAGGGGGTTGGGGTGCAGGAGGCAGGCTCTGGGAGGGAGTATGGGTGTGGGCTCTGGGCTGGGGCAGGGGGTTAGGGTGTGAGAGAGGTATAGCTATAAAATGGAAGTGTCTTTAGTTATGGGTGTTGCATGCTAGCAGCTCCCTCTGCTGCTATTAATACTTAACAACACCCTTGGAAGATAGGTAAGTCGTGCTCCCTCACTTCCACAATGAGGGAACTGAACCACAGCAAGGTTAAGAGACTTGCCCAGGGTAATTCAGAAACTGAATGGCAGAGCCAGGAATTTAATGTAGATACGCTATCCCCAGTCCAGAGTCCTAATAGGCCATGTTCCTGTGCTCTTTCATGTTGCTCTGGAAAGGTAAAAGGGTTGTAAACTGTGTGGAAGCAGCCTCTGAGACAGTTCCAATATTTGGGGCTTTTTCTTATATAGGCACTTTTTACCCCCCCACACCCAATTTTTCACATTTGCACCCTACTGTGGAGAAACCTCAGTGTAAGGGGGCTCCCTTAGTGATACAGAGCTGGTGGAATATCTCTCTGCTAGTCCCCCCACAGCCTAAGGTGTAAGGAGGCATGTTGGGGAGGGAGGCACCTTGGCCAGAGGCACATGCTGTGCTCTGACTAATCTTGTCAGCAGAATGGTTCCCTAAGGGGTTGTTGCAGCTAAACACCCTAGAGGTTGCTCTAACTTGCACTGGAGACCAACCATGCGTCAGAGAAGGCTCTAGAATATGGGAGGCACAAAGCCCTCTTTGCTCAGGTTTCCTACTTCATTCTTGTGCCAAACATAGCTCAGAAAGATCTGAGAAAATGGCCCCGTTATCCACCATCTCCTTGCTGAGGGGCCAATACTGTTCTAAGTGAAGGCAATGACAAACCAGTGCTACTTGGAATAAACTTGAACACAGAACTTTAAAAATGTAAGAGGAAATGTGTTCTGTTTTTGCTGTGCTGACTAAGAATATATAGACTCTCCTCTTCCCTCACACCTTAGACTAACAGATCATCAAACAATAACCATCTTCTAATGGAACAGTTCACCAGTCAACTGAAATACAATACAGGCTTTTTTAAAAATGGCTTCTAGTCTGGGGCTCATTTATTACATACTGGATTAATGCTTACACAGTTCAAACCAGGTGTGAGATAGTACGATATCATGAACAAGTATTTTTTTGTTTTCTAAGCCTATACCTTTTTTCTAGTATCTGTTTTATTGTTGTACAAAAATAAAACAATCCGAGAAAGATTCTCTTTCTTTTAATAATTCATCTTATACTAGCAAGATAGACTTCCACCACAATCCTTAATTATTCCAATAAAGACAAAAGAATACAAGTGCCTCACTTTGGTAAGGAACCAGGTAAGCCACCACTGAAAATGCAGCACCTGTGTTACAGCACTCAGAAATACAATTACTTGGAAGAGGAAGTGAGGAATATCTTATGCATCTAAAATTACATGGGGAATTTTAGACATCCATGTAATGGATGTAATTACCATGATTGGAATATGGCCAGGAAACCAGGGTAACACTTTTGCTCTTGCAAAATGTGTCATGGGATCTTTAATAGTCGGGGGCTCTATTTTACATCTCATCCAAAACCCTCCATCTACACTAGCACACATACACTGCTGACTCAACCAGAAGATTCCCATGGAATCACCCACACCACTTCCTGCAACTGCATTTTCTCTAGAAGTCACTCATCCAAGTACTGACCAGGCCTAATTCAGATTAGTGGATATAATGCAGTTAGAACAAAGGATGAGATTACAGCAAAGGTGGGCAAACTGCGGCCCGTGGGACCC
The DNA here is from genome assembly GCF_965152275.1 of Natator depressus. Classification (NCBI taxonomy): domain Eukaryota; kingdom Metazoa; phylum Chordata; order Testudines; family Cheloniidae; genus Natator; species Natator depressus. The sequence continues at coordinate 134,360,567 of NC_134236.1, forward strand.
TTCTGACCGGCCCTTGAACTCACAGCAGGGGAGGCTAGCCCCAGCCCCTACCCTGTTGTCCCCTCTCCCACGCAGCCTCAGCTCGCCGTGCCATCAGCGCTCTGGGTGGCAGGGCTCTGAGCTCCTGCCAGGCAGCACAGCTGTGAGAGCCACCAGCCTGCCCTGGTGCACCAGACTGTGTGGCTGGCTCCGGCCAGCTGGTGCGGCTGCCAGTCCTGGTGCTCTGAGTGGCATGGTAGGGCGGCGGGGAGTGGGGGGGTTGAATAAGGGGCAGGGCTCCTGGGGGGCAGGCAGGGGACAAGGAGCAGGGGGTGGTTGGATGGGCCGGAGGTTGGTGGAGGGCGGTCAGGGGTGGGGAACAGTGAGGTTTGGATAGGTATGGGGGGCCTGTCAGGGGGCAGGCTGGTGGATGGGGGGGCAGTCAGGGGACTGGGAGCAGGGGGGGTTGGATAGAGGTGGGGGGGTCCTGGGAGGGGGTGGTCAGGGGACAAGGAGCAGAGGGGGTTGGATGGGTGGGGAGTTCTGAGGGGGGCAGTCAGGGGGCGGGAAGTGGGAGGGCGTGGGGGCCAGGCTGTTAGGGGAAGCAGAGCCTTCCCTACCGAGCCCTCCATACTGTTTCAGAACCCTGATGTGGCCCTCAGGCCAAAAAGTTTGCACACCCCTGGATTACAGGCATCTGGAAAAGTAGCTGGTCTTGTTGAACATGAAAGGATAGGGGACAAAGGTTTCCTTTGTTTTCTACACCATGGATTTACCTGACAAAATGATGCGGATGTGCAGTCAGTTGCCTCTGAGTACACAGCTGTGAGATTCACTCAAAACAGCTGTCAGGGTTAATGGAAGGTTTACTGATGCTGTTCTATCAGAAATACATGAGTTAACAGCAGACTGTGATTCTGCTGCTGCCTAGCTAGTACATCTGGAAAGAAAGATTGAGGATTAAATCCATAAAGGGATTTAAGTGTTGCAACATCTAACTTTTAGATGCAAAGTCACTTGGTGGAATTCACAGCTGTGAGGTAGGCACTTATGGTCCCTATCCAATGCTTGGAGAGTTAGGTGCCTGAGAATGGGCTCCACAAAAGCCCACACACTGAGTGGGAAGCCACCTAAATTGGCTAACAGGAAATTCCAAGAAGTGGGTTGTGGCCTAAGCCCATCCCTCTGGTCTACATCTGCGCTGTGCTTGAGCTGCTGTGAATCCCCTCCTGGAGTTAGGTGTCTAAACTGTTTCCTTTCCCGCCTAAACTGTTTCTTTTCCCACCTAAACTGACTAGGGTGGGAGTAGGGGCAGACTCTCTTATAACCTTTAGCCCTGTGGAGCAGGGCCAGCAGAGGTTGTGCTTTCTGACAGTGTTGCCCCTCCCCCCGCAAAGCTGCAAGCCTGATCAGCTCCCCTGCTACGAAGCACAGCCCCTGCTGGTGTTACTACATGCCTGTCCAAACCTTGCAGTTCACCGGGGGCCATACCCCCCAACTACACCCATGTTAAAAAGTGGGGGGTACGGCCCCCTGGCCCTGGCGCCATTGCCCCCCACATCAGACCATTCCATAGTGCAGGGGTTAAGGCACACACATGACGAGAAGGGAAACCCCAGTTCAGATCCCTTCTCCACATCAAGCAGAGGAGAGAATTGAACAGCAGAGGTCTCCCGCAAGCTGGATAAGTGCCCTGAACACTGCACTGAAGAATAGCAGGGAGATGTTTTCCTTTCCCCCATCCCTGGCTATATTGTATGGGGTTAGGCATGTGTCACTACTGTTCTTGCAAGAACCCGCTTAGGTGCCTGGCTCCAGGAGAAGTTTACTGGTTATGGATTGCAAGCGGAGACAGTGTGGAGTAAGGCTGAGGACATACCCTTCTCCTCAACATAGGCTATTTAGGTGGTCTTCAGTCCCACCTACAATGCTGGCTTTTGTGGATCCCCTTCTCAGGAACTTAACTCAGGGTTTGTGGATTCCACTGGGTGGAGCTAGGTGCTTAAAAGTTAGGCACTGCAACATTTAAATCTCTTTGTGGATTTGAGCTGATGTCACAAAAAATAGAGTTTAGTAATACAGGACTGCACCATTCTATTTCCAGTAAAACTATGGCTAAGATTTTCAAAACCAGAGGCTGAAAGTTAGGTTCCTAAATCAATATTAACACCCTCAACTGCAAATGAATTACTCACATTGTGTACAAAGTTAAGAACATACATAAATCTTTGCAAGGTCAGGGCCCTCCGCACCTTGATATTGGCCTGATTTTCAAACATGTTGAGCATCCAGGATTTCACATTAAAAGTGGGAGCTGCTGGGTGCTCAGCATGTTTGAAAATCAGGCCAGTACCTAGATGCCTAAATATGGATTTAGGAGCCTAACTTTAGGTATTAATTTTTTAAATCTTGGCCCACATATTAATCTGAAAATGAGAACTCTGGAGATTTTTTTACCACGATAATGCCTGATTTTTTGATAGCTATTGTGAGAAAACTAATAGATTTTGGACTGATAATTAAGATTGTGAAAAGGAATTGTTTAAAAACTCTGACTCCAGATTTTTAGTATTTTATATTATCTACTTTACAGTATTTTGACTTTGCTGTCCCTACCTACATTAATGATTATTTTTACTTTATTGGCACTGAGGCCTTGTCTACACAGTTTGTGTACTGATTGAGCTAAATCAGTTTAGAAACAGTTTATTTAATCTGGTGAAACTTTGTGTGGACATTCCTATATTGGTCTTAAAATCGGTTTAGCTTAAGTCGATTACAAACTATCCTATGCTGTTACAATCTGTAGCTGGCAGCCAAGATAATATTTCTTCTTCCTTTTCCTAATACTGTACAGCGTTAGTTCAGATGACTAATATGTCTAACGCAAATTGTCTCAGTTATAATGCTATAACCCACTGAAGAAATGGGGTTTCACTGCTGTGAACAAAAGGAGACTATGGCTTGATACTGAAATATCATCTTCCACACTTACAAAAACACTTTCTGTCTGGTGACATTTCTTCATCCAATTTTGTGTACATGAGGTTTTTCTGATAGGAGACTGGGTGAAAATACGAGTGAGTCTCTCTCTCTCTCTTAGCTGATTTAACCTTCTTCATGTGCCTGATTTCTTCCTCAGTCAATGGGGTCAATCTGTTATGATTAGTTTTTCAGTTCACCTGTTTTTCATAGTTTTCTTTGTCCCTTTTGCTAATGGTCAAGGATATTTGTGAGTAAACAATGCAGGTTTATTCTTCACCACTCATCTTCTCCGTTCATTTGATCGGCAATGAATTTATATTGTTTAATTTGGAACATTGCCATCTTTCCCATGGCAATCCACTACACTGTCATTAAGACAAGATAGATTATGATCGCATTGCAAAGATCAAGGAGGAGAAACTCAGCAGTCAGTGAGAAGGATGTAATTTTAACACAAAGCTTATGACATAAATTTCCTGTCTAATTATGTTGCTTCTTGTACCAGTGTTCTCAGTATTCAAGATTGCCCCAGTGTGAAAATCCCTTTTAAGAGTTTGTGATTTTTTCATGCAGCTTCATTAAGTTGTGATTTTAGGGTCCTTGGCCACTTTTATTTATTTTTGCCTATGCATATGTTGCAATGCACACTGCCTTTAACCCACCAACCCTGTGGCAATCCTAGTGGGTCGCTACAGTGGCATTCTTCAGAGCAATCATTCATCTATTGCAGGGGTGGGAAAACTTTTTGAGCCGAGGGCCACATCCCTTTTTGAGCCGAGGGTGGGGAAATTGTATGCAGGGCCAGGGCAGAGGGTTGGGGTACAGGAGGGAGTGCGGGGTGTGGGAGGGGATGCAGTGTGCAGGAACGGGCTCAGGGCAAGGGATTGGGGCAGAGGAGGGGTGCGGGCTGTATGAGGGGGCTCAGGGAAGGGGGTTGGGGTGCAGGAGGGTTCTGAGTGCAGGAGGGAGCTCAGGGCAGGGGTTTGGGGTGCGAGGTGCAGGCAGGGGACTTAGGGCAGGGCATTGGGGGGGCAGGGTGCAGGAGGGGTTCAGGCTCTGGCCTGGTGCCACTTACCTAAAGCGGCGCACACCGGGGCCAGGGCAGGCTCACTGCCTGCCTGCTCTGGACCCATGCCGCGCTGCTCCAGGAAGCGTCCGCAACCACGTCCCTGCTCGGCCCCTGGAGGAGAGAGGGGCACAGGGCTCCACATGCTGCCCTTGCTGCGCCTTCAGGTACCTCTCCCGAAGTTCCCATTGGCCATGGTTCCCGTTCCCGGCCAATGGGAGCTGCAGGGGACGGTGCCTGAAGGCAAGGGCAACACACGGAGCCCTCTGCTCCTGCCTGCCGCCCCCCGCCTCCCGGGGCCCCAGGGACGTGGTGCCGGCCGCTTCTGAGAGTGGCGTGGGGCCTGTGGCATCACAGGGGCAATCCCGGGGGCCAGATCCAAAGCCCTGAGGAGCTGGATCCCGCCCGCAGGCCATAGTTTGCCCACCCCTCATCTATTGTATTTGATGTGAACAGATCCAACTGGAATGAAAATGGGCCCAGAGGGCTTTGCTCAAACCCCTGTTGCTGGGTAATAATGAATTATTTGAAGTATGTCATTTTCCTTATACACTTTCTGAACACTCAAGTTTCCACTCCTTCTGTCATAGAGACTCAGGTTATTTTTGTGACATACACTGAATAATTTGATGGGCAGGGGCTGTTTTTTATATGAGCAATGAGCATAAGGTGGCACTACTCTTAAACAGTGGTTTTTGTACCTGGGAGCTAGGAATTTTAGGACCCAGATTGCTGGCTGAACTTGGGACATCATGTCTTAGGATAAGTATTTACTGTCTCACATGTAGTAGTCATTACGCACGTCTAGCAAACGTGCATTGTTAAATACCAGAGGGATAGGTACATACATCAGTGAGCCACTATGTAACATTGACTCTGCTTGCTTGCATCACTCTTGTCCTGACTGGGATGTTGGTGTTTTAGTCGGACACCAATGGCAGTTGAAATAAACAGGAAGCAGGATAAAGGTATATGTCTGCAGAGTTACCCACAAAAAGTTGTGTTTTTCATGCTTGGCCAGTTCTTACTTCATCGAAAATCAATGAAAGGCCTAGCAATGAGATAAGGCTTATATAGTCAGGATAGGCATTTTTTACATAGCACATTGACCAACCAGCTGATGCACTATATCACACAATCCACTGTGCCTTCAGTAACACTGCTTGCAAAGTTCAATGATGTCTAAAGTTATGTGGACAGTAACTCTTAGGAAAGGGTAAATGCTATACAGTTCATGAGCGTTACAAAGGTGTTTCCACCTCCCATTAATATAACAGGTTGCATTGTGGAAGGGTGGGGAAGGATATGCTTAATTTTTTCCAGAGCTTATAAGCAAAAGGGACTCAAAACAAGTATTGATGAAAGCAAGGAACCATCAATTTCTTTCCTATATTCCCAAGGATCTTCAGAAAATTTGGAATATGGCTCCCATATCCCCTGCTAGGCAACATAATCAAAGGAAGGGCTATCTAAGAACAGGTATAGGTGTGTTCCTAGACTCCTCAGCTGGGCTATTAATGTTATCAATATATTGCTGACAACTCTGCGGGCAGAGGACAGACCTAAGGGACTTCTGCAAAAGTTGAAATCCTTGGAGCATGGACCATCCTTTTTAAACGGAAATCACTGCAAATAAATAGCTGGAGCTGGAAACAAGGAGAAATGTCAGCAGTATGTGACCAGTCAGGTCTCTATAGACCTCCCTGAACAGCCAGAGGGTTAGACACAACTGGAAAGTTTTGACCTACACAAGCTGTGCACCCAGGGCAGCAAGAAGCCTGTACTCATTTACACTGTAAACGGAGGCAGGATTCCTACAACAAGACTTTACCCATGGCTACTTTTCTAAATAATCTCTTATAGGAGACCTATGAAAAGGTTTAAAAAAATCCAGATTTGTACATCTAACTGTTTCATTCAATATACTCCCTTACTAAGAGTTTCAAATAATTACCTGCTCAGAAAGGCAGTTTTTCCTTTACTGAAGCCATGCTGATTTAACCCTATCACACTGCTGTTTAAATACTGCAGTATTTGGTTGCATGTGAACTGGATCTTTCTATTTACAGTGGTTGACAGCAAAATACTCATCAACCTGAATCTATAAGAATGACCCAAACCAGACAGTAGAGGTGGGATAGTACCACATCTATTAAAATTGTCCAACAGTCACATTTAAAATCCAGTTTTCAGTTGCTTATAACTTGGCCAAACTACAACTGTTAGGGCTGAAATTTTCTGTAAGAGCAGTGGCTGTCTCTAGACTGAATTGTTTTGGCAAATTTCAGCCAAAATGTTTAATCTGATTCTAAGAACAATGTTAAAAAATTCTGCCAATTTTTTCTTTGAGTGCCCCCATGCTTTGGAGCAGAAACTTGAAATTGGGCAGGGGATGGCCTTTGTGTCAGAGCCATGCCTTTTGCTGTTCCTATGGAAATCTGCACAAATGTGGCTAGGTTATCAGCATTTGAAAAATATCAGATTGCACATACTCAAAAGAAACTCACTAGAGTTTAGCAACTAAAATCTCCATATATTCAGTTCTCACTGAGCATTCTCGAGCCCCTCACAGCTTCTATATGTGACCACATCTACAAATCCTATCCCTCAAAGCAAATGACCCTGCTCCAGCCTAGGGTTATTGAGGCTCAGAAGAACTTTCCCTGTAACTGCTGCTGTCACCTACTCTGGACCAGGGTGGGGCTGGGCTCTGGAACTGAGAGCAGGGAGCCTGTCTCTCCTGTGCTCTCAGTGATCCCAGTCTGTTGGCACCCAGGCAGCATGGAGAGGGAAACTGCCTGTTTTGAATGTTGAGGGGACAAAAATTGGACCAGGGGAGAGGGAAAGTAGATTAGGAAAAGGACACTGGTCAGACTGGGATTTGGAGGGGGTGGGGTGGCAGGAGAGAAAGAAACACTGAGTTGCTTGGCAGACTAGCAGCCAGGAGGAGAACAGACTGGGATTGTCTGGGGAAGATGGGAAATGGGGGATACTGGGAGCCAGTTGGTAGGTGGGGAGGGGAATTCTGAGATCGGACATGGATCTAGGGGAGCAGGTAGACTGGTACTGGCTGGACAAGGAGACTGGGACTGAGAACCAGTGGATGGGTGTGGGGAGAGAAGACAGATCTGACAATGAACTGAGGAGAGAACTGGAATGAAAAGCCTCAGGAGTGGAGACGGGGACTGGGTAGTCAAGGAGAATGGGAATGGGTGAGGAAGAGCCAGGACTGGGACAGGCACAGGTTGAAAGAAATGGGGCAGAAGGGGTCAAGCTTAGGGAGTGCAGGGGAACAGGCAGAAGGGCTTATGACCTCTAGAGACCACTTCCCTCCAGAGCCTGAAATGGAACCCAAGATTCCTGATTCACTATTCCTCTGCAAACCTTCTGGCAAAGCATATCTCATCCCCTTCTAATGCTGGTCCACATAGACGTCCACCTACTATGGCTCTCGGTTACTCTAGTAGCTCGAGTGGCAGAGGTCTGTGCAGTTGATCTAGCTGTTCTAACCCCGCTAACGACCCATGATAGAATTGCCATTTTTTGTTTCCTTTTTTAAAATACCTAGGACATGAGACACACAAAACTATGCTAAAGAACAGTAAGGTTGCAAAGTCAAATGCTCAAAAGTTAGAAAATGCCTGAATGCCAAACTTAAGGGTGCCTGTGCAACCTTAATTTGGCCTTCTTGACAGAGATATTTATGACAGTATTTACATAGTCATATACTAATTTTTCCACAGAAACCCACACCATTTAGTGCACAGAATGGACCCACTCTGAAGGATGAGTCAGGGATGTGTAATGAAAGAGACAGTTTCTGTAGGACCCTGCTTCATTTGTTGCAGAAGTTGCAAGGTATGTAGCAAATGAGGTAGGAGATTGTAGGAAGAGGAAGGATGATCTCATGGTTAAGCCAGCTGAATACTGCCCTGGAGACTTGGATTCTATCACTGACTCTGGCCACAGACTTCCTGTGTGATGCTGGGCAAGTCACTTAAACCAGCATTTTCACAAGTGGGCATTAATTGTATGTTCTTCATTTTCTGGATGCCCAACTTGGGACCCAAGGGTCTGATTTGCAGAAGTGCTAAGCTTCAACTAAAGTCAATGGGAGCTGTTCTCTGAGTCTTATATAATACTAAGTACTCTGAAAAAATCAAGTCCTAGTCAACTCAAATTGGGCACCAAAATAGGTGAATACTTTTTATCTTAATCTCTCTGTGCTTCAACTCCCCATCTGTAAAATAGGGCAAATACCACCCTTTCACCCTCACAGGGGTATCGTGAAGGTACAGCAGCGGTGGACAACCTGTGGTCCACGGGCCATCAGGGTAATCTGCTGGTGGGCTGCGAGACAGTGTTTACATTCACTGTCCGCAGGCACAGCTGCCCACTGCTCCCAGTGGCCACAGTTCACCATTCCCGGCCAATGGGAGCTGCAGGAAGCGGCGGCCAGCATGTCCCTGCGGCCCGTGCCGCTTCCCACAGAGCTCATTGGCTGGGAACGGCGAACCGCGGCCACTGGGAGCTGCAGGCAGGCATCCGTGCCTGTGGACAATCAATGTAAACACTGTCTTGCGGACTGCCAGCAGATTACCCTGACGGGCCGTGTGTGGCCCACAGGTTGCCCACCACTGGTGTACAGTAAGTAAGGCCTGGGGCTACACATTGAACTATGATGATAAAACAATACTGAATAGCTGCTCATTAATGGAGCACCATCCACCTGTGCACTGAATGATGCAGAATTTCTGTGGAAAATCATGTAGGTAAAGACAATCATAATGCGTAAGTCCAAGGGAGCTGAATTAAGGTTGCACAAGCAACCTTACTTCTGGCATTTCCTAACTTTTGAGTGCTTGACTTTGCAACCTTAATGTTCCTTTAACATAGTTTTGCGTGTATCATATATACATTCCCTCCTTTGAAGTGTTTGTTTGGCAGGGGTAGCTGTAAGATGTTATTCTGTTTTATGTCACTGTATGCTCATGGACACTGTTTGTTTTCCTTATTTCCCTTAGTCTGAAATAAAAATAAGACTAAAAACATACATTTTGCTCTTTGTGAATGGCAAAACCCATAACACCTGCCAATCTGGTAAATGTCAGCACTGGAAGGTTATAAAAGAAACTCTGCATTTTATATCCATCACATTCCTTATTTAACTTTTTGTTACATTTCCTGTGAAAAGAGACCTACTATGTTTAACTTCTGAAGTCTTTTTTGATCTCTAGAGTATGGAAAAAAAATCCCTCTCTCTCTCTCAAATCAGGACTTATGGGATTCCTGCCCATGATAAGTAAGGAAGCAGCTGATCTGCCATGCAAAGAATCGCTTAGTCAAGAAACAGCCCAGGAATGTTAACAAAAAGTGACTTAAACCATTTGTGATAAATAAGTTGTTACATTAAACCTTTTTAAAGTCAAGGCCATTGGAAAGACTAACAGTCAGTCTATAGGTCTTTGCTATAACTATAAAGTTAAGAGGAAATGTGGATCTTCCTTCCTGTCACTAAAATAACTAGAACATCCCTTTACAATATGCTATACAAACAACAAGATTTCTGTCTTTAGGAGCCTAGAGAAGGGGTGGGCAACCACACACCCGCCCCTAACTGCCCCCTGGAACCCCACCCCTATCCAACCCTCCCTGCTCCCCGGATTCCTGCCCCTTATCCAACCCCCCCCCCCCCATTCCCCACTCCCTTACCATGGTGCTCAGAGCAGCAGGAGCTTGCAGCCCCACGGCACAGCCGGAGCCAGCCACACTGCCCATGCTGCCCAACAGGTGCGGTGGGCCAGAGCGCTGGCGGCATGGCGTGCCGAGGCTGCAGGGGAGGGGGGACAATAGGGGAGGGGCTGGGGGACAGCCTCCCTGGCCAGGAGCTGAATGGCTGGGCAGGACGGTCCCGTGGGCCGGAGTTTACCCACCTCTGGCCGAGAGTGTGTAAAGGAAATATAGGGTACAGTTCAGAGACTAGAGGTATGTATGGTGTTTGAGAATCAGAGGAGTTTTCAAAAGTTTAGTGAAGGAGAGAAGAGACTGCTTGGTATGCTTTAAGTGAGACATTGTTCAAAGCTTAAGGGGTGAGCTGAGTTCTGCTGTATCTAGGTTCTTATTCTGTGGTACTTACAACACAATCTGACCTAGACCTCAGGACTGGAAAAAAGAAACAGTAAGGGAAGTAGCTTGTGAAGACTGAATGAAGAAAGGTGGGCAGAGATGTAAATGGTGGCAGAGTTGTGAAGTGCTTTGGAAGCGAGGAAGAGAAATCTGAATGGTGTATAGAAAATGGGAAGATTCAGGCAAGGGAATTATTACAGAACAATCCCAAACCAAAACTCTGCATCCAAAAATCCCTAAACTTATTGACAGTTTAGGTCTGAACACCTCTAATGTACAGAACAGACACCCACATCTGATTCCCTCCTCCAAACTTCTAAATTCATGAGACCTGAATTTAGAAGTTTGGCTCTGGAACTGAACTTTGAGCCTCAGGCATGCATTTAGGTAACATTATGCAAAGCCCTGGTGTGGAGCTGAGGTCATGTAAATTAAAGTGCTCTCTCTGGGCTGCAGTTTGGGGGGCTGTATAGGAATATAAAGGAGGTTTCTCATAGCTAGAGTTGGCTACTTAATCCCTTTTTCTTTAGAAAATTTATTATTTTATCACTTTGTCCAATAGGTGGCACTAATAAATCACTCTAGAAGACATTGTTTTAAGGTAGGAATTTGGGAAGGGAAATAGCTGATTTTAGCATAGATCTGCTATTTCATTCATAGATTTACATGATAAAATTACACTTGACAAAGCCTGCTATGCGTCTTTCTATATGATAGAAAAGTTGTTCCTATGTTTCGTCAGGCCTTGTATTTGGTAAAGAAAATGGGTTAAATTCAGCTCTGGTGTCAGTGGGTGCACACCCTTGATTTAATAGTGCTGTATAAATTTGCATCAAGCTGAATTTGGGCCACAGCTCAGGTTGTGGGGCTCTTAAAATATTTGCATAGTACTTGCTTCAATAGTTCCACTGATGCTACTATCAACAATACAAGTGGAATACTCAAGCCAGTCTATTGAATTATGGCTACTAACATTTCTGAATAAAAGATGTTTTTAAGAAATAAAGGTATATAATTTCTCATTAGTATCGCTGAAGAAACAATCAGACTCTATGACCGTCCTAAAGGACTGTGATATCCTTAGTGTTTTCTATACCAGTATACACAATTGTATAGAGTTGAAAACACATGTAAGAGCTGATCTGAATGAATGTGAATACTATAAACCACATCATATCAAATTGCAGAGTTTGTTCTCATCTTTCGATAAAAGGATTATTGTAATATAATCAACCATTGCTATTTTGTTTTTTTAACATACATCTTCATATATCACAGTTTTCGAAAGAGTGTTCTTTGCTTCTGGTAAGACATTAGATTGGTTCCTTTTAAATAAGTGACCTGGGTACGTGGCCATATAATTGTATTAAATTGACAAAGCAGATGGCCAAAGAATGGACATAGCAAAGGGCCAAATTCTGCTTTGTTACACCAACTCTAGGCTCCTCAGAGTACCTCTACTGAAGCCAATTGAACTGTTCTAGATTTATCCTCAGTGTGACTAAGAGTAAAATTTGGTCTATAGGCTAAAACTATAATAATTCAGTTTAAACAAAACTTCCTTCCCTGTCCTCGAATGTCTATAATACAGTAGCAACAGCAAATCTAAAAGTCTTACCCATTAACAGAAACAGAACAGACTGCTGCCAGCTGACTATGGGAGCAGGGAAAGAGAATTCTGTCATGTGGCAGAGCAAAACAGTTTTCAGTGCTGGAACTGAGACACTTCAAATTGAGTATTCAGCAGCCAGCAGAGCCAGGGACTACAAAGTCAGGCCACAATGAGTTCATAATATCCAGCCTCAGAAATGTCATCCATCCAACTACTGCTGGATTATATTTTATTATTAACTCATACTGGGGAGTCTTATTTCCTCAGAGCAGCAAGCACCTGGGTTATGTTCCAGAAGAATGAATCTTTAAATCACAAGTCAGAAACACTGATATTCAGCTTCCTTTCTCAGGGCCTGATCTGGTGAAGTGCTGACTGTGTTCTGCAAAGTGCCAAGCACCCTCAACTTCCACTAAGAGCAGTGGGGGTATGCACCATCTTCAGGGCCTGATTCTGCAAGGATTAAATGTAGATTGACAGTGCTAAGAGCAGCATGGATAACACACAGCCAAATACCAAAACTAGACAACAGGCCTGATTCTGTTGTCATTCAGGTCATTGGGAGCAGGAGCAGGCCCAGTGTGTTGAAAATAAAGACCCATTGCTACAGTCTAGAGGGAATAATTTACGCAGGGGAAATAAAGAGGTTACTCACCCTGTGCAGTAACTGAGATTCTTTGAGATGCATGTCCCTATGGGTGCTCAACTGTAGGTATGGCAGGACCCCTGTGCCTGGGATCAGAGATCTTAATCAATAGCGCCCGTCGGACTGCACAGGCACATCTCCCCATCTTGTGCTGTATATATAACGCTGTGCAGTCCGAACGCTCCCCAGTTCCTTCTCTGCCGCAGATTTTATCTTTCAGCTCCAAAGCACAGGGGAGGAGAGTGGGTAGCGGAGCAGCCAAAGGGAAACACATCACAAAGAACCTCAGTTACTACACAGGGTGAGTAGCTCACGAAAGCTCATGCTCAAATAAACTGGTTAGTCTCTAAGGTGCCACAAGTACTCCTTTTCTTTTTTCTTTTTACACAGGGTGAGTAACCTTCTCTTCTTCTTCTTCGAGTGATGTCCCTATGGATGCTCCACTGTAGTTGACTATAGACCAGTGCCCCTAATTGGAAGGCTGGGGCTTTGGAGTGGCATTTACTGTGGATGTTAGGACAGTGTATCCTAGTAGAGTATCTGATATAGCATCCTGAATAATGGCGTAGCGACGGCTAAAAGAGTTCACTGATGCCCATGTGGCTGCTTTGTAAATGTCAGCAATGGGGACATGGTTGAGAAAGGCAATCCAGAGGAGAGTGAACATGTGGAATGTGCTCTAGTTCCAGGAGGAGGTTGTCAATTGTGTAGTTGGTAGGACAGATGTATACAGTGTGAGATCAGTTTAGAAAGGTGGTGCTTAGAAATGGCTGTGCCTTTCGATCTTTCAGCCATTGAGAGGAATAAGAGTGGCAATTTTCGGAAAGATTTAATTCTTTCCAGGTAGAAAGCTAACGCTCGTCTGACATCCAGGATGCGTAATGTTGCCTCCTGTTCGTTGATGTGTGGCTTTGAAAAGATGCAGGGTAGGTGAATAGGTTGATTTAGATGGAAAGAGAATGGTACCTTGGGTAAAAACTTTGGATGTGGACATAGCCTAACCTTGTCTTTAAGAAAAATTATATACGGGGGTATGCCATAAGTGCTTCAATTTCACCAGCCTCCCGGGAAGAGGTGACAGCAACAAGAAATGCTGTTTTCATAGATAAATGAAGATGGGAACATGTTGCCATTGGTTTGAACAGAGGTATAGTAAGAGAGCATAGGATAAGGCTGGGGTCCCAAGCCAGTGTTCGATCCCATATGCGAGGGTAAAGATTTTGGAGGCCCTTCAGGAATCATTTCGTGAGTGGATGGGTGAAGACGGAGTGGCCATCTATATCATAGTGAAAGGTCACAATGGCTGCCAAATGCACACAAATGGAGCTTGTGGATAACCCCGATCATTTAAGGTGTAAAATATACTCCAGGATAAGGGGTAATGGAGTGCTCAGTGCCTCGACCTGATTGGAGGAGCACCAGAATTGGGATAATTTGTAGAGGTAAGTACATCTAGTTGTATTGCGCCTGCTATTCAAGAGTACTTAACTGCTTCTGAACACGTTATTTCCAAATCCTGGAACCATGGAGGAGCCATACTTTCAGGTGGAGCCACTGTGGGTTGGGATGGAGGATGCGACCCACATCCTGTGAAAGGAGTCGGACAGAGAGAGACTGAAGGCATACCGTCATGTGAATGAGGTAAGTGTACCAGATCTGTTATGGCTATGGCAGAGCTATAAGGATGACATGGGCTCGGTTCTCCTGGAACTTGTGGAGTACTCATAACAAAAGGGGGAAAGGAGGAAAGGCATAGAGTAACAGCTCATCCCATGTGATGAGGAATGTATCTTCCAGAGATCTGTGTCCTAGGCCCACTCTTGAGTGAAACGAGGGCAGCGGGAGTTCTCCAGTGTGGCAAAGAGATCTATGGTGAGGAATCCTGAGCAGCTGAAGATGTGTTGAAGGGCTTATGATCTTGGGAGAATCTCCTGCTCAATGAGTCTGCAGTGGTGTTCTGGTGTCCAGGGAAGTATGTGGCTGAGATGGTGATGCCGTGTCAGATACAGCAGTTCCATAATTTCAGAGCCTCCGATCACAGAGAACGGGACCTTGCTCCACCTTACCTGTTGATGTAGAACATGCAGGAGATATTGTGTGCCATGAATCTGATCATGCGATGTGCCATCAGTGGGAGAAGGACTGCTGGTAACTCTAGGAGGTTGATATGTAGGATGTATTCAGTTAAGGATCATCTGTCCTGCACTGTATGAGTGTGAAGGTGAGCTCCCCAACCAGTTAAGGAGGCATCGGTTGTTAGGATCATGGACAGAGCACGCTGAAGGAAAGGGACCCTGACACAGACGTTCTTGGGCTGTATCCACCAGAGTAGTGAGTCCTTGACCTTTATAGGTGTGGATAGAAGTTTGTGAAGGCTGTGTCTGTGAGGTATATAGACTGTTTGTAGCCATTTCTGGAGACATTGTATGTGTAACCATGTGTAGTTTACCATAAATGTGGCCACTACCCTGTAGCTGAGTAGCTGGAAACAAGTCCTGGCTGAGATCTGGGGGCAGGTTCTCACCGTGGATACAAGATTGACTGTAGTCAAAAATCTGTGAGCTGGGAGGAAGACTCTGGTTCAAATGGCATCCAACTGTGCCCTGATAAACTCCAGGTTTGCACTGGTGTCAGCGTAGATTCCTCCAGGTTTACATGAAGGCCGAGGCTAGAGAAAAAGTCCATTGTCATTTGGACAGTGTGAAGGGCATCAGTTTTGGATGGGGCCTTGAAGAGACAGTTGTCTAAGCATGGAAAGATGAGAACGCTCTCTTTGCATAGGTAGGCAGCAACTACCGCAAGGACTTTGGAGAACACACAAGGGGCTGTCAAGAGTCCAAAGGGCAGTACTTTATATTGATTGTGATTGGTCCTCATGATGAATCGAAGCAACTGTCTATGGCAGGGTATACTGTGATATGGAAATACGTGTCATGGAGGTTAAGGGCTGAAAACCAGTCCCAGTTGTGAGATAATGGTGGAGAGGGTAACTATCTTGAAGCGTTGTAGTTTGACAAATTTGTTTAGTTTTGAAGGTCTAGGATTGGTCTCCACCCACCAGATTTTTTTTGGACCAGAAAATAATGGGAGTAAAAACCCTTCCCTCTGTGCTGGGATGGGACTGGCTCTATGGCCTCCAGTTGCAGAAGATGAATGATTTCTTCTCGTAGAATGAGTTCATGAGAAGGTCCCTGAAGGGGGATGGGAAGGGAAGGGGGGGTGGGGGATAGATAGGAAAGGGATGGAGTATCCTTCCTTGATGATCTCTAGAACCCACTTTTCCAAGGTAATTAGCCGCCCTGATGGAAAGAAAGGGACTAGATAGTCGCCAAACTGATGGGATGTCAGAGATTGCTGTTGTGATTGGATAGGGGAAGGCTTCTCGGGGCCTCAACCACACCTGCAAAATAGTTGTTTGGTTGAAGGTGTGTGAGAGGTAACCCCCTTGAGGAGTCGCATGTCTGTGCTTGGTAGGGGGCTCTTGTCAACAGTGTTGAGTATCATAGCATCGCTAGGGAGTGTATTGCGGTGGTCGGGATCATGGGGGAAGTTGGTATTTTCCTGGGTGCCTCTTCAGTGCTGGTGTGTAAATGCAGAGAGAGATTGGAGAGTTGCTCGAGAGTCCTTAAGGGAGCATAGGGACTCATCCGTATACTCCATGAATAATTGTGGTACCTCAAAGGGTAGGTCCTTGACAGTGGTTTGTGCCTCCTTAGGAAGTTCGGAGAGGTGCAGCAATTATGCCTGTGTCTCATGACTATGGCAGTCACAATGGAATAGGCAGCGGTATCCACGGAGTCCAAAGAGGCTTGTAAAACCATATGGGCCAAGAGGTGTCCTTTGGATCTAAGCGCCCAAAGTTACGTTTTTTTGTCGCCAGGAAGGTCTTAGCAGAGTTCCTGCATTTTAGAATATTTGAGACAATTGTACTTGGCCAGGACAGCCTCGTAATTGGATATTCAGAACTGGAGCATAGCAGATGAATAAGCCTAAGGGACCAAATAGATCCAATAGCTTCGAATTGGTCACGAGGGGTGGATCAAGGTTGGTACTGGCATCCTTTTTCATGCACAGCATTGGCAACTAGGGAATTTGAGGTGGGGTGAGAAAAAAGAAATTCCATGTCTTCTGTGGCAATATATTTTTTGTCTGCCATTTGCAGGTCAGTGGGATTGATGCTGGTGTCTGCCAGAGCACCTTGGTGGGACTGAGAATGGCCTCATTGACAGAGAGGGATATTTTGGATGAGGATGAAGATTTGTGCAGTTTATGTTGTTGATCTTTCACTTTCTTCCACCAAAGCAATCTGGAGAGAATCTGCAATCCAGCGAAACAACTCTTGGAAGTGTCTGAAGTCGTCAACTGCAGTAGGGAGGCATGATCTTTTCTTTCCATGATGTGGCTAAGCGGAATGGCGGTGGAACTTCCTTCTTCTTTTCTTCCTCCTCATCAGCTATGGGGAGAGGCTTAGCCTCTGGTGGTTGAGAGACCAATGGAGATGGCAAACGTGTAGGTCTTTGGCTTTGTTCTATTGGACGTTTCCCAAACTGTGCTCTGTATGTGGCCCAAGGATTCCAGAATGGCCAATGTGGAGGGAGCGGCACATGGGGTTGCATCTATGGAGGTCCATACCAGGGTCCTGGTCCAGTTGTGGATTGTGAAGATGTGTAGAGGATGCCTTTTGTGCCTGTCCAGAGTATGAGGGTGGGGATGGAGTACTCCTCCTTCTCTTCCTCTTCTCTGTCGCTGGGAAAGGGCAGTGCTGTCCTTGAAGGAAAAAGGGAAGAATGGTGTAATTCCAGAGAGGAGGACGGAAGTGGAGGGAGGTCGTGTCTGAGTAGTGGTGACTCAGCCATATCAGATACAAGTAGGTCCTTAGGATATCTGAACTCTTGGGGAGGAGCATCATTGGCACTGGCGCATGTATCGGTACTGAGGAAGAGGTGCATTCCCTTGAGCAGCCAGCAGATGGAATTGAAGACTTGCTCAGTGCTGATGGTTTGCTCGGTGCTGAAATGGTCATCAGCACCGGCAGTATTGTTAGTGCTATAGTACGCGAAGTTGGCCTGGTCGGGGCAATTGGCTGAGTTTTGGACTGATCTTTGTTCAAGAGGATGAAAGTTGTTATAACCATGCTAGTGGGTTAACAGAAAACAAGAACAGACACATTTAAGACTAATTCCATCAGGGTTTCAGAGTACAGACCATCATGCACAAAACAAAACATTCTAGAAGGTCTTCTGTCTTGATCTCCAGCGCTGAGACATGGTGCCAAAGGTTGTAGGTCTGCCCGATTAGGATCTTTAGACCTTTACTTAGCTCCAGTATCGGAGGTACTTGGATAGTCCCTTGAGCTATGTCCCTGGCCAAGGATGTCGAGGCAACTGACCTCACAGGGGACGGTGTTCTGGTGGGCAGAGCCTCAGAGGGTGATGAGGGAGCCCGTTTCTTCCCATCAGCCCAGGAAAGAGAAGATTTTCTTTTAGAGGGATGTGGCGAATGAGGGTCGATGGACAACCTAGCAGAGCATGAGAGTTGCATGGGGAAGGTGTCTGGGCTAGGGTCCAATGATAGATGCAGTGATTTCTCCATGAGGAGAAGTTGTAACCAAATGTCCCATTTTTTTCTGGCCCTCCCAGTCAGGTTACAGTAATGAGTACACTTTTGCGGGACATGTCCCTCTCCCAGACAGAGAATGCACTGTGGGTGACTCAGTTACAGGGAAGGCATCCTGGCAGGAAATGCACCTCTTAAACCCAGGAGATCTGGATATAAAGATGAGGGGAAAAGCTTCCTGGTTGAGAAGGGCAGGAAGCGGGAAAACGAAGACCTAAGCTATGAACTAACGGGGAGGGCAAGAAGACAGAAAAGCTTTTTTTTTTTAAGTGAGAGGATGAGAAAGGAAGAAGTAACGACTAAACTACACTAAAAATTAACAGCTAAGGCACTATCTAACAGGTCAAAAGGAGAAGGGGCTCTGCTGCAGATTTCATCCCAGACCAAAGGGGGTAGAGATGGAACGCGGGGTGGTTGAACCACACAACGCTATATATACACATCCTGCTCATGGTGGGAGACGGGAAGGTGCGCATGTGTGGTCCGATGGGCACTGATGATGAAGATCTCTGATCTCAGCTGCAGGGGGTGCTGCTGCACCTACAGTGGAGCACCATAGGGCATCACTCAAAAAAGAACCAGTAAATCCCTGTCACAGGATAGACAGAGAGCATATTCTGTCATCAACTGAAGCCCCTTTGTGGGGAATGGAGGAGTACAATACCTTTCAAATAAGTTTTCATGTGAAGTTTCTGGGACAAGCAGTTTTTGGAGCTAAGATGGTCAAAAAGTTTAAGTAGTGTTGGAAGAAATTTCCAAACATAAAACTAAATTCCATCTCTCAAAAGCAGCTGATGCAAATCTTTGCAAGTGTGGTAAAATAATAATAAAAAAATCCAATGGGGATATGGGCAAAGTCTGTGGCTGAAAGAGACCATTCTTGAGAATGTTAGAGGTGTCACATAGACCAAACAAGCATAAATGGGAAAGCTAGTTCCACCCTTAATTATGGAGTTCACCTTATAAACACCTTAAAAAGGTATATTCTGTTATTAACCCTTGAATAAAGGGCAATTCTTAAGTGATCCAGAACTGTTACCACTACATTGTCCTACAAGGTCCTTCTAATTAGGCACTATTTGCCCATAATATACACACACATGTTAAACAGAATGTGAACAGTCTGTGAAAATGGGAGAAGGGTATCCCATTTCCAAATAAAATTAGTCATGTGGTATATTCTCCTCAGATATATTATATACATACAATACGCCAAGTATGGATTACATATTTACCCCCTTTTTACTGTAAGCACAGAAGAGTCTCAGTAGGTATAAAATTAATTATCTTGATTTGGCTGAGTTTTGGACTGATCTTTGTTCAAGAGGATGAAAGTTGTTATAAACATGCTGGTGGGTTATTAGAAAACAAGAACAGAAACATTTAAGACTAATTCCATCAGGGTTTCAGTGTGCAGACCATCATGCACAAAACAATGACTTGTTTTCATTTCAATATAAGTTTACCAATGAACAGACTTGATTTTTGTAAACACAGCTTTTTTAAACACTGATGCTCAAGTGTACTTGATGTGGCTCTTTAATTTACAGACATTAGAAGTAATTTGAAATAGAAAAGAATTCTAAATAAGCTGTTGCAATATTAAAATGCTAGATGAGATTGTGTTAATGAGCCACAAATGCAAACTCATACAAAACCTTTGAGAATACAGCTGTGTGGCCTACATTCCCCTCACTCTTTATTCTATTAAAACTGTATACATTGAGGAATGATAAGTGAACATGTTACCATGGTGATCAGAGTAGCCTTATGAAAGTTACAACATCATTTACTATGTAGAAAGGATTCCCTAAAAGACCTTATTAAGCAAGAAGAAACAATGTTTTTTTAAAGTTTTCAGAAAACAATTTTTGTTCCACTTATAATAATGTATCTGATATATATAGGGCCTTTCGTTTTCAGTTATTTTATTTAATTTTTCCCAGGAATTTATCAGTGTTTATTACCACAACAACAAAAACAGGTGAAAATCAGTGCAAAAAAATCCAACTCCTAATGATGTCAATAACAAAACTTCTATTGACTTCAGTGGGAACAGGATTTGGTTGAAGCCTTACGCTTTCACACACAGAGAATATTCTATGCAATGAACCAGCATGTCAAGACAGCACAGAACATCTAAACCTATAGAAGTCTTCTGGCACATTCTTCAAAGCACTGTGACAGACATCTGCATTTACCATTCCCAATGCCTTGACATTTTGTTCTGGAGGGATTGTATAGATAGGATCAGATATTGAAAAATAAGCAATACGGCAGTGATTATTTCAGTGTGGGTGCACAGACTGTAAATGTAAACATTGAATTAAGGTGAAAGCTATACCACTCATGCTCAGTACATCATCCTTATCTTCTTCTAAATGCATCTATTTTAAACAAAGTATTTATATTTCACACATTCCTCACTGAGGGCTTACACCAGGGCAGGTTTGAGGCTTTAAAGTCTATGTTGCAATCAGCAGCAAGTATTGGATAACGGCCTACTTTACTTCTGTTCAAAAGCAGCAGCATAACATGCTCCATAGCACAACCGAACTGAAAGAATGAACAAGAATTTACTCAAAGCTTCCTAAAAGTTTATATCATTACAATTTTAGAATGGGAGGCAAATGGCTTTTTGTATTTCTATAAGCCTTCCTGGTGCAGAGTTAAGCTAAAGGGAAAAAGCAAGCCCTAGATTGTGCATTCCTTTATTTTCTTCAGTAAAGGAAATTTGAGACTCACAATGTTGCTTAATTCCACCAAGTTTTAAAGTAAAATTTGCTGCAGTGTTCACTAAACATCCACATTCATAAATACCATTTACTGTACAGGATTGACCGTTCCAAGCAGCATTACAGCAGTAACTGGCGTTCTGCTTCAAGACAGGTCATTCTGCTTTTGTTAGATATAAATTTGTCAAGGCAAATGAAAATAAATTACTCACCTTTTTAAGAAAATGAAAGTTAAAAATAGGTTCAAGAATATGTATGACTGATTTTGGTTTCAGAAGGATCTATGAGTGGCAAAGAGATTTACCATTTAATATTATATTTGGTTCTTTCATTAAAAACCAAAACAATCTTTATGGATAACTGAAATTATTAAACTTATGCATTGGCAGGAAAGTGAGGCTACCCTAAAACTGCATGTAAACCACTTATTTACCATAAAAATGTATTGTGCTTCTAAAAATATTGTAACTGTGGGTTTAATTGTTGATAACTCAGGGAAAATCTAATGCTAAAAGCATGCACCATCAGTAATGGATTTTCACAAAGGACATTTTTAATTACAAACTGACTCAAAGGATAGTACAAAAGAATTTCTTCTCCCTGAAGGGATTTTCAGATGCAGGCACTGGTATAATAAGGGGATCTTCTCCAATATGAGCATCACAGTACGCCAATAAATCAGCTGCAGCCTTGGATACCTAATAGGAGAAAAGAAAGTGATAACCATTATT
Source organism: Natator depressus (assembly GCF_965152275.1). Taxonomy (NCBI): domain Eukaryota; kingdom Metazoa; phylum Chordata; order Testudines; family Cheloniidae; genus Natator; species Natator depressus. The sequence goes on from NC_134236.1 coordinate 134,382,063, forward strand.
AAACTTGTGATATTGAAATAGTCAGCATTGTTTAAACATTCCCATTTAGCCTAAAAATATCAGAAGTTCCCCTTATTAAAGCAGCAGATGATCAGCGTATCCACTTTTCAAGGTATTAGACCAAAAGTCTGAACCTGCTCTTACAAGGCCAGATCTTTCTTTCACATGGTTTTTCAACATAGGGGATAGGAAACAGTCTTGATTCATGGAGTTTCTTCCTAACTGTTCCCTCAGGAACAAACAGTGAATTTAATACCCTTTGTGAAGTCACCAATTAATGTGATAAATACAGCATTAATTATAATCTGAATCTTAGAGTAAATTGTCTTAACATTTATTTGAATTTATTTTTTCATATTCATGGCATAAATCTAAATCTTCCAAAATATGCGGGTAAAAAGTTTTACTTTTTTCTGTCCTTATGGAAAAGTCCCATAGAAATTTAACAGAAAATGAAAACCTTTCTTATAGGGGTTTTTGAATTATACTATACAATTTAATAGCTATCTACCTCCCTGTTATACAATTTTGTGAACACTAACCTTCCTATGTGTTTTAGTTACTCTATTGGAATGTATAGGCTGTAGAGTGATTTCTGTAGAACCCTAAAGGTTTCATACCTATCAAATTCTATAATTTTTCCATACAGATGTACCACTCTCCTTGATTTAGTGCCACACAAAACACATACTGATTTGTGTTCTGGGGTCAATTACAATATATTGATTTCCATTTCATGCAAAAATGTTCCATCACTAGCTGAAATCCTGCAACATTATTAAGTCTCAACAGGTTTCTTTACCAGGGGACTTTACTGGGAGCTAAGGATGCCCAGCGCCGTGAAGAATGAGGCTCAATATGAGTATTAATTGTTAGCCTTCAGGATGCATTGTCAGTCCCACTTATTTTCCTCAGGCCTTTGTGATAGGGCTATGGCACCTAGTCATGCTGTGTCACAAAGTATGTGGAGTATTTTTGTATCATTTGACTGGCTGGCTGATTATTTCTGTTACGTGAGTTGAGCCATTTACATTTTTCTTTTCGTTTTTTTAAAAGATTATTGTATCTTAAGTATTGGGACAGTGCCCAGAGCTTAGGATAGGTGCTCTTTTTATCAGTCAAGCTATATTAAAATAATGGTGTACAAATAAAGGACAATGATGTACCAAATTCTCCCTTCAATTACAGACTGAACTCACTATCATTGTACCACTATAAACAAGAGGAGAATTTGAGCCTAATTTCTAATGTTTTCTAAAGAATGTGTAATCAGCCTCAAAACTCTAGCCTGCTCGTGCACAACTTCCTTTGGATCAGGCCCATAACATTAATGGAAACCTTTCCACTGACTTCAATAAGCTTTTAATCATGCTCCATATGAACGTTCCAATCCATATTCATATCAAGGAACAATTTATTCCATACAATTTTGTACTAACTAAAACATGGTGATCTGCTAGAAAACTTAAAACCGGCCAAATATTTATGACTGGAATCCCATTACAGACTCCACTCCTTAGCTGAGGAAATCAAAATGTTAAAGTCACGGATAACTAGTTTGTAGCAAGTGAACCATGCTGAGAGAGAGAGAGAGGGCTGGGCAGAGGCGTTACCCATGAACAACGAATCACTGGGGCAATACATAGCTAGGAAAAACAGTATTACATAGGGCAGGAAAATAGTTCAGTTGAGCAAAACTTGAGGGGAAAGAGGTCTGCAGAAAGGAATAGTACTTTAGAAAAAGAAAGAGGTCAGACAACAGGAAAATAAAATGGGTGAGTGGACCCTAGCTTCAAAGGAAGAAAGCAAAAGAGGTGGAAGGAGACTGTTTCCCCATTATTTTCAGACTCCCTCAAATATCTACTAGGTGAGATGTGGCAAAAGAAAAGATGATTTTTCACTTTCTTCTGGAGGTGGTCAGGAGTCAGATAGGTGTGAATTGTAATAACCAAAGAGAACTGCAGAATCTTTTCAGCAAATCCTGACAGGATTTTCATTTAAATTCACTGGAGAATTTAAAGAGACTCTACAACAGGGGTGGGCAAACTTTTTGGTCTGAGGGCCACATCTGGGTGGGGAAATTGTATGCAGGGCTGGGACAGGGGGTTGGGGTGTGGGAGGGAGTGCGGGGTGTGGGAGGGGGTGTGGTGTGCAGGAATGGACTCAGGGCAAGCGATTGGGGCAGAGGAGGGGTGCGGGGTGTATGAGGGGGCTCAGGGAAGGGGGTTGGGGTGCAGGAGGGGTGCGGACTGCAGGAGGGAGCTCAGGGCAGGGGGTTGGAGTGCAGGAGGGATGCGGGGTGCGACAGGGGGCTCAGGGCAGGGAGTTGGGGTGCACGGGGGTGCAGGGTGCAGCAGGGGGCTCAGGAAAGGGAGTTGGGGTGCAGGAGGGGTGTGAGGTGCAGGCAGGGAGCTTAGGGCTGGGAGTTGGGGGGCGGAGTGCAGGAGGGGTTCGGGCTCCGGCCCGGCGCTGCTTACCTAAAGCATCTCTGGGTTGGCAGTGGTGCACACCAGGGCCAGGGCAGGTTCCCTGCCTGCCTGCCCTGGCCCCACGCTGCACTGCTCCAGGAAGTGGCAGGCACCACGTCCCTGCGTGGCTCCTGGGGGATGGAGGGGCACAGGGCTCTGTGCGCTGCCTTTGCCACGCCTCCAGGTACCTCCCCCAAAGCTCCCATTGGCCACGGTTCCCTGTTCCCAGCCAATGTGAGCTGTGGGGGGTGGTGGCTGGAGGCAAGGGCAACGCATAGGGCATTCCAACTTCTAGAATGCTGATGGGTTAGAATGTTGATTGGTTACAAGTTCTTTATATGGGCACGATGTCTGAGAGCACAGTGATATGCAGGGTCACAGCAATTCAATATGAAAAAACCTATTACTGAGTCCATCCCTAGGCTAAGGCATGATATAGCCCCCACACCTAACTTATAAACCAATTTACGAATAGGAAAATGGAACACTTCCAGAAATAGAGAGTTGGCATACCTTTCAACAACATATTGAAACAACACTTCAGATTTACTAACGTCAGAACAAGAATCACAAGTAAGTTGTAGACTCACTACAGTATGATCCAACTACCCACTTACAACAAGCCATGAAGCAGCACAGGCCATCATTTCAGCTCAATGATTGTCACAAGCTAAAACCTCCACCTTCTTCCCCATATCAAGCCCAAGAACTTTTGTATGGGGGAACCCCCCCGCACCTCAGGCTTACACTGCATTAAGGCTGTTGGAGTGGCTCCCTGGCAGCTGTAGAGCTACAGCGACTGACGATTACAACAACAGCAAAAAAGTTAGTGGTCATACTCCAATAGCACTAAGTCACATCAGGGTGAACTTTTATAGGTTACGGACATATTTCTGTCAGCACCCAAGAGGTGTGCTGCAACAGCCTACTAATGCATACCCTGCTGTGCCTTATTTCTATATGGAATGTACTGTGTCATTATCACATTTGAAATACAGGAAATGTTAAACAAAGGACATGATTTTAAACTTTAGCAACAGTTGCTCACCTTAAAATATTCAAGCTGAATGCTGCTTGGCAGTTTCTGTTCAATGTTGCATGACTCAGGACTACTTTTATCAACATAAAAAAAATCAAACCTAACATGACTTGCGTCACATCCTTCCCTATTTCTCCAATAAAAAAAACGGTTACTCACTTTCTTGTAACTGTTGTTCTTCAAGATGCGTTGTTCATGTCCATTCGAAACAGGTGTGTGCGTGCCACGTGCACGCCAGCCGGAAGATATTTCCCCTAGCAGCGTCCGTAGGGTTGGCTGGGGTGCCCCCTGGGGTGGCGCCTTCATGGCGTCCAATATCGAACCCTGCCAAACCCCCAACCCCTCAGTTCCTTCTTGCCGACCATTCCGACAGAGGGGTAGGAGGGTGGGTATTGGAATGGACATGAACAACACATCTCGAAGAACAACAGTTATGAGAAAGTGAGTAACCATTTTTTCTTCTTTGAGTGATTGTTCATGTCCATTCCAAGCAGGTGATTCACAAGCTAGACCTCAGGAGATGGGGTCGGAGTTATCCACTGAAAAGAGCATGGCTCTCCCAAAAGCCGCATCGTCCCTGGACTGTTGTGTAATTGCATAGTATGACGTAAATGTATGTATCGAGGACCACGTGGCTACCCTGCAGATTTTCTGAATAGGGACTTGTGCCAGGAATGCCACAGAGGAGGCCTGGGCCCTGGTAGAGTGAGCGGTTATCTGCGGAGCGGGCTACTTTGCCAGGGTATAGCACTCCCTAATGCAGGACATTATCCATGACGATATGCGCTGAGATGATACCGGAAGGCCCGTCATTCTGTCTGCCACGGCTCTGAAGAGTTGGACGGATTTCCGGAATGACTTAGTTCTCTCTATGTAGAAGGCTAAGGCCCTATGCACGTTCAGTGAGTGCAGCCTGCGCTCCCTATCGGAGGAGTGTGGCTTGGGATAAAACACTGGGAGGAAGATGTCCTGGGTCATGTGAAAATGGGAGACAACCTTTGGGAGAAAAGCTGGATGAGGCCTAAGCTGAACCTTATCCTTATGAAAAACTGTGTAAGGGGGCTCAGATGTGAGGGCTCAGACCTGCGCTCCGAGACCCGTCAGGCCGAGGTAATTGCCACGAGGAACGCAACCTTGAATGAGAGATATAGCAGGGAGCAGGTGGCCAGAGGTTCAAATGGTGGGCCTGTAAGCCTGGAGAGGACTAAATTGAGGTCCCAGGCAGGGACAGGCTGACACGTATGTGGGAAGAGCCTGTCCAGACCCTTGAGAAAACGACTGACCATAGGGTTTGCAAAGACCGAGAAACCATCTGAACCTGGGTGGAAGGCGGAGATCGCGGACAAGTGGACCCTTAATGATGACCGGGACAAGTTCTGGTGCTTTAGGTGAAGGAGGTAGTCCAGTATAAATGGCATGGAGGCGAAGAGTGGCGGCTGACTACGTTGCTCCGCCCAGATGGAGAACCCTTTCCACTTAGCCAGGTAAGTAGCCCTGGTGGAGTGCTTTCTACTACCCAGGAGGACTTGTCTGACCTGGTCCGAACAAGAGAGCTCTGTGGCACTTAGCCATGGAGCATCCAGGCCGTAAGGTGGAGCGACTCCAGATTCAGGTGCCGGAGACGGCCCTGGTCCTGTGTGATCAGGTCGGGAACCATTGGTAAGGTGAGAGGGGCTGCTATGGACATTTTCAGGAGCGAGGTGAACCAGTGCTGATGCGGCCACGCTGGCGCTATTAGTATGACTCGAGCCCAGTCCCTGCGGATCTTGAGAAGCACCCTGTGGACTAGGGGGATAGGTGAGAAAACGTACAGCAGGCAGCCCTCCCATGAGAGGAGGAAGGCGTCCCCAATGGACCCCGCACTGTGGTTCCCGAGAGAACAGAATGACATTTCTTGTTGTCCGGAGTGGCAAACAGGTCTATCTGGGGAGAGCCCCAAAACTGGAAGATTGAGCTCACCACGTCTGGCCGAAGGGACCACTCGTGGCTGTTGAAGGTCCAGCTGAGGCTGTCTGCCAGTGTGTTTCACACCCCTGGGAGGTATGAGGGCTGCAGGTGGATCGAGTGCTCTATGCAGAAATCTCAGAGCGCAAGGGCTTCTCGGCACAAGGGAGAGGAGCCTGCACCCCCCTGTTTGTTGATATAAAACATCACCAAGGTGGTGTCCGTGAGGATTGAAACACATCTGCCCGTTATGTGCGTTTTGAAAGCATGAGAGGCCAGATGCACTGTCCTCAGCTCTTTGACATTGATGTGAAGAGCGAGGTCCACCAGAAACCAGAGGCCTTGGGTCTTGAGGTCCCCTAGGTGAGCCCCCCAACCCAGATCTGAGGCATCTGACACCAAGGTGAGCGAGGGCTGAGGGCTGGCAAAAGGTACCCCTGCGCAAACCATTCGAGGGTTGAGCCACCATAGGAGGAAGTCCAGTACCAGGTGGGGCAGGGTTACGACTCTGTCCAACGCATCTCGGGCTGGTTGGTACACTGACGCCAGTCAAGACTGGAGTGGGTGCAGCCTGAGCCTGGCATGCTGCACCACGTAAGTGCATGAGGCCATGTGTCCCAGCAGCTTTAGACAGTTTCTTGCCGACATCATGGGGAACTATCTGAGGCTGTGTATGATGTCCTGAAGTGAGCGAAACCTGGCCTCCGGGAGGTACGCTCTGACTTGAGTAGAGTCTAGGACTGCGCCTATGAACTCTATCCTCTGCACCAGGGACAGAGTGGATTTCTCCTCGTTCGGGAGGAGACCTAAGTCGAGGAAGGTCCTCCTTATAAACTCGACCTGAGCCTCCACCTGGGCCCTCGAGCAACCCTTGATCAGCCAGTCGTCGAGGTATGGGAAAACCTGTATTTGGTGCTTGCGCAGGAAAGCCGCAACAACTGCCATGCATTTTGTGAATACTCACGGGGCAGTTGACAGTCCGAACGGGAGAACTGCAAACTGGTAGTGGCCTGTGTTTACCACAAATCTGAGGTAGTGTCTGTGATGTGGGACTATTGCGATATGAAAATACGCATCCTTCAAGTCGAGGGCGGCGTACCAGTCTCCTGGATCCAGTGAGGGGATAATGGAGGTTAGCGGGACCATGCGAAACTTGAGTTTCTTTACGTACTTGTTGAGTTGTCGCAGGTCCAGTATGGGTCATCATGGTTGGCTTGCCCCTGGAGTGAAACAGGGGCCGTGTGGTCACCGGAGACTTGTCCCTCCTTCGGGGGGGAGGCCGGCACCGGGAGGTGCATTAGGTCCGTTGCCGCCTCGAACGCCTCTGACGTTGATGGTGGTTGTATGTCCACCAGATGGTCTGGGGACCGAGGAGGGTTCGGACTCGACTGGACCCCGGCCGGGGCAGGAGTCAACGAGACCCTGGGTGGAAGCGAAGTGCCACTCGCGGACGGCACCGGCCCCTTAGGCTTCGGGGGGGGGTGATCGGCCCCTCACTGGCCTCTTCTTCTTTACCGGCACCGGAGATGGAGAACGGTGCTGAACTGATGCCAACGCCCTATGTCCTGAAGAGTGGTGGTGCCGGTAGGCTTTAGAGTCCTTAGTCTGGCCCAATTCGCGTGCCGGTGGCGCCGGAGCACTGCGCACCAAAGAGGACGTGCTCGGTGCTGGGTTGTTGGGTCCCCAGTCGGATTGCGGTCTCAGAGCTGCCTTCATGAGCAGGAGTTTCAGTCTCTGCTCTCTTGGGCGGGTTCTTGGGCGGAAATCCTTGCAAATGCGCACTTGTCCTTTTGGTGAGTCTCACCAAGGCACCGCAGGCAGGACGAGTGAGGATCACTCTTGGGCATAAACTTACCACAGGACTCACAGAGTTTAAACCCCGGAGACCCGGGCATACCCCCGGAGAGGAAACTAACTATCTACCAAACGCTACTAACTATGTGATAAGTACGGGCGGCAGTAACTATGACTGGCGGGAGTAACTATGACTCTCTTAAAGTGTTCTACTTTGGGGAGTCGGGCTCTTGAGGCAGGAAGAAGCAGCTTCGTGGGGGGGGGGGGTCTCTTCCCAAGCGGCCGGGGCTCCGGCTGGATAAGGAGGTTGCACCTCTCCTCTTGAGGTTCGCTGATTCTCTCACTAGTCTGCACTGTTTAGGGGGAAAAGACGTGGTTTGCCACTGATCCTCCTACTCTGGTCTAGTTACTGCGGCAGCGAGAATAACAGATCCTTAACCTTCCCGCGGTGCCCGCTGGACGCCACCTATATGGTGGTGACCAAGAGGATCTGCTGCCCTGCCCCACAGGGTGACTGGGCTGGAAAACACCCTGTGGGAGAAGCCAACACTTCTGTGTTGAAAAACAATATGATAGCTGAGCCTCCGGGTTCGCAGCAAACTGCCCTCCATTGCGTTGAGAATTGCGGGGTTCTCTTGAACTGAGAAAAACTATTTACACTAAGAACAAAGACACTGCTAAGGCGCTTGCTGCAAGAGCGAGCAAAGTTCCAGCTAGCCATCATGGGCGGTAAGAAGGAACTGAGGTGGTGGTGGGGGTCAATGGGGCTCGATATTGGGCGCCATGAAGGCGCCACCCCAGGGGGTGCCCAGGCTGACCCTACGGACGCTGTTAGGGGAAAAATCTTCCAGCTGGTGTGCACACGGCGCGCACACACCTGCTTGGAATGGACATGAACAATCACTCAAAGAAGAACTGTGGCTTCCAGTTTCATAAAAACTCATTTACATCTGTCACAGAAATGTCTAAAATAATCAGAATTCATTGGTCAAACTGACGTCTAACAAAGTTAACAACACGAGTGCTTCCTTAATACCTCCCCCTTTTTTACTGTTTTAAAATATGTATTTGCCCAATCTCTCATTTTTCAGATCATGCTTTTCTACTCCCCTCAGGATAAAGGGAGTATCTAGTAGTCAAAGTTACCAAATAGTTGTGATGCTGAAAACAACTCAGGAGGACTGTGGAATTTTACCATTACATTTCAGAACAACAGAGGTGATTACACAGGCCAAGTTAGAATATAATCCTGTTAGCTAGCTGTACTGTAATTATAAGCTTTAAATGACAAGGAAAAATGCTGCAATTACTATGTCATTTGCCTTGTCATAGATTGTGACTAATTACTATCCTTGCTATGACACCCACTCCACTTATTCCTTTGCATCCAAAAATCAACAGATCCAAACACATTTCTCAGCAACCCCGCCGCTTATCTCATAACATTATTCAGAGCCAGTTAGGGATATTTTCTACTTCCTTTTGAAAAAAAGGAAACAAAGTAATAGCTGATACAGTATGATACTTAAGTGTTTCAGCATTCTTTCTTGCTGAATTTTTCTATTCATGAAGAAGAGGAGATCTAACAGAGCTCAGAGTCTCTATTCATGGGACAACTATGGTGCAGCCAGTTGCGGCACTACATTCTCTTAACCTCTCTCAATTTTGATGACCTTCCTGGTTAGCAGGAATCAGCATCTTCCATAGACACCAGTAGTTGTTCTTGATGTGTCTCCTAGGTAGGAGCCATTACCTATATCAGCATCCTGATTCCATGCTGTGGGATCGATCCTCACCTTCTGTAGTCAGAAGACACCAAACTCAGTTTACTGTTCTTCTACTGTAACTCATTCTTTAGGCTTATCATAAGCCATCAACAACAGCATTCCCCCAGACACTGGTACACGTACCAGTATTGATGCTTCCAGCTTTTATGACTAGTAGAAGTCTTATCTCTCCCTCTTTTAATGAGCTTCCTTGTTGGACTCCAGTGCACTGTCACTGCTTCCTTCTCTGATGGTCCACGGTGCTTGCTTTCTAGTCAGTTATGAACAATTTAATCTGCAATGAAGTATGGGCACCTCCAAATGCAACTTGTAGGACCACAAATCTTTGATATGAGCAGGCTCACATAACCTCTGCTGGTTACTGCATGTGAGGCAGCCACAGACAAGGTGGCCTAGAAAGTTTATTTTAAGAAAAACATTTTCCTTCCTTTTTTTCTTGTCATTAGAAATTCAGGTCTTATCTACTCTGGAAGACTGATCGGGTAGTGAAGCTATTTTTATTCAAACTATTTAAAAACCACTTGTTTTTTGTTAATGTCTATTTAACTTAAATAGTTAAGAAACACTTGGGGAAAAGGACATCTTTAAGATTCAGCACTCCTACCTCTTCAGTTAAGAGCTCTAAATTCACATCTTGAGACTACCAATGAGTCTTTCAGTAAAGACAGGATAGACCAGATTTGTTATATCTGCTATTTCTAAGGTTAAAAAATAAAAAAAAGCAGGCAGAAAAAACCTCTTAACATCCCTTTTCAAGTTTTCTTTGATCATAAAAATAAGGCATAAACTCAACTGTTTTATCATTTGCAAGGCACTTTTAGGCTACTAAGCTAATACAGTTGCCATGAAAGCCCTGGAGCCACTGGTTTTTCAGCACCTTATAAACTGCTATGATACAAATTTCTGTTTAGTTTGACCTTAGATCAGGTACCAAAATGCATTTGGAGAACAAATGATTGGGCTTTTAAGCTATCTGGGCCTTAGGCCTGCCTCAGCTGTCCATAATTAAACTGACAACAAAAAAGTCTCATTTCCCTTCTGCCTTTGTTGTTTTATATTTAGTTACAGAGCATTACTTTGTACTTCTACACATTAAGTTGTCTCTACTACTTTCCCTGAACAAGTCCTTATCAATAGCTAGACGGTAGTTTGGTGCTGTAGTAGCTGTTTTAAGATAAGGCCTGGTAAATGAAATTAGGTTTGAGGGGAAAAAAGCCAACTGAAAACTGAGTTTTTGAAAAACGGGGATCTTAGTGCAGATACATGAGAACAAACAGATTTTCACTGAATGAAATGCAAATATGAATGTACATGTATACATGACAATTTCATCATCATGTAATAAAGAGGTGAAATACTTAAAGCTGTGTTTATATAGTTTTCAATGGAACTTTGCATAAGCAGTTTCCAATTATTGGTGAATAGATTTAGATAAAATAAAAGCACCAGTGATAATTGATATTCTGACTATTCACCTAAAAGCAAGAGTGCCTTTATTCACTCAGGATTACTAAAATGCCTGTATGACATTGAATTAGAAAGAAAATACTACCTACATGTACATGATGCAGTTTTTAAATACACAATCACATATTTTTTCTCCCTCAGGTACCCTGCCTCATTTAGTGCATAGGATGGATTCACAAGGAGGTCAAGTTAAGGTTGCATGGGTAATCTTGTAACTGGCATTATCTAACAGTGCTTGGCGTTATAACTTAATAACTGTCTTTTAACTTTTTTTTACTGTAATATGTTGGAGTGTCACTTTAATTCTGGGGAGGTTATCACATCCAAAGATACTGTAACTTTTAAATGGGTGCTTTGAAGACTTACACATTAAATGTAGCAATTTAAAAAATTAAACAAGAACTTTTCAGCTTCTTAATGACAACATTTGAGAATGGTATAAATTCTAGGGTAGTAGGTTTTATTCTGTTTTTTAAAATACAAAATGTGATTTCCTTGTATTCATTTTGCAATTATTTCAAATGTGTATTTGAACAACAGCTTGGCTGCTGTCCTCCTTCCATCTAGTCCTGCAGTAAATTCATTTGGGGGACAGAGTGGGTAAAATCTATGGGTGAGATTCTCACTCCGACTCCAACCCCTGTATGTCAGGTAAGGGGGCGGAGCAACTTAAAACAGAAACTGAAGAAGACAGCTGTGAGGCAGCCATCTAAGAATCCCCTTGCAAGCACTGGCAAAGGAAGTGTGAAAGGTGCATCAAAGGTGGTCCTGCAGCTAGGATTCCAGACAGCACTGCAACCTATACGGCAGCCTCAGAAGGATGTAATAATTTAGCTCCACAGGGATGTCTAAATTATGGTGGGCCACTTAGCCCACAGAGAAGCCCAGAACTGGGAGAGCATAAAAAGCCATGTTAGATCCCCTTCCCCATGGGATTTGAGTTCTGTGTTGTGCCTCTGATCTTTCTTGTATTAATCAATGAATATGTATTCATATGGAGATATTTGATATGCTTTATCAGTGCATTCAAGCTCTTCCTGTAGAGATGCATGGATTGGACAGACTCCGCAAATGCGGTGGTTAAGATGATGGACCCAAATTTCCTCAACAATCACTTTGTTCTACTGTAGCCTTCCCACAGTAAGTGAAAAGCGCCTAAATTTGGAAATGGAAAGAGTCAGAGATCCTTGTGTGTATAATTTAGATTTTGTACAGCCCTCAGATATTATGACGTCCAATGTGGCAAGGGCAAGTTGTTTGAAAAAGGAAAGAACAAGAGGCAGATTGACATATGATAAACCTCCCACTCTGTGTGAGGTTAAAAATACTGTTTTAAAAGTCTCTTACCGACCTTTCGTGTGTTCATGGAGGTTGGTCTTTATTACTAAAGAACACACATGATTATGGTACTTCACAAACTCATAGAAATGTAGGTCTGAAAGGGACCTTGAGAAGTCATCAAGTCCAGCCCCGGGTGTCAGGAACTAGGCTGGCTCTTGACATGGTTGTGAAGCAACCAAATGAGCTTGGCTGGGCCCAACAAACCCTCATTTAATTGACTGTGCTCCCTGACTGGACAGGGGGGCCAAGAGATCAGATAATCCTTTAAGCCTTTCAGCAACAGCAGCACAGTGGCTGCTTAATGTGTTCCATACTCACTGCTGCACCAGACCTGCTTCCTGTACCAGCCTTTGCTCCAACTGATGCCTGCCCCTAACTACAGCCTTAGTCCCTTCCTTCTTCAGAACTCCTGGCTCTGACCAGTGCCTTGTCTACCGACCATGACTCCAACTCTGCCCTTTGGTTCTGTTTTGACTCCCAATTCTGATCATTATCTTGTCCCCTGATTTTGCCCCAGCCAATAGGCCAGATTCCTGTTCTGACCACTAAGTCAGACCAGCTACACACCGGTCTGACACCCTGCACTGAGGCAGGACCAAGTAAACCTACACTATTCTTGACTCGTGTTTGTCCAAGCTGTTCTTAAAACCTCCAGTGATGGGGATTCTACAACCTCTCTTGGAAGCCTATTCCAGAGCTTAACTACCCTTGCAGTTAGAAAGTTTTTCCTAATACCTAACCTAACATCTCCTTTGCTGCAGATTATGCCAATTACTTCTTGTCCGACCTATAGTGGACATGAAGAATAATTGATAACAATCTTCTTTATAACGCATAGCAGTTAGTAAGAAACAACATCTTTAACATCTCTGTAAATTTTTTTGGAATGGGAGCTAGACATTAAGCATTTGCTTTCGGTCTTTAAAGAAAATAGGGAAAATATGTATATACAAATATTTTCCAAGTATCACCATTCCATGTGAAGGGTAAATAAATATTGCTGATTATAGGAAAGCTACAAGCTAGCAATACTAAGATTATTCTAGATCATGCTATGCAATAACTAAACAGAAAAAGTAACCCTCATTTACCCAATGGATTATTTTTAAATATTCTATTCAAGTGCAGGTTGCATATTTAAGAAATTAAAGCCTATTAAAATTAATTCTTGCAATTGAAACATTTATTGTACTCTTGCACATGAGAAATATGAGTAACGCATGAAATTTATGATGAAATTTGTAAAACGGTTGGTTGGAGGAAAATTTAATTAAACTGAAGTGGACTTGCTTAAAAGCACTCCCTCTTCCCCCTCATCCTTTATTTACTGAAGGATATGATTTTCAGACATAGTGATTAGTGACTGTGTGTGCAACATGACATCTTAAAAGGAAGCTGATTTTCAGAGTGCTTGAAAAACCAGGCCCTTCTAAGGTGACTAGTGATTCTGGGTGCCCAACTTGTCACCTTTTAAAATCTTGGCCTAATGGAAGACATAGGGAGAAATGAAGAGTAATAATTCTACACTTTTCAGCTAAAAAAATTATGAAAATTTCTCTGACCAATATAATCTCTTCACCCCACATGCTTAACAAATACAGTTAAAGGTGTAATATTTTACCCACAAAAAGATGTCCTCAAATATCAGATGCAGACAAATCTGGAGAAGCCAAAATGAAATATTGCATCATTCAGCTTAATTCCCCAGGGCAATGACAACTCTGCTGAACAAAATAAAGGTGAAATTGATTGTGTATTTTGTGTTTCATCTATGTTCAGTGGTAACACAGAGTGACAGAACAGTGATTTACAAGAGTGATGCAAATGCTAACGGCCAAAATGTTCTAAAGGGCAGCCTCCTTTACTATTGGTGCAATCTGCAACTCCAGAAACCGCTTTCACCTCAACCCAAATGCTGTTGGGCTTTGTCTTGCCATCAGGAAGAAAAGGGCTTGTGGCTCCTTTAAGGTTCCCCCACACTGATTATGAGGGAGTGCAAAGAGGACAGTTACCTGAGCCAAGGGCAACTGGATGAGGCTGACTCAGGTGGGATGCCAACCATTTGTGTATTGTAGGAGGGAAGGTATTTATAGACGGTTCTCTCCAGAAATAATCTCTCTCACCATGGACAAGGAGCACTCACCCTCCCCACCCATGGGATCAAAGTAGGTCTGAGTTTTACGATCAGCTTTGGGCATTGCACTAGTTGCCTTTTTCTTTTGGGGCTGAGAAGGAATTTTTCACTCACTGGCAGATTGGCTGGGGCAAGATGTTTTTTTTTTGCCTTCCTTACAGCAGTTCAGGGCCCCAGTGGGGTATTTAATGAGGGTAGGTCAAGTTCTTGCATCTTAACAGCTATCCAGTGCAGGTCCTCATTCCATAAGGGGTCCAGTTCCCTGACAAATTGGAGTTGGGAATCTGGGGGAAGGGAGTTGGCATTCCTAACGTCTGGTACAGCAATGAGACGACCTCCCCATCTCCTTTCACCCTCATAGAGGGGAGGGTGGTGGGGTCCCAGCAATGCGCAGTTTGGGTAGAGCTGATGACAGCCCTTCCAAATAGGTGGGAATGATTAA